>NW_026652279.1:39366952-39819291 GCF_009828535.3 Hylobates moloch
ATGATAAGCTGTAGAACATTCCATTACCCCAGAAAGTTCTCTCCCATCACTACAATGTGTTCAACCACTAGTTTTGCCTGCTTTTAAATTTCATATAAGTGGAAGTATGATGTAGGTGCTCTTTTGTTTCATCTGCTTAGCATGATGTTTTTGATATTTATCCATGTTATCAGATTTATTAGTAGTTTGTTCTTTTTTATTGTCATGTAGTATTCCAGTGTAATAACATGCTATGTTTGTTTCTTCAGTCTCCTGCTGATAGCATTTGGATTGATACTAGTTTTTGGCTATTAATAAATCTGCTATCAACAAGTCATTTCTCGTGGATATATATCTAGGAGTGGAAATTCTGGGACAAGGGAAAAGTGTATGTTGAACTTTATTAGAAACTACCACTTTCCAATGTGGTTGTATCATTTTACACTCCATCAGCAATTCATAGGAGTTCTAGTTGCTCCATTCTCTCCAACACTTGATATTATCAGTCTTTTAAATTTTAACTACTTAATTTTAACCATTCTTGTGGGTATATAGTATATCTTCCAGTGGTTTTAATTTGTATTTCCCTGAAGAGTAATAATTTTTAGCACCTTTTCATGTGTTTATTGACAATTTGGATGTTTTTAAATGAAATCCCTATTCAAGTCTTTTGCACCCCATCTTTTCCATATTGAAAAAGTTCTTTATATATTCTGGATGTGAGTTCTTTGTCAGATTATATATATATATTTCAGATTATATATTACATATATATATAATATTTTCTCTCAGTCTGTAGCTTACCTAATATTTTCTCTCAGTCTGCAGCTTACCTTTTTAATTTCATAATGAGTGTTTTTTGATGAACAGAAATTTCTAATTATGATGATTCCATTTCTTTCTTCCATGGTTATTGCCTTTGATATGTTTTAAAAGCATTTGCCTGCCTTAGGGTTCAGGAACATATTTCCTATATTTTCTCTTAGATACTTTATGGTTTTAGCTTTTACATTTAAATGTATGACCCATCTCAGATTTATTTCTGTATGGTGTATATGGTGTGAGGTAGGGACTGGGGGATTCAAGTTTCTTTTGTCTTTCCTTACAGATAGCTAGTTGTTGCAACATTACTTACTAGAAAAAAACAACAATAATCCTTTCTTTCACATTGAATTTTTTCAATGCCTTTGTTGAAAATATTTATTTTATACAAAAATTTATTTTCTACAAAGGCATATGCACTTAGTATTATCAAGTGCCTTTCCCCTCCGAGGCCTGATAAGCCAAGAGAAAGGGGAAACAGGCAATACATTTCAGGTATCATTCCAAGGAAGTCTAGGTTCAGAGAAAGGCATGTGGAAGCATATGTTATATGGTTGTTACATTTGTCTTTCGTTGCCCTTAAGAACAATATTCCTATTGTGTACAGATGCACCTTGACTTATGATGGGTTATGTTCTAATAAACCCATCATAAGTCAAAAATATCATAAGTCAAATATGCATTTGATACCCTCAATAAGCCCATTGTAAAGTCAAAAATTGTAAGTTAAACCACTGTAAGTCCAGATGTTCCTGAACTTAAAATGAGGTTATGTCCTGATAAACCCATGCCATAAATAAAAAATATAAGTCAAAAAAGCATTTAATACTCTGACAAACCCATCTTAAAGTTGAAAAAGCTCAAGTTGAACCACTGTAAGTTGGTGACTTTCTTCTTCTTCTTCCTTTTCTTCCTTCTTCTTCTTCTTCTTCTTCTTCTTCTTCTTCTTCTTCTTCTTCCTCCTTTTCTTCTTCTTCTTCTTCTTCTTTTTTTTTTTTTTTTTTTTTTTTTTTTTTTTTTTTTTTTTTTCAACACATTTTTAGATCATGTTGGACAGCATGGGTGTAACAATAAATGGATTAATTAAGAAATGTACATTAAAACCTTTTGTTGGAATGCTTTCTGCTTCCCACAGAACAGAAACTAAAATAACCTGCTATACAATTAGTCACAAATACACTCCTTGAGTTTTTTTTTTTGCCCATGCACATGAGTATTGTCTAAAATATGCCTTCTTTGTAGTAGCTAGGCCCTGCCACCAATACGTTTGGCTAAGTTCACAAATCTATTGTAACCTGTAAGCTCCCTGTCACTTCTCTGGCTCTCCTCTCCTGCTAAGCCTTGTTTCCTGGCAGGAATTGAAATCTTCTGCCATTGCCATAGCTACTGCTGTTGCTGGAACTGCCATAGCCACCTTGGTTTTGTGGTTTAGCAAAGTATTGGTCTCCACCACCATAGGGGCCAGAGATTCTGCCTCCAAAGTTTCCTCCCTTCATGAGTCCAAATTTTAAGATTGATTGTTGTTTTTTTCAGAAATCACTGTAGCTTCCACCCCTTCCCAAATTGCTTCCACTCTCACCACCAAAGTCACTTACGCCTCCTCCATTGTTATAGCTGTCATGGCTGCCACCCCCACCATACCCACTGCCTTGGTTTCCAGAATCCTGTTCACCACTTCCATAGCCTCTGCTTCCTCCAGAGTAACCAGGTCTGCCTCCTTCATAACCACTATCATCACCAAATCCATTATAGCCATCCTTATTGCCACCTCCACGACTACCAGCAAAGTTTCCAGAACAACTGCAGCCTCTTTGGCTGGATGAAAATCTAGCCATCTCTTGCTACTACAGGGCTTTCTTTACTTCACAGTGGTGGCCATTCACAGTATGGTATTTCTGAATGACAGTCTTATCTACGGAGCCATGATTACAAAAACAAAGCCGCTCTTTTTGCCAAAGGTTACAAAAGCAACGCCCCTCTTTTTGCCACTGTCTCGGCCAGTCATTATTTCAATCACTTCAATTCTTCCCATACTCTTCAAAATAATCTCTTAAGTGATGTTCTTCAGTGTCTTTAACGCCACCAACAAATATCTTTTTCAGAGTTAAGTGGGCACCTAGTCTCTGAGAATCTTCTCTTGAGACAGCTCTCTTTGGTTTCACAACTCTTCCATCCTCCTTGTGTGGCCTTGCATTCATGGCTGCATCCACCTCCTCCACAAGGGCATATGTGACAAACCCAAAGCCCCTGGAGTGCTTGGTGTTGGGATCTCTCATTACCACACAGCTGGTGAGCATTCCCCATTGCTCAGAACGGCTCTTCAGAGTCTCGTCGGTTGTTTCAAAGCTCAACTCTCAGATGAAGAGTGTCTGCAGCTGTTTGGGTTCTTTAGGAGATTCTGACTTAGATATGACAGCAGTGGGAAGAGAGACTTTAACTATGCTTCCTCGGCGGTGTCCATTGGCATAAAAGAGTTAGCTAATGGATGAATCTGTGTATATAATTCTTCTGTTGGTAAAGGCATTAAGTTCCAGGCTTAATGAATTTATGGATTGCTGAAGCCAAAACCATCAGGCTCTCAGATTTCTATCTTTTCCCCAGTCCCCGTAGATGTATCTGTCCTCTCCTACTTTTCCTATGTCATCTATTAAAATGGACTCTTACTGAGTCTAAAGGATATGAAAAAAAAAATAGAATGGACTCTTAGAAAAGACTCTGCAAATCTTTTGCAAAACGGTACACACAAAAAAATCTTATGGGTATCTACATTTTGACAGAGTAAGTGCTTTAAGATGAAGAAATAGAATGGTGAAATTTTATGAATGAGGTGAACAAATACACTTTGGGAAGTAAGGTGGTTTATAGCATCTATGCATCACATCAATTAGATGATCACCTCTCAGTTTACCTGTAAAGCTGGTGTTTCTTTGATTTAAAAACTTGTTCTAATTTGTTAAACCACAAGAGTCTATTCTACTTCCATACTTCTCTAGGAACCTGCCTGTATCCATTTCAACAGCCTGAAGTTGGCAAGGATGACAGTTCAGAAGTAGCTGCACAAGGCAGGAGGAAGTTTTATAATATTGGAAAAATGATGTTGGATTAAATAATTTTAGAGAAGTGTTGGGAACTTAACAAAAATGTATCTAAACATAGCTATTTATATTTACTTACATTTTCTCTAGATTATAAACTCTTTTTAAATATACAGTTTATTTGGGAGCAGGGGCTCATACCTATAATCCTGGCCAGGGTGGCAGGGTCGCTTGAGGACAGGAGTTTGAGACCAGCCTGGGCAACTCAGTGAGACGCTGTCTCTATAAAAAACAAACAAAAAAAGTAAGCCAGTCATGGTTGTGCATACCTGTAAGTCCCAGCTCCGCAGGAGGCTGAGGTGGGAGGATCGTTTGAGCCCAAGAGTTCAAGGTTACAGTGAGCTATGATCACACCACTGCACTGCAGCCTGGGCAACAGAGCGAGACCCTGTCTCAAATGCGTATACAGAGTCTGCATTAAATTTTCTTTAATGATTGTCTTTAATTGAGCTGATAGTTATTTCTCAAAAAGTATATAATGTACATATGAATTTACATCTGTTAGCTAACCACATACTAATTATTGGGGTCATGGTATTCTAGCCATTTGGAGTTTCTTGGCCATCCTTGACTTCTCTGGCTATAGAAAATTCCTAAAAGTACAGGAAAAACTTTTTTATTGTAAAAAGTAACAAAAATTGTAGCCAAGACAAGGCAAATTAAAAAAACTCATTCTGGCCACAGAGGGCTCTGGCTTTCCATTGGGGCTGGTTGTCAGTAACAGCCAGGGAGTGAGGCCATAAGGAGATCCCCAAAAGGTGATTTCTGAGCCTCCGTGAGTTAGAGGTTAGTACTTTGCAGTGAATTAGGGTTGGAGATGATTTAGGGGAAAGGAAGGCTGGGATTGGAATGTGAGGGGATTGTTTAACCCATATGTGCTTCTATGGTCCTGGACTTGGCTAACTTCAATGAGGCTTATGCAGATGCACTGAGAATGAAGATGGAAGATGGGATGAACATAACTAAAGCCAACAAGTCTGGGGGTGTGCCTGCCCTAGGGCTCCCTTCTGGGTGCCAGGACATAGAGGGCGAGGGGTGGGAGTGAAACGGGAAAAATTCCCTTGTCCCCCTCACAGGGCATGTGACAGGGGGAGTGGCTCACTTCTTCAGTGCCCAGCTGCTCAA
Organism: Hylobates moloch; assembly: GCF_009828535.3. Classification (NCBI taxonomy): domain Eukaryota; kingdom Metazoa; phylum Chordata; class Mammalia; order Primates; family Hylobatidae; genus Hylobates; species Hylobates moloch. The sequence continues at coordinate 39,371,974 of NW_026652279.1, forward strand.
ACCTCTAGGGGGAGCATGCAGAAGGGTAGGTTGTGGGGCTCCGACCCCACAGCAGCATCTAGGGGTGATTACTTACAGCTTCTGAAGCCCCAGTGGGTGTGTGTTACAGAGTACTCTTTTAGCTTTGCTGTCTGTAGGTGGCTTGTGTCAATCAGCTCTGTTAGACCCTCTGCCTTATCATAAGGACAGAGGGCGTTCTGTATCCCGGGGCTTTTGCCTTGGTGTACCAGAAGAACCAGATCACATGTGGGCTTGGAGAATGAGTGTAAGGATTTTTATTGAGTGGTAGCTCTCAGCGAGGTAGACGGTAAGGCCAGAGGGGGCTGGAGTGGGAATGTGGTTTTCCCCTGCAGTCTGGCTTCCGGGCAGCTGGGCTCTTCTCCGACCACCCCAGCCAAACTCTGCATTGTTCCACCAGTCTATGGCCTGCCGAAGTCTGTCAGTGCCTGTGGGTGTGCTCTTACGCTGGTGTGTTCCTTTCCAGCATCTGCCGGTCCCTGTTGGTGTGCTCTTACACCGGTGTGTTCCTCTCAATTTCCAGCCGCTTGTGTCCTCAGCCATTGGTGTGTTCCTCTTGATGTCCAGCTGCTTGTGTGTGTGCCTGCTAGAATCTTGGAGTTTTTATAGGCACAGGATAGGGGCATGGCAGCCCAGGGTGGTCTTGGGAAATGCAATATTTGGGCATGAAAACAGAAATGCCCATCCTCACCAAGGTCTGTGGGCACAGGTCTGGGGCTGGATGCCCAGCCAGGGACTACGCTTTTCCCTTCCCAGCACTTTCCTGCCCCACTTGCCCCACTCTGTATCAGGAGCATAGTTTGCAGGGCTATAGAAACAACGAGCTGCCCAACATCTTTTCAGAGTAAAATTTTCAGCCACCCCCAACTTTTCTCACTTCAAAGTGAGTGTAGCAGCAATCATTTCCCTCCCTCTTCTCTTCAGGACAAAGGAACCAGTGGTCTCAGCAACCCCAGTGGCTTTTGGGCCCTCTCAGAACAATGTAGAGAAGCTTGTATGGGCTCAGGGGTCATTCAAACCTTTACTCAGTAGCCTGGATTGTGAGTTGAGTTGCATTTTTGCCCTTTAGGGGAGAAAGAAGTTGTTGTAGAGTCCTACCCACCCTGAATACTCATCAAATAAACCAGCAATACTGGAGTTGCCTCAGTTTTTATGACTAATAGTAAATTCCAGGGTGGAGTAATGTTATACAATCGATGTTGCTGTGCCTGTCCCTATAGAGAAAATTCTGCCCTGCCAGAAATATACACTGGAATCATAGGCTCTCCCAGTGTGACTTAGTATCAGTTTACGCCCTAGGAAAAATGAGCCCTAAGACTCATACATAATCATAGAACCACGCTCTCAAAGGCTTCTTGATAAATGTTAATTTATGAGTTTGGTTTTAGCATGGATTAATTATGCTGCTAGGGTTCAACTCAGCAGTACTCTGGTAAATTGGGCTGGGAACCACCCACACCAGAGTCAGCTGGGATGCCTGTTCAGTGCAGATTCCTGAGTCCCGTTCCTAGATTCATTAAATTACAATCTCTTGAGGGTGGGCTCTAGAGTCTGCATTTTGAAAAGAGCTCCCAGGTGGTTCTCATATGCATTACATTTAGAAGCTTAGTAACTTACAGTGTTGGTGTCCTAAGTTTATAGAGGCAGGAGGGAGGTGAAAAGGTGGAAATCCAGAAGAGTAGTCCACTGCTAGGTGGAAACCATTTTTACAAAGAGAAAACAAGTGAAAACAGCTGAAGAAAGAGCCAAAGCAGATGTTGGCAACACGTGCTATTCATATTGAGGTGGGTGCAGGTGGATTCTGGGTTCCTGTTGCAGCACATCTAGTATATACTACATGGGGGCCTGTAATGTGTCAGTCCTGCAAAGTTTTGTCCTAGCCCAATGGCCTACCCCCAATCCTAACTGAGGATGCTGTGCCTAGGCAGGTGGAGCTCTTTAATCAACAGGGACAGGTGGTGGCTATAGCTTCACCAATTCATGGAAGTGTCATTATCTTCTATGTCATTTCCACTTGGATCCTTCTAGTATTCCTTTTCCCCTGCACTGACACAGCCACCTGGGAGAGAAGGGAAGGGAGAGTTAAACCTTAAAACTTCTATTTATTTGTATCCATTGATATTTAGAAACACTGGATTCTTACAGAGGAAATTTAAAGACTGAAATAGCGTATTAGCAACCCAAACCTTACATTAAACTAAACAAATGAGGTCTTGGCATAATACTTCTAAGATGTTGGCAATTTACAGCTTAAATCTCATTGCATAGAAACTGAGGGAGAATATTGCCAGGAATTACGCAAACATATTGGCAGTGATGACTTTGCAATGTCTTTCAGATTCACTCTTCCTTGCTGTTTTCATAGCTATCACTCCCTTAAAGCTTTCATCACCCTCTTATTGGCTTATTGTTGACACTCCTTGGTTGGATCCTACCCTTCTAGTTTCTCCTGAAAACCAAGCCCTTTCTCATACACTGAAAAAATATCGCTTCCTAACTTGGGTACTTCCTGTCATCTATCAAATTCATTTACAATTTTAAGAATAGCTTCCAAGTACTCACAGATCTTCCTGAACCAGATTCTCTCTCAGAGTTTCTCTCTAGCTGGGTCCTCTTAGATCCTCTTGCACCTCTTTCTCATTCTCGTTCTTGCTCCTGTCTCCTTGTTCATACAATGCCCCTTGACAAGGATGTCATTCCTTCTGTTCTCCGTTAACCTACATGCAATACTGCTTTCAAAAACCACACCACCCAGAGCCTTCTGTGGTTTCCTCTAGTTCTTGGTTTGTACTACATATTCCTGTTATCTCAGTTATTACACATATATTTTCTGTTTATCTTCTTGCTGATCTGATTATAATCTCTTCCATGGCAGAAACTGTTGTCTTGACCATTAGCCATCACATCTCCTAGATTATGAAACACAGCAGCTGCCCAGCAAATATGTGAAAAAATTCATAGATCTCACCACTTTCTCACTGGGAGAAGAGGGCAACCAGCCAACACGGATTTCTGGAGTCCTTGAAGGGCATTGGATAAACATGTCTTGGTCAAGTTTTAGGCCAGGCAAGGTGGCTCACGCCTGTAATCCCAGCACTTTGGGAGGCTGAGGTGGGTGGATCACGAGATCAGGAGTTCAAGACCTGCCTGGCCAACATAGTGAAATCCTGTCTTTACTAAAAATACACAAATTAGCCGGGCATGGTGGCACCCATCTGTAGTCTCAGCTACTCAGGAGGCTGAAGCAGGAGAATCGCTTGTACCTGGGAGATGGAGATTGTAGTGAGCCAAGATCACGCCACTGCACTCCAGCTTGGGCAACAGAGTGAGACTTCGTCAAAAAAAAAAAAAGAAAAGAAAAGAAAAGAAAAGAATCCAAAGTAAAGAAAATACAACAGGACAGCCAGGAGTTCAAGGTTATATTCCCTGATGATCACAGGGCTCCAGTTTCTCTGCATTGCTGGCCAAGGGATGGCCCAGATGCTTGGACAATTTGATCAGTAACTTAACAAGTCTGTTCATATAAGCGAGTTGGTTGGCATTCTCTATACATGGCCTGAATTAAGTCTGAGGCCTGGTAGTTTGATCCCAGCTAGCACAGTTATGGACCTGCTGGGTTGCACAGTTCCAGGAGCATTATTCATACTGTATTCTAAAATGGAGCTCAAGTTCGTGGGATGCTTTTACTAAGAATATTTTATTATTTTTCAGTAAAAAAACGTATGAAAAAAAGAAGGCTTTTGTGGAATGGCTTTAACTTCATCCCAATTTTCAAAAGAGGGCTTGCTGGAGGTAGAGTACCACAGCAGTTAATAGCATGGGCTTTGGAGTGAGGGACAGCTGAGTTCAATAATCTGCATAGCTGTGTAAACCTGGGCAGGTGACTTTACCTTTCTGAGCATCTGTTTCCTTGTCTGTAAAATGGGGATCATAATAACTACCTCACAGGGTTGTGAGAATTAAATGGAAAATGTATGTAGAAAATTTAACTCTGTGTCTGGTATATGTGTAGTTAGTGTTCCTAAATGGAAACATCATATTTTTGTTTCCAGACATCTTATAAACTATAGCAACCATCCTTACATTTTTTGTCCTCAGCTGCATTGTGAAGGGTCTAGAAATATAAAGGGAGATGAAGAAAGTAAAACAGGATAGAAGGATGCATTTCAATTTTTGGGTTAATTTTTCAATATTTGAAATAGAAGAGATAAAATTCTCATCACTATAACCAAGCCAGGTTGGATATCTAAGTAGTTTTTCTTCTTTCCTTTCATAATGTAAAATGTGGCACTTAGTAGAGATGTTAGGTGGATAATATTGGGTGGTCTCTTGGTTACAGGGTCTACTTCCGACTGACCCCTTCACTTTCTCCTGTATATTGTCATCCTTTCACAGTCCATGCCTTGGTCTTCTCATTTCCCAAGTCAGAAAGATGGGTGTTATCCTACACTCTTCCTTCATGCTCAGCCCTCTCATCCAGGAATTCCCAGCGCTTGTCAGTTACATCGACTCCCTTCACTTCTGTCCATCTGGCCTGCACTACCCTGGCTCAGGCCGTGGTTATCTCACCGCTGAAGAACAGCAATAGCTTCCCCTGGCCTCCTCCTTCAACCATGCTCCTCTTTCTATGCACAATATCCAAATATTTCTTCTAGAAAACAAAGCCGATTGTATTGTTTCCTTAATGAAAGTCCTTCAATAGTTTTCCATTCTCCTTAGAGTGTACTTCTCACTCTCTGGCACAGCCCTCTCTGACCTGGCTCCTGTCAGATTCTCCTAAGGTGCCCTATTCCTCTTGCTTCTTTGCTTAGGTTGGAAACACTTCCTTTTGCTTCCGTTTGCCAGCCTGATTTCTATTGATCCTTCATGCCTGTTATGGTTTGAACTGTGTCCCCACCTAAATTCATATGTTGCAGTTCTAACCCGCAGTACTTCACAGTGTGACTGTATTTGTATGCCCAGATTTGGCAGTGACAGGGGAGCTCTTCTTCATCACATTCATAATTTTTCACTAGTTATGCCTAAAACCAGTGCTGTTCCTATTTCTGATACCATTCCTCTACCTTATCTGACCTACAAGTCTATGTGAGAAGGTGAGGCTGTCAGATTTCTCCTGAAATAAATGAGACAGAGCAGAGCCTGGAGAGAGAGGGTGGGGTCAGCAGTTACGAAGTCTAGGACAAGTAGTTAGACCAGATTTTTGCACAACAGGTTCTTCATGACTGAACCTGTGAGCCAGGACATTCATCATCTATATGACATATCGAGGTTACTTCCTGGTTCTGTAGTCATTTGTGGGGCGATAGTACAATCATAGTACAGTCTTCTCTTTGGATCAGTAATTAGTATACACATGATTTGAAAAATATTTTTATTAAGCACATTAATATCTGAGAATTAAAAAAAAGATAGTACATTTTCCATGGGACAGACAGGAAATTTAATTAGTATAAACAATTTCCTTGGTGAGCAAGAAAGCTCAAGCAGAGACTGAGGTAATTTCAGGGAAGGTTTCTTCTCTTTGTTATTCTTGTTGTTGAAGATCCCTGCTCTTGTTTTTTTAAAACCATTTTTTGAAGTACAGCATATACATAGTGTACAAATCATACTTCAATAAATGCTTTTAGTTTTAAAAATATTTCTCTGATTATAAAAATAGTGTGATTTTTATAACATGTGAATTGTAGAAATGTACATGTGCATTGTAGAAATGTAGCTGCCCAATAGGTTCACCTTGCCCACTGTCTAGACAGAGCCCTATCAAGACAGGGAAATTGTAATGGAGAAAGAGTAATTCGCGTAGAGTCGGCTGTGTAGGAGACCAGGATTTTATTATTACTCAAACCAGTTTCCCTGAGCATTTGGGGATCAGAGGTTTTTTTTTTTTTTTTTTTTGAGACGGAGTTTCACTTTCGTTGCCCAGGCTGGAGTGCAACAGTGCGATCTCGATTCATCGCAACCTCCGCCTCCTGGGTTCAAGCGATTCTCCTGCCTCAGCCTCTGGCATGTGCCACCATGCCCGGCTAATTTTTCTATTTTCAGTAGAGACGGGGTTTCTCCATGTTGGTCAGGCTGGTCTCGAACTCCCGACCTCAGGTGATCTGCCTGCCTCAGCCTCCCAAAGTGCTGGGATTACAGGCATGAGCCATCGCACCCTGCAATAAAGTTTCCCCAGGTGAGTCCTACACACATTAAACTTTGATAAGTATTGTTTTTTGTTTTTTGAGATGGAGTCTTGCTCTGTTGCCAAGCTGGAGTGCAGTGGCATGATCTCCGCTCACTGCAATCTCCGCCTCCCGGGTTCAAACAATTCTCTTGCCTCAGCCTCCCGAGTAGCTGGGACTACAGGCATGCACCACCACGCCTGGCTAATTCTTGTATTTTTAGTATTCTTGTATATTTTAGATGTGGTTTCACTATGTTGGCCAGGATGGTCTTGATCTCTTGACCTCGTGATCCGCCCGTCTTGGCCTCCCAAAGTGCTGAGATTACAGGCGTGAGCCACTGCGCCTGGCCCAGATCAGAGTTTTTAAGGATAATTTGGTGGGTAGAGGCTTGGGAAGTCGGGAGTGCTGATTGGTCAGATTGGAGATGGAATCATAGGGGGTCGAAGTGAATTTTTCTTGCTGTTTTCTGTTTCTGGGTGGGATCGCGGCACCGGTTGAGCCAGATTGCTGGTCTGGTTAGTGTCGCCTGATTAGTCGAGTGCAGGGTCTCCAAAATATCTCAAGTACTGATCTTAGGTTTTACAATAATGATATTATCCCTAGGAACAATTTGGGGAGGTTCAGACTCTTAGAGCCAGAGAGACTACGTGACCTCTAAACTGTAATTTCTTTTTTCTTTTTTTTTTTTTTTTAGTTAATGGTGTTTTTATTGGAAAAAAAAAAAAAAAGACTAGCATTTACAACTTGGAATGGACGTAAATTGTAATTTCTTTGAACAGCAATGTTGATGGTTGTGCTGAAGTCCACAGCCACAGCCTACTCTGCCGGCTCCAAGTCATGGTTCAGAAGGTTTTAAAAAGAGACAGTCCAAAGATGCTCCCTTGGTAAAGGTTTCTTATTAAAAATTTGTGTGAACAGTGACAGCCTGACACCTGTTTCACTCTAGAACAATGCAGACAATGCTAAACCAACATACATGGGCATGCCACCAGGGTGTGTCATCGTCACCATGGGTGGGAGCACATGAAGTACAAGAGGACCATCCTACCAGTGGGGCCACGTCTCAACGGTTTATTCTTCACCCATTTTTCTGCACGTCATCCTGGGGTAAACCAATTTTAAATGTGTTTGTTTTCAGTAAACCAGCTATGACAATTTATACTAAACAAATTGAACTAGAACCCATTTGAATAGGTTTTGAATTTGTTTTTTCATTTTTCATTTTTAATACAAAGGCCTGACTGTGCTCAATCGTCAAGCTGCATGCATGAAAAACTGGCCAGCCCAGAGAGTGTATTAATCATTAGCAAATGGAACTTTAAGGAGTCCTTATCATTAAGGTAGTACAAGTATTTATATTGTAAAACTGATGTGTAGCTTGATCTTTAGGGGACAGGACCACCAACCAATACATGCAGATTTTGTGTGTGTGGACAGAAGGTACTTTTGACATTCAGTTTTGCTATATAGAAACAGAATGAATAAATGAACTTTTTTCTTTTTTCTTTTTTTTGCAAGAGGTAAGTAAAAGATTCAATTTGATTCTTCTAGAGGGGGGAAAAAGGAGTTGAAAGTAGGTCTTCATTTTGCAGTCATCATCTGTACGAATTCTTCATAGTTGACTTGTCCGTCTCCATCAATATCTGCTTCTCTGATCATTTCATCTACTTCTTCATCTGTTAGTTTTTCTCCTAAGTTTGTCATGACGGGACGTAGTTCTGCTGCACTGATATAACCATTGCCATCCTTGTCAAAGACTCGGAATGCCTCACGGATTTCTTCTTCACTATCTGTGTCTTTCATTTTTCTAGCCATCATAGTAAAAAATTCAGGGAAGTCAATGGTGCCATTACCATCAGCATCCACTTCGTTGATCATATCCTGCAATTCAGCTTCTGTTGGGTTCTGACCCAGTGACCTCATGACAGTTCCAAGTTCCTTTGTTGTGATGGTGCCATCGCCATCTTTATCAAATAGGGAGAAAGCTTCCTTGAATTCAGCAATCTGTTCTTCGGTCAGCTGATCAGCCATGGTGCGAGCGAAGGGAGGAAGAGCAGAGGGAGCGAGGGTGGCTGCACCAGCGCGGGGGCTGTGACGGCGGGGGTACCTCCGATGCTGCTGCTGCTGCTGCTGCTGCTAAGGCGCGCCGTGCGCTGTGCCGCCGCCGCCTGCGCCGCCGCCTGACTACGAGTAACGGCACGGCGTCCACGAGACTCCCAGCACCACTCCTAAACTGTAATTTCTAATCTTGTAGTTACCTTGTTAGTCCTACAAAGACAGACTTGTCCCCAGACCAAGAGAGGGTCTTTTCAGAAAGGGCTATCATCAACTTTGTTTCAGAGTCAAGCGATGAACTGAATTCCTTCCGTTAATCTGGCCTATGCTTAAGAATGAACAGGGACAACTTAAAGGTTAGAAGCGAGGTAGAGTCGGTTAGGTCTGATTTCTTTCACTGTCATAATTTTCTCAGTTATAATTCTGTAAAGGCAGTTTCAGAAATACTCGAACATATGAAAAGAAAATCATTATTACCAATAATCCCACTTGTAATTTCACCACTGAGAGATACCTTTTAAAATTCTGGTGAGGAATTTTGCAACCTTTTTTTAAAGGCTATATTTAAGTATATACATTATAAAATTGTGATTGCACAGTTCCTTTATTATTGCACACACCTTTATTATTTTTATTGTGAATATTATCACATATTCTTCCTCAATGTGACATTTAACGGTTGCATAAAACTTTATCAAGTGATCTTACGCTAATATGGAAACATAGGGCCACAGTAGAGAGAAGTACTCAGTTGAGGAAAATGGGGTTAGAAGTAGAAAGTGTATTTGCCAATTAATTTCAGTAGATGGGTTGATGATTATAGATATGAAATTGTGCAAGCAAGTCATCTAAGAACCTATATAAATACTGAAAAATAAACATGTGGCTGGATAATATTTCAGGCATTTACCTGCATTTTTATTCTTCTTAAACTTCTCCCTGGCCTTTCCCCCATTAAAGCCAGTAGTCAGTCTGTCCTCATTGTCACAGGACGGAGATGTTGCATGTTAGAAAGCAGAAGTCTGCAAGACTTTCCGCTTTCTGTTTTTAAGACATGAAATTCTAGAATGGAGAGAGTGTAGAGAAGATGTCTGCATGTAATGGAAGTAAGACTTGAGAATACTGTCCCAGCTAAGTGGAAGGAAATAAATGCACAGAGAACTCTGAGGCCTGGAGCAAAGGAGGGTGGTAGTAAAACTCCAAAGGTGAAGTAGCTTCCAGCTGTGTCCAGGAAGATGATTCCTCAGCTGTCCCAAAGGTGTTAATAGTCCCCACTGACTTCACATAGGAGAGATGCTGTGACCAAATGCAGCACGGCTACTGGCTTACTGAGGGCACTCAATGTGCATCCCCCCAGGGTCTCTCCTCTTTAGCAATGAAGCTCCTTAACCTTGAAAGACTTATTTATGGAGATGGAGCATTTTATAATTGCTGTCTCCTTCTAGGAGTTGCTTTAAGGCTGCCTGTCACCAGGTATGGGTCTAAAAGCAGCTAGCTTCTTTCTCTTCTCTACCATTTACAGGCATTTTTGCACAGACTGACCATAAGTATACATTTCCAACATTGTATTCTTGTAGCTATTAGAACCATTTATGTGGCCGTCAAGCTGATCAGATCTTGGTGGAAAGATGAGTGTTCTCACGGGTGAACAGGGGAGAAGAATGAATGCATGGATTCCTGTTTCGGCTCATACTTCAGATTCTGACCGTGTGGAAGAAAGGACTAACAGAAGGTCAAGTAGAGCTCTTACCTGGAACTCGCTGTTCCGTGAAGTAAGTCTAAGTTAGCCATTCTCATTTACAGCAGAGTTAGTGGAAAACTATTTTTTTTTTTTTAACAGTAGAAAAGAGAAGTGAGGTTTTCTGGGGGCTTCCCAGTTGGAAATTTTCACCTCTAAACAACAGTAAGGCAGTGATTCTTAGACACAGGAGGATAATTCTGGGAATCTGTGGTGAAGGGAGGCAGGGAGAAGGACATGTAAAATTTGGAAACCCACATACATATTTGGAAGAACAAAGACAACTACTTTTCAAATAATATGAGCTGTATAAAAGATGTGACATCTTTTAAATTCTTGTTTAATGGGGATGTAAGTAAATAAAGTTTGAGAAACTGCTTTAGGCCGTAGAAAAAGGTGCAAGATAGTGTAAAAGAAGTATAAACCTAGTGTTAGCTAAATAAGGAAGCAATACCAGTTTAATCAACAGAGACACAAAGCTGGAGTTTAGAGAACATCTAGCCCAATGGTTTGCAAACTACAGCTCCGTGAGTCAAATCTAGTCCAGCTGCTTGTTTTGTTTTGTTTTAAATAGCCCTCAAATAATGGTTTTTATATTTTTAAGTGTTTGAAAAAGAAATTAGAAGAATAGTATTTCTTAACGTGTGAAAACGATGTAAAATTCAAATTTCAGTGTCCACCAATAAAGTTTTGTTGGAACACAGCCATGTATTGTTTCTATCATGCTACAATGACAGAGTTGAGAAGTTGCAACAAACAACATATGGCCTGCAAAGTTTTTTCATTTAAAAATGTTCTTTTCAGAGACAGAGTCTCATTTGGTTCAGTCATCATTCTGTTGCCCAGGCTAGAGTGGAGTGGCACAATCATACCTCACTGCAGGCTCCGACTCCTGGACTCAAGCAAGCCTGCCACCTCAGCTTGCTGAGTAGCTGGGATTACAGTGCCAGCCACTGCACCCTGCTGGCCTGCAAGGTTTTACCTGGTACTTTACAGAAAACATTTGCTGACCTCTGAGCTAGCTCACAGTTCAGGCAAAGAAATTGAAGCCCTGAAAGTTTAACTGATTTGTTCAAGCTCAGATGACTACACACAGTGGTAGGTTCTTAATATTATTAATGAAATCTCTTTACAGTCTATGTATTTTTTGGTTATTGCTACTATGTCAGCAGTTTTACTTTCCCTCTGAATCTTTTCTAGCTCCCAAGATATTTCCTAATAGAATTTCCTAGAGAGTACCCACAAATACTTTTGGCAAACACAAGGTATGTTTTGCTTTGCTTCTAATGCACCTTTAAAGGATATTAAGCATTTAGCTGACCTTTCCAACTAAGGCACCTGTAAACTGCTTGAAATGTCTGTATAAATTAGCTTCCAAGTCTGTTAGCATGCTGTTTATTACCATTTGAGAACTTTAGATGCAATTAGGATGTATTGCCACCAAGTGGCCAATGGCACCTCTGTTATGCTTTCTCCACTGGGCTATCACAGAATTATCACAGTTTCACAGGATCTAGTGGTTGGAGAGAATCTTAACTCCAGCCGCTTAACAAGGAATTGTTGCTTAAAGAGATCATTATGCTGTCTGTTCAAGTGTTAGAAAGAGTTATTTTTTCAAAGTTAAGCATACATTCTTACTTAGTCACTTTTAAAGCCAGATAGAAAGAAATGCAAACTCGCAAATAAGATTTGGTGTTATCTTGAGACTTCAATTGTTATTAATCATTGATAAAACTAACCCTATTGTCAGGCTATGTAGCAGCTTCCTAACTCAGTTGGTTATTTTCAATTAAGTATCCCTCAGAGGTGTCTTAAAGCAATCTGACATAAAACCCTTGCAGCTTGATTATTTCTCTTTTTATTAAAAGAGAAATGGTGCTAACTTTGCTTATAACCTATCAGGACAAGAGCCTGCTCACCTTCACAGCCTTTTTCTTAACCTTGTGTAATGGTGTGTTCATGTCTTTTGCCCACTTTTATATTGAGTTTTGGGGTATTGCCCATCACCTATGACAGATGTTGCAAATATTTTTCTCTCAGTGATTTGTCATTTGACTTTGCCTTTGGTGATCTTTTTTGTGATGTGCCAATTTTTTATTTTTACATAGTCAAATTTATCAATAAGTATTTTCTTTTACTGAATCTGGATTTGGAGTCACAGAAAGTCTTTCCTCAGGTTAATAATTCACCATTGATTTCTTCTAGTATTTATATGGTTTAGCTTCTTCTTCTTCTTCTTTTTTTTTTTTTTTTTTGAGACAGAGTCTCGCTCTGTCACCCAGGCCAGAGTGCAGTGGCATGATCTCGGCTCACTGCAACCTCTGCATCCTGGGTTCAAGTGACTCTCCGGCCTCAGCCTCCTGAGTGGCTGGGACTACAGGCACGCGCCCCCATGCCCGGCTAATTTTTATATTTTTAGTAGAGATGGGGTTTCAACATATTGGCCAGGCTGGTCTTGAACTCCTGACCTTGTTATCTCCCAAAGTGCTTGGATTATAGGCGTGAGCCACCATGCCTGGCCAGCATCATCTTTTATGTTTAGATCTCTGATCTATTATCAGGTTATTCTTATTCTTCTTATTTTTTTTTTTGAGATGGGGTCTCTCTCCGTTGTCCAGGCTGGAGTGCAGTGGAGCAATGTCGGCTCACTGCAACCTCTGTCTCCTAGGCTCAAGCAATCCTCCCACTTCAGCCTCCTGAATAACTGGGAGTACACGTGTGCGCTATCATGCCTGAGTAATTTTTGCATTTTTGTAGAGAGCAGGGGTCTCACTATGTTGCCCAGGATGGTCTGGAACTCCTGAGCTAAAGCCATCAGCCCACCTTGGCCTCCCAAAGTGCTGGGATTACAGGCGTGAGCGACTAAGCCCAGCAGAATTTATTCTTATGTATAGTTTGATGTGTGGATTCAATTTTATCTTCCTCAAAATGGCTATCACATTGTCTTCCCACCATATATTAAATAGTCATATTTGCCCCAGTGATTTTTTAGATGTCATATGATTTTTTTCTACCATATTTTAAATTTACATTTATATTTAGGTTTAATTCTGGACTTTGAATTCATTTACACAGATCTATCTATGTATGTGCCAATACCAAACTTTCATTATGGAGCTTTTCTTTTTCTTTTTCTTTTATTTATTTATTTATTTTTGAGACAGAGTCTTGTTCTGTTGCCCAGGCTGGAGTACAATGGCACTCACTGCAACCTCCCCCTCCTGGGTTCGAGCAATTCTCCTGCTTCAGCCTCCCGAGTAGCTGGGACTACAGGTGCCCCCCACCACGCCTGGCTAATTTTTTGTATTTTTAGTAGAGACAGGGTTTCGCCATGTTGGCCAGGCTGGTCTCGAACTCCTGACCTCAGGTGATCCACCCGCCTCAGCCTCCCAAAGTGCTGGGAATACAGGTGTGAGCCCTCGCACCTGGCTGGAGATTTTAAAATATATTTTAATGTCTGGTAGTGCTACCTTTCCCTTACAGTTCTTCTTTTTTTTTTTTTCTACCCACCTGACCACTGGCCTTATGGTTATTTTTCAGTTATTTTTTTAAAGCTGTTCTTGCACATTTATTTTTTCACATGAACTTTAGTATCAACTTATCTAGTTTCAAAAAATCTTCTTGATATATTTAATTGTGAATCGACTTGGGAAGAACAGACATCTTTTGAATGTGATCCTATTCAAGAACATCTTTCCATTCATTCAAGTCTAGTTTTTGGTATTTTAGGAGTGTTTCAAAATTTTCTTCATACCGATTTTGCACATTTCTTGTTAAATTTATTCCTTAGAATTCATCTTTTTTTGTTGTTATTGTCAGTAGAACTTTCTCCTCTATTTTATTTTCTGATTGGTTACTGTTAGTGTTTCTAAAGGCTGTTGATTTCTGTTATGTTAGTTTTATATCCTGCTAACTTTAGAATGTTTTAATTGCTTGGTTAGTTTTACTTTGTTTTTCTAAGATTTTACAAATATATTATTATGTCATCTGTAAATTGCTAGCTTTAGGACTAAGGTGTATATATTTGATTACATTAATACAAAAATACATTAATTCCTACATTCTTGAGTGCTTTTTTGACAGCATTGCTTCATTAGGTTTAGCGGAATGGTGATTTTTCTAGTCCTGTCATTACTTTTGCTATTTGTGCTTGTTATATTTCGTTTTTGACAGTTTTATTGTGGTATATAATTGATGTACAATATACATATTTAAAGCATACAATTTAATTAGTTTTGACATACTTATATAGCTAGATAGGTTATTATATAGTCTGTTACTAAATTCTGTATATTAACTGAATACTTACATAAAGAAGAATTTTCCATCATCAATGATTTGATTACCCTGAAATACCGTTCAAGTAGAGAAAGGAAGGCTAAATGCTTACTTCTTTCTCTTAATTTATCAATGAACAAATAATAACTTATTACCCTGAAGCTTCCAATCATGAGAATTAAGTTTTTTAAAAATTCTTTTTTTGGGAGGATGGGGTTTAGGGGAGTGGTATTATGAACTAATGAATTTTTATATATTTAAAATGTTTCAGACAACCTACAGAATGGGAGAAAATTTTTGCAAACTATGCATCTGACAAAGGTCTCATATCTAGCATCTGTAAGGAACTTAAATCTATGAGAAAAAACAAACAATCTCATTAAAAAGTGAGCAAAGGACATGAACAGGCACTTTTCAAGAGACATACATGCAGCCAACAAGCATATGAAAAAAAAAGCTCCACAAAACTGATCATTAGAGAAATGCAAATCAAAACCACAATGAGATGCCATTTCACACCAGTAAGAATGGCTATTATTAAAAAGTCAAAAAATAACAGGTACAGCCACGGTTGTGGAGAAAAAGGAATGCTTATACACTGTTGATGGGAGTGTAAATTAATGCAGCCATTGTGGAAAACAGTGTGGTGATTCCTCAAAGACCTAAAAACAGAACTACCATTTGACCCAGAAATTCCATTGCTGGGTATATCCCAAAAGGAATAGAAATCATTCTGTCATAAAGATAATTGCATGTGTATGTTCACTGCAGCACTCTTCACAACAGCAGACACATGGAATCAACCTAAATGCCCATCAATGGTAGATTGGATAAAGAAAATATGGTACATATACACCATGGAATACTGTGCAGCCATAAAAAGGACAAGATCATATCCTTTGCCGGAACATGGATGGAGCCAGAGGCCATTATCTTTAGCAAAGTCATGCAGAAACAGAAAACCAAGTACCACATGTTCTTACTTATAAGTGGGAGCTAAATAATGAGAACACACGGATACATAGAGGGGAATAATAGAAACTGAGGCCTACTAAAGGGTGGAGGGTGGAAGGAGGAAGAGGGTCAGGAAAAATAACTAATGGGTACTAGGCTTAGTACCTGGGTGATGAAATAAATGGAACAACAAACCCCCATGACATGAATTTACCTATATAACAAACCTGCACATGTACTCCTGAACTTAAAAGTTAAAAAGTTTTCAATCAATTACAATCATGTTCTTTTACTGATGCTCATATTGTTCCATCTTAGGCTTATAGAAGCCCCTCAAGTTGGCTCTTGCATCTTTTTGATATAATTACAGTGGACTTTGATAGCTTCTTTGTTTTTTGGCACAATAACATATCATAGATTCAGCTTGTATATTTCCTACCACAGCCGTGGAATCAATCATTTCTCTAAGAAGTCCTGGTTCCTGTTAGTAGGGAATGGCATATAGAACTGTGGGCTATTTTTATATTCTCAAAAAAACTTTCTAAAATTATATGTTGGTTCAGTTACCAATGATGTACATTAATGACATACATTATTGGGATAATGCTTTTTAAATAAATTGTCTAAGTTAATAGTGCTTAGTTTTGTCTTTTTTATATCAGAGCCAAATAATTGATTTCAAGTAACATTATTCTATTTTGCCTGTTATCTTTACTCATTATCTATATTTACTATGATCTATATTTACTTACCACAAAAACTGTTAAGAAAGGGAACTGGGACCAACTAACAGGGAGGCCTGAGGACTTAGGCTCACTCTTTAGGTGACCAGAAACTTGAGCAAACAACCAGGTCTTTCTTTGTTTCTGACTCTTTGTCTACACAGGCAGGGGTAAAGGCAATGACTTGTCTTTGTGAATAGTTGGCTGCTGTGTATGTTACTCGGTCATTTGATGTTAGCAACCTGTCGGTCTTAGCCAGAGAAGCAAAGGCAGCCAAGAGAGGACTATAAAAGGGGCCAGATAAATTAGAGACACTTCCATTTTTCAGACCCAGAAAAAGGAAGTGGGTACGAGTGAAAAAACAGACCGTGGCCATTTCTCACTTAAGTCTCTTAAGACAAAGTTTTCTTGACGGAGTGATGGGGAGGAGAAAATGTGAGCCTTAAATTGGATTAGAAACTCAAGTTTTGGCTGGGCATGTTGGCTCACACCTTGTAATCCCAGCACATTGGGAGGCCAAGGCAGGCAGGGGGTGGGGAGGATTGCTTGAGTCCAGGAGTTTGAGATGAGCCTAGGAAACATGGCAAAAACTCGTCTCTACTAAAAAAAAAAAAAAAAAAAGTTAGTGGGGAGCAGGGTGTGGCGGCACACCCCTGTAATCCCAGCTACCTGGGAGGCTGAATTGCTTGAACCCAGGAGGCAAAGGTTGCAGTGAGCCAAGATCATGCAACTGCACTGCAGCCTGGGTGACAGAGCGAGACTCAGTCTCAAAAGCTCAAGTTTTAAAATAGACAAGACTTTTTAATAAGTGAAAATGACTGGAAAGATGTAGATTCTACCCAAAATTCCGGTAAGGGATGGGAGGAAAGATTTGGCAAAGCCTGGTCAAAGGCAGTAACTGGAGGAAAGTAAAACTATTTGAGTTTGTAGCCCACAATGTTCAATAAACTGGATATATTTGGTAATCATATTGGAAGACGTCAAATTTTTGTGCATTAATATAAGAAATAGAGATTCTGGAATGAAGACTTAGGTGGGATTTTTATTTATTTATTCATTTTTGAGACAGAGTCTCACTCTGTCGCCCAGGCTAGAGTGCAGTCGTGCGATCTTGGCTCACTGCAACCTCTGCCTCCGAGGT
Organism: Hylobates moloch; assembly: GCF_009828535.3. Taxonomy (NCBI): domain Eukaryota; kingdom Metazoa; phylum Chordata; class Mammalia; order Primates; family Hylobatidae; genus Hylobates; species Hylobates moloch. Next base: position 39,389,047 of record NW_026652279.1, read on the forward strand.
TCAAGCAATTCTCCTGCCTCAGCCTCCTGAGTAGCTGGGATTACAAACACCTGCTACCATGTCCGGCTAATTTTTTTGATTTTTTTTTAGTAGAGACAAGGTTTCACCATGTTGGCCAGGTTGGTCTCAAACTCTTGACCTCAGGTGATCCGCCCAACTCGGCCTTCCAAAGTGTTGGGATTACAGGCGTGAGCCACTGCACCCGGCCTAGGTGGGATTTCTTTAAGCTAGATGTTGACAATCTCTCCTACCCTCTCACCTCAGGCTTTTACTGCAATTCAGTTATGTTCCACCAGGTGGTAGCAGATATCTTGACTCTGTCATCCACAATATGATCAAATTATAATTTTCTGTATGAATTCCATCGTAGATTTAAACTATATATTTTCAAATAAAAATTAAAAACTATTTTAATAAAAACTTTTAATCATTAAGTACTTAATATCTCATATATTTATTACTTATTTTACTACTTAATATCTAATATATTTATATTAAGAATTATTTTAATATAAATAGAAATCAGTATTGACTAGTCATATTTTCTCAAGTCAAAAAGGCAAACTATATAAAAGTATTTTTCATTCTATTTCTAGCTAATCCTGTTCTTGTCTCTGGGCTTAATAGAATGATACTATTTAATTTTTTCTCTGATGTTCTCTTGTGTGTCCATAGGAAATGACTGGCACAGCTCTGTGACCTTAGTCAGACTTAGAAGCACAAATTTCTTGCAGCCTCCTTCTGCTACTCGTTGTAGGATGTTGGTGTTTGGGGAATAATTTTTGTGCCTGCCTTCTTTTACTTGGCAATAATTTTCTATTTATCATATTCAGAGTTTCACTTTCATCCCTTCCATTGGCAAAATCAAGAAATGAAAATCTCTGACCTGCTCAGACTAAAAATCCCCATTCCACCAAGTGAGGCTTTCTTCAATGAGAGGGCAGTAATTTCCCACTGATTCATAGAAGAACATCACTTTTCTTCCCATGAGCTTTTTGACTGGAAACTTATCTAAACTATTTTACATAAGGTGGTAGTTACCTTGCCACAAATCTGAGTTGCTACAAAATAGTTTTAAACAGTTCTATACAAAGGGAGCAGCTTGAAGCCAAAATGTAAAGTTTCTGAGCAAAAGTTTAACTAACATTTGTAAACAGTTTTTAAAAACAAATCCCCCAAATTTTTGTTACAAAATTTCTAAACATTCAGAAACAGTGTAGCAAACACCTCTAAATCACCACCACTCAGATTAAATAGTTATGAGCATCTTGCCATATATTTTAACATATATCTGTGTCTATTTTTTGGTCTAAAACATTTAAAATTGAGCTGCAGATATTGTGACCAGTTACCTCAAAACTGTTTGGCATTCATCCCCTAAATATAAGGGCATTTTGTTACATAACCACATTATCACTCCTAGGAAAACTAACAGTACTTCCTCAATTTTATCTAAAAATCAGTTCATATTCACATTTCCCAGATTTTTCTTTAATTCAAATGTTATAATTACATTTGGTTGCTATATCTCTTTAGACTTCCGTATTAGAAATGCCATATACGTGTGCCATGTATGTGTATGTGTGCATGTGTATCTATCTATCTATCTATCTATCTATCTATCTATCTATCATCTATCTATCTATCTTCTATCATCTATCATCTATCATCTATCATCTATCTATCTATCTACCTATCTATCTACAGATATTGACCTTTTGATGAGACCAGAACAGTTGTCCTACAGAATTTCAGTATTTTGGATTTGTCTGATTTTTCTCTGTAGTGTCATTTAATCCTAACATCATATTGTCAAGTTAATTTTATGACAACCAATTCCTATTACCATGTGAAAGTTTTCAGAAGTTGCAGTGGTTTGAACACACAAAATCTTTGTGGTCTGAGAAGGACCTGATTCTTTCATGGTTCAGGAAGACTCGCAACCATAGAATGTCAGAGCACACCCCTGCCTCCCCCAGTGGACACATTAGAAAACTGAGGCCCAGAAAGGGCAAGTGTGAAGGTGTCTGTTCTACTGCTGTTGTAACAAATTACTGCAAATTAGTGTCTTAAAACAACACAAATTTGTTACCTTATAGTTCTGGAGGTTGGAAGTCCAAAATGGATCTCACTGGGTTAAAGGTACTGGCATTTCTTTCTGGAAAGTTTAAGGGAAAATCTGCTCCTTGCTTTTTCTAGCTTTCAGAGGCCACCTGTGTTCCTTGGCTTCTCGTCACTTCTACCATCTTCAAATCTCTCTCTGACTCTGACCCTGACTCTCCTGCCTCCCTCTTCCACTTATAAGGACCCTTGTGATCCAGCCCACCTGGATACTTTTCCTATCTCAAGGTCATCTGATTAGTGATCATAATTCCATATGTGACCTAATTCCCCTTTTCCACAGAACATATTTACAGGTTCCAGGGATTAGGACATAGACATATTTGGGGGCCATTATTCTGCCTACCACAGTAAGTGACCTGACAAAAATTATACTGTGAGTTGCTCGCAAGAATCCTTTAGTACACTGCCACCTGAAATGTTTGTTTGTTTTGCACTGGAATTTGGTAAAAAGTGATACTATATTGAACTCTGTTTAAGAGAGTTTAAGAGGCATTAAAGTGATTTTTTAATTATAGAATGGCATTTTTTTTTTTTTTTTTTTTTGAGACGGAGCCTTGCTCTGGACGGAGTCTTGCTCTGTCGCCCAGGCTGGAGTGCAGTGGTGTGATCTCTGCTCACTGCAAGCTCCGCCTCCCTAGTTCACGCCATTCTCCTGCCTCAGCCTCTGGAGTAGCTGGGACTACAGGTGCCCGCCACCACGCCCGGCTAATTTTTTGTATTTTTTTAAAGCAGAGACGGGGTTTCACCATGTTAGCCAGGATGGTCTTGATCTCCTGACCTCGTGATCCCCCCTACCTCGGCCTCCCAAAGTGCTGGGATTTAGAATGAGATTCTTAAAACCAGGTGGATGCAGTTCGGTTCTGGAGGATAGTGCTAATTTGTGTATCTGATATATCTGAAGTCAGATCGTTTTACCTTCTAGTTTTGTTAAGGAAGCTGAGTGTTTTCTTTGACTATAATTAGAGAATCCAAATCACTTGAATCTTACTATTAACTTCAACTTGACATCCTAAATTCTACTTGCCTTCTTTTATCAAGTACAGTGAAAGAATCCAAAAATGTAGGAGAGGCATACACACCTTTTGTGGGTTATCTGCTCAAATCAAATCCAAGAGGATCATGCATCAATATCCAAACCCATGCGATGTTGAGACTTACTGCTTTACTAAAAGGTGAGCCTCTGCTGTGGTCTTAGATCCTGTCAAAGTCCAGAAGGCTCTGTGGGGTTGACTCTTGTTATGATAATTTCTATAACTGCCGATGTTGCAAAGAAATTTTTGTTTCTGGCTCAAATAAATATTTTCTCCAGATCAAAATTTTTGTTTCTGGCTTAAATAAATATTTTCTCCAGATCACACTCATTGATGTCTCATTAAATGCAATAGAATGTGTCTCATTCGTGTTGGTTGAAGTGGCAAATGAAAATCATTGAATATTGTTGATCAAGTAGGAAAATCCAGTTTATTGGGAAGGTTGAATTATGAGGTTTTAGTTAACAGAAGTGAAATGTTTTAAGTTAGTGGTTTTAGATCACTTATTGGGGGGAGTCAGACAAGATAGGGAGGAAGAAACTACAGAATCTTGCCTATATAACGGAACAGGGAGTTGAGCCAAGAAAATAGCTAGAGTCAAAACCAAATGTGTCGAGGGATTCAGCTGAACTTTGAAATCTCTACTCTTGGGTGTCCTGATTATGTGGCTGACTCCTTAAGGGTATTATAATGAAAAAAGCCACAGCTCCCACCTTAGGGGAATGTCTGGAAGGAGTTTGGGAGGGGGCTTGGGACCAAGGAAGTGATCTTGAGGGCATGATTTTGAATTTGAAATAACGGTTGTGAAAAAAAAGATTACCCAAGCACTAGGCAAGATGGTCAGGCAGATTTTACTGGAGGGGGCCATGGCAATAGGTGTAGGGACAACTGCAACAGGGTCTTGCCAATCAGACTTAACTCTGACCCCAACCAGGACAAGTGGGGATTTGTAGCCAAGGAGCAGGGTGGTGACAGTGGGTGGAAAATGACTAAGAGGAAACATCAGGGATAAGGGGTGTCTGGCTAAACTAACTTGATAGGAATCTTGCTGCAGGCAGGCCAGGGTGATAAGATATTGAGGGTGGTCAGGTACCTAGAGTGGGGGATTTTTGCTAACCTGACTTAAAAGGATTCTTGCTCACATTTGATTCAACAAGGACAGGGAGGGAAGCCCAAGGTTGGGCCTAGTTATGAGGAGCACTCAGAGGAGCTTGACTAAAGTTTGGTCAAAGGAAAGAGTCTTTGTCCCTGTTATTATTCACACCTGTGAGCTCAAGAACATTTTTTGGGCATTTCAGCTGTGTTGAATCTTCCATGGAAGTGGCTGTCAGGGGAAGTAAATGGAGTGTTTCTGTGTGTCTGCATTGCGTCATTTATTTTATCCAGTGGCCCTTGCTTCCTGGAAAAGAACCCCAGGGCAATAGGAATTTAGAGTTTATTCTTTTGCATGTTCTTAGGTCCCCGTCAAGAGGGCTGCCTGGAGGGGCAAACAGAAACTAGGTAAATCAGAGGATGCTTCCAGGTGAGGAGAGTATATCACCCCCATTAAGGAACCTGGAGGAGACAGGTCTCCAGCAATGGAAGAAGGTTCCGAAGAACACATGAAAGTACCCACAAGCAAAAGAGTCAGCTGTAACTTCCCTTCCTCCCTGTGTCCCAGTTTCGGAGGGGTTAACCACGTGTGCACAGAGGAAAGGGCAGGGCACAAATGGGGTGAAGGGGGAAATGGCTAACCACATCCTCTTCTCTGACTACAGACTTGTTCATCTGCAGGAGGCCTGAGCTAAGGAAGGGGAGGAGGCCCAAATGAAACTGTGTTCAGAGTTTTGACTATCACATGAAATTGTACAAAAGTGAAGTTACTTTAGGATTCTATCCCAAGCGCTTTGCTTGCTCACTAAGATTGTGACAGTTGTGATGGTCCAGGCTGGAGATGTCTGGGGCCTTCATTAGCATGGTGGGAGGTGGAGGAGGATGATGAGGCACAGAAAGAGGAGACATTGAGCAATGCTAATAACGTTCTGTCTGTTTTGTATTTGGTTGCATAACAAAGTGATGTTAAAAAATTATTCTTTGAATGTTTTGTCTTCCACCTTATCACAGGTCACCTAATATTGACCAGAGTGTGGGAAATGAATTAGCACTCTCCATAGCCTATCCAGTCAATAATTCTGCTGGATTTACCTCAAGAGTCCCAAACTGACTTCCTCTAATCCCCTGTCTCCTAGAATCTTGGCTTTTTTAGCCCTTAAATCACAGTTAAAATATATATCTCAGATCTCAGATAAGGCTTTCTTCTGTTCGCCCTTCTTTTCTTCCTTCCTTCCCTCTCTCCTTCCTTTTTACAGCAAAGTTATGTAACTTAACAAAAGAAAAGCAAATGAACAATAAACTCAATTTCCTCCATCCTATTCCTCCATTTTGCTTTTCGGTGAAATTGTATTCATGTTATCCTGTGTGGATATCCTATTCTGTGTCCTGTTCTTCCCTAAGCATTATTTCTAGAACTTGATTGTGTTTTGACATAGTCCACATGTTTGCATAGCTAATGTCTATGGGCTCCCTGACATGGAACTATAGCATAATTTCCTTAGCCTGGGTGTTGGGCACCGGATCCTCTCCTGTTTTTCTCACAGGATGTCAGCAGTTGCCAGTGCTCCCCAGGTGCAGGCCTCCCCTCAATACGGCCCAGACAGGTTGTCTTTCAGCCTGAACACGTTGGTAACTAATTAATTTTGCTGCCTGTTGGATTATTTACTTGGGACTGTACATAAAAGAGAAATTTCTGGCACAAAGGCTAAGAAGGATCTGTTAAGAAATTTTTAACATTTTGCCAGAAGACGATAAAAAATGTGAACAAGCCAAGAGTTGGTTCATCTAAGGATAAGATCATAAATGGATGAAATGTTAGAAGATCCAGGGTACTTGTTTTTCATCAAACTCCAGGAAGGCCTTTCTGATATAGTCCAAAGAATTACTTTTTAACCTTGTTGTAAAAGTCTTAATTTGATTTTGAATTTTTTGCTTTTCAACTACAATTTTAGCTGCCTGGCAGACTTTCAGGTTCTCTTTTTAGTGAGTGTTTGACAAACTATTCTTGTGGCTAATTGAAACAGTCAAATCAGTGAAATTCTTTTGTGTGATTTTTTTTGACTAATGGTATTTTTTATCCTTCCACTGCCTTTTAACATTTTTTATTATGGAAAAAATTTAAAACTAAAAATAAAAAGGGAAATAGATAAACGAACCTTCCTTTACCTGTCACTCAGCTTCAATGACCATAATTTTCTGCTCTTCTTGTTTTATTTTTCTCCCTTATTTCTTTTTCCCTCCCCATTCTGGTATTTTAAGGCAAATCCCAGACATCATATGATTTCATCCATAAATACTTAATGCGCATCACATTTTGTTAAATGACCACGGCACAAAGGACAAAGCAAATGGGCTAAAATGTAAACAGTAACTGAATCTGGGCAGTGGGGATTCAAGTGTTCTTTGTACTACTTTTATTTTGGCAAATTTTCTGTAAGTCTGAAATTATGTCCAAATAAAAACTTAAACAAATGAACTAACCAAAAACATGACCATAACATTGTCCTATCTGAGAACCGAAGTGACAGATTTTTCTTGTTTTATGATACATTACGCTCATGGAAAGAAATTAAGGAAAAAAAGCCCAGAAAAATATTACAAAGAAAATACAAATCACTAATAATTCTAACACCCAGACATAATCACTATTAAATGATTATGCATTTTCTCCAGGCTATTAAATAGACACTTGTTGTACTGGACCCGTATTAACTGCAGTAGGGATGGCACCAGGTTCAAGAGGCTGAAGAAGAGACCTGGAGCCAGCAAAGGAGGCATAGGGTTTACTGAAGGGGACTTACATACAGGGCAGTCCAGTGGTGGTGGACTGGATGGGAGAAGCTCAACCTCCTGTAAAAAGCATGCAGTTCACATAGCATGTTCACTTAGCACTCTCCCCCCAGCAACCTCCATCTGGGAACCCTCATTTCTTGTTAACTTATTGCTATCAGGTCTGGTTACCATACAACACCAACACACACAAAGACACACATACAAACATATGCGTGTTATTTAAAAAGACGAATAGTACTAATTGGCTTATAACAAAACACACTTGTTGCCACCCTCCCCTGTAGCACCCTCCCCTGCAGTGCAAGTTCCCCGCTGTCTCTCCATCTCCTCTGCCAGCAGGTTCTCCCTCATGGTAAAATGCCAGGTGTAGTTCAGCCTCCAGCACAGCATCTTGTGGATCTACCACAGCTGTGGAGATAAAAATAAATCATATTTTGCTTATATTTTTCTTAAGAGAGTGTGTTTTTCATGTTGTGTTTGATCTTAAAAATCTTTGTTTTGGGGTGGTAGACACTGCGGACGGGCTTGTTCAGTAGCCACTCTGACCTTCTTCTAGCAGGTCTTCCTCCACTATAGAGGCTGGGAAGCAAATGCTACATTTCCAGACTCCCTGACAGCCAGGGCTCTGCATGTGGCTGATATGAGACTTGGAAAGTTGGTGTAAGTGGGGCCAAGCACAGTGGAGGGATTTGGTTCCTCCAGCTGCAGTGAAGGTTCCAGTGTCTGGTTCTCTGTGTCTTGGTGCTAAGTGGAAGGCAGGGGAGGTTATGAAGCTTTTGCCAGAACACCCTCATAGAGGGATTAGGTATTTCTCCTGGGTGAATTGATCCTGATTGTATAGCAACTAAATTTGGATCACCGAGCCTCCCAAAATGTTATAAGCTTCCTAATACGATATAAGAAGTACCTTTCTGCTTGAACTAGAGTGAATTCTATTGCCTCCAACTAAGAAACCTGACAGAAGAAATCATTGTTTTCCATGGTACTTCCTGAGATTTCAAAAGCGAATCCTCTAAACTTCAGTCACCCATGGTTTTAATAATGATTTATATTTTGCCTATATTCCTGAAGTTCCTTTCAAATCACTTGTTTTATTTGGCAAACAACCGTAGTTGGTATTTATGGCAGGTAATAGTCTATCTACTTTTCTTTTTTTGAGACAAGGTCTGGCTCTGTTGCCCAGGCTGGAGTGCAGTGGCTACATCTTGCTTCATTGCAACTTCTGCCTCCTGGACCCAAGGGAGCCTTCCACCTCAGCCTCCCAAGTAGCTGGGATTACAGATGCACGCCACCACGCCCAGCTAATGTTTTGTATTTTTTGTACAGATGAGGTTTCACCATGTTGCCCAGGCTTGTCTCACATTCCTGACCTCAAATGATCCACCCGCCTTGGCCTACTAAATTGCTGGGATTATAGGCGTGAGCTACCATGCCTGGCCTATGTACTTTTCATAGTGGAAACTGAGACAAAGAAAGCTTAAGTGCCTCATCCAAAGACGTGTAACTTATCTGTCATACTGCCTAGAATCCCACTCCTTTCCACTATTCTATGTCCTCAGCCCGTTCGGAAATTTAAAAGTCCCATGAAAGTCTTGGGAGCTAATTAGAATTCTAGAAAAATTTGTAGGAGGGGTGACTGACTCAATATGGTGATTCCTATCTAATGTGATATGCTTATCTGTTTAAAATTTGGTTGCATGTTTATTTTAAATTCTTTTCTTTATTTTCCTGTTATAATTTTGTGCTTAATGTACAAAACTTGGGAAAAATTTAGAAAATCCTAAGGAAGCAGAAACAATCATCCATTAGTCCACTACCAAGCAATCTGCATTTATAATGAGTGTATATTTATAATTTATAAATTTCTCAGGATAGAAACAAAACATGTAAAGAAAATCACGACATTCTGAACAATAACCACACCTTTGGGTTGATATCAAGGAAGATAATCACATTCTTCCAAAAACATTTCCTGATGCCTTTGTGAGGGATCAAATCCTGTAATGACCCCAGGGTTTATTCTTGGGCTTTGATCTCTTACCCATTTTCACTCTATTTTCATATTTGCCATCCATGTGCTGAAACTTTAGTCACAGAGTTTGCTGCTTTTATTTGTTCTAACTTCCTGTGCTATCTAGTTACCCAGGTGCCCACATTTTAGAGGCAGGTAGCTGGTGCTGTATCTCTATTATTCCCCCGCCTCTATCTTCCAATAAAACTCTTTTTCTTTTCTTTTTTTTGGCAGGGTCTTGCTCTGTCACCCAGGCTGGAGTGCAGTGGTGCAATCAGAGCTCACTGCAGCCTTCACCACCTGGGCTCAAGCAGATCCTCCCACCTCAGCCTCCTGAGTATCTGCCACTACAGGCGCATGCCACCATGTCCAGCTGTTTTTTTTAAAAATTGTTTGTAGAGATGGGGTTTTGCCATGTTGCCCAGGCTGGTCTTCAACTCTTGGGGCTCAAGTGATCCTCCCATCTCAGCCTCCCAAAGTGCTGGGATTGCAGGCATGAGCCTCTGCATCTGGTCTCAGCTGTTGATTTAAACGGGTACCCCTGCTTGTCTCCACTCCAAGTGTCCTCCACTCTTGTCCAGGGGTCAGGGGAGGGGACAGATGTGGTGGTTATTCCCAACAGAGGAGAAGGTTCCCCTAGCCCCACTTGATGCTAGAGTCACAGTTGTCCCTCCAGTTCCCAGAGGCACCTTCATGCTGGTTCTGCCCAGCTTCCTGCCCTGTCGGCCTTCACCTAGCAGTTCCCCACTTCTCATACCACTTGCTGAGCTTTTCCTCTCAAGGCTAAGACTCTTCTTTGGATCCCTGGAATGCACCTTTATTCCTGTGACAGGTTCTACCCTGTGCTTGTTGTTTCCCTGACCCCTGCCTCACTCCTTGCATAATAGCAAAGTCACTCAAAGTTGTCATCCAAGTCTTGATATTTTTTCCATGATCTGGGCCAGGAAAACCAGCATCTCCCAGAGGCTGTGATCTCACTATGGCAACTTCCTCCCACCTACCCTAATTCCACGCACCTTTGGGAGTGTTCTCATCTCCAGTGGACTCCTAAAATGACCACTCAGGCTCAGACAAATGAGGGCCACCTCCTCCGGTGATTAGCCAGCACCCCTTATTGATGTTCCATTATTCTTCTAGCAATAATGATTTCAAATGCAGCAGGTGAGCAAAGGGAAGCTCAGGCCAGGCAGAGCCAGCCCATAGCTATGCGATTTCAGCCAGAGCAAAATGACAGACAACATTGCCTTGAAATGTGACTTTTGGAGACAGAGGTAGGGTAGCCCCAACTTCCCCAAAACCAAAATTAATGCAATTAGACAACGTGTAACGATCATAGGGACTTTCAGGGTATTGATGTTATATGCTGATCATCACCTCTAAAGTTCCAACCTAAATTCTTAAAATCTTCTAGGACACTTTCATTTGAGTGAAAATCTTTTTAACTTTATAATTCATTTCAAATTTCAAAAGAAATGTAAGCAGTTTCCCATTGTTAACAAAACCTAAGAAATATTTTTAAAAGTAATTAAAAAGTGATCATATATTTACCTCCTGACTTCTTTTATTCAAGAGGAAAGCAAACACTAGTTTGTTGAAGCTACCGATTTCAGGTTTCTGCTACTGACAGATAATAGAATGGGACAACATGGCTGTGTATTTTCTATAACCAAAGCCAGCAAAGACTTAGAATATGAGGTTTATACTTTCCCAAGCAGATGTAGAGGAATAGAATATTAGAGGCGAACGAGTGAGCTAGGTGGAGGGAGGAGGACCACAGTGAGAACAGGAATAGATCTCTGAGACAGGCTCTGGCTGCCAAAACTCAGGGAAGAAGATGACAATACAAATGTATTTGTTTTCTGTTGCTGATGAAACAAATTACTATAAACCTCATGGCTTAAAACAACACAAATACATTATCTTACAGATCTGGAGGTCCAAAGTCCTACAAGGGTGTCACTGGGCTAAAATCAAGATGTTGGCAGGGCTGCATTCCTTTCTGGACGTTTTAGGGGAGAATCTGTTTTCTGGCATTTGCCAGCTTCTAGAAGCAGCCTGCCTTCCTCAGCTCATGCCCACTTCCCTACGCAAAGGCAGTACTGGCCAGTGGTGTTTTTCTCATACTATATTGCTCTCACACTGACTCTTCTGCTTCGTCCACATTTAAGGGCCCTTGGGATTCCAGTGGACCCAACCTGGATAATTTGGAACGCTCTTCCTATTTCAAGGTCAGCTGATTAGCAATCTTAATTCCACTGTACTTTAATTCGCCCTTGCCATGTAACAACATAGCCATAGGTTCTAGAGATTAGGATATGGGCATCTTTGGGTGACCATTATTCTGCCCACTACGAAGTCTATTCAGGTTTGGAGACATATACCCTGTTTCTTCTCTGGTACCCTGGAAGCTTTGTTAGCCTCCATAAGCTCTGTGTACTGTCACGGGGAGACAGCAGTCAAGTAGACGTGGAAGTGAGGCTGCCAGTGATTTCTGGGCCTCAGGGATGAGCATGGAGGTAGCTGCAAGAGCTAGCAGGCCCCACAGGGACCGACTGGTTAGGACAGTGAGGCACATGTGAAAACCACCACGAATCCCATGATGGGACCAGATGAGGATACAATGCCTTAGGGCACGCCAGCGAAGGCCAGATCAGATGGCTCTCAGCAATGTCACGAGGGAGCTGCTGATGACTGAGGAGGCCCACCCCAACCTTACAAAAACCCTCCTGGAAGGGAGAAGGAACAACGTCTGAATTGATCCCCAAACATCTAAATTGGCTCAGAAAACACTGAGGTTACTGCGAAAACCCTGATTCGACTAAGATGAAGTTTCTGTCACTAGGCTGGAGAGGAATTTGAGATAGAAATTAAGTTGTTGTAGACAAATCATGCAAGTTCATATTTCACGCCCCGATTTTGTGCTGAGGTGTGCCTGCTATGTATAAATTGGGACAGTGTTGCTGTATCTGCCTTTCTGACAATAGCATTGGGAGAGACTCCTTATTTGCAAGCGCTTGGTGAAATGAAAGCTCACCGTAAACCTGTGTTTTCCTCCTAAAGCTCCTTGGGTGACGTGGACATTTAAGTCAAACCCTGGAGGGAGAAGTATGTCACATTCTGTTGAGGCTGTTCCCTGACAGCTATTTTGAAACCATCACATTTTCAGCATTTTTTTTAAGACCAAGTAAAATGTTAAATATAAATCTCCACTCAGCTCGGTGCCTTGCTCAGAGGCATGACTGCAGGGGGGCACGGGCTGGGTGGGGGCCGGTGCCCTTCCTAGATGGGGAGCAGGCACCTCACTTGGGTCGTCCTGAGTCACCACCTTCTGCTTACGGTCGCGCTCCCACATGGTGCCCTCTAATGGTTTCTCATCATAATCTTAACAACTATCAAGTCAACCGATTTGCCCTACAAATCACTGAAAGGCACCCCTTTGGAAGAAAGTGGTCAGGGAAAGAAGTCACCAAGAGCTGTAAAATTTGAGGCTTCAGGAGATTTAATTGCAATGGTTTGGCCTCAGCTTAGAACCTCCTCCTAGACTGGTGATGGTCTTCCCTGGATGCTGGAGGTCCAGGCCCTGACACTGCGGAGACAGGGCATCGGGCCGCCTGAGGGGCTGACCAGCTTTCTGGCTTCCTCACCATGAGCCAGTGTTACTAGGGCTGACCCCATGTGTTGGGCCCCAGAGCTCTTGGGCTTATTACAGAGCAAGTGATTGTGATCAGTGGGCTAGGCAGTACAATCTGAATGGTTAATACGTATGTTTTGTTTTGTATTTGAAGTAAGGGAAAAAAAATTATTACAGTATCAGTAATAACATTAACTAACATTTATTGAATGCTTATTGTGTGCTAGGTACCAGGCCAAAGTACTTTATATACATTGTCTCATTTAATCCACATAAGAGCTCTGAGGGGAAAGAACGATTATCCTCATTTTAAAGATGAAGAAGCTGGGGCTTAGAGAGGTTAAGGTTCCCTGCCTACAGTCACTCAGCTTGCAAATGACCAAGCCGTGGCTTGAACCCCGGTCTGTCTCTCTGGCTCCAGAGCCTGGGTGACCGGCAGTATTAACACCACTGCTGGAGGGAACATAGCTCTGACATTTGAGGGTGGATCCTTCTTGGAACCATGCTTTCCTACCCTAGCAGCTATTAGCAGGCCAATAATTGGGAACTTCCTCTGCACAGGTACAGGGTGGATCTGGCTTCAGGAATTCTTTGGGGTAGAGATGGGAGGGACTTCTGGACCCTTGAGTCCCTGAAGGGGCTCACATAAGGCTTAGCTTATGGGAGTGAGGATAGTGGGGTGGGGAAATAGAGCTCAATAATACTGCCTTATATAAACCAGACTGACATTTTTCAGTTTATATTGTCCATGGACTATTACAACAGAAGCATTTTCCTAAGGATAAAGCTACATATAGGAATATTAATTACAGATACAGCTCATTGGTTTAGGTAGTCCCTTCCTAACAATTTGAGGTGATTCTTGTGATCCTGGAATCTAAACATGGCATCACTATTGTGTCCTGGACAGAACCAGACATATGGTATAGGAGGGGTGCAAACCTTCTGGATGTTACGCAATAGCAGCAGCAGGTAGGAGACAAAATATCATATGGTTTTCATAAATAGGAGGAGATACATTCTCCTTATGTTGTGAACATTTAAAGTTCAGTTGGTTGCCAAGGCATTGGGCGGGACTGGTGACATTCTGTCTTTCAGACTCTCAGCTCTGGTGGTGGCAAATTTGATGTCCCATCAATCTGCACACTCTGGAGGGTAGTTTAAAGCCACAGTTTCATCTCTGAGCTGATGGGTGGGACAGAACAGAAGAAGAGACATTAGATGTGGGTGAACAGCAAATCTGACCGTGGAGATCTCAATGCTTTGACGAATGCAACCACAGAAACACAAGGCTCTTCTTTTTTTTAATTTTAAAGGGAACATTGGTCAATTCACTGTCATTTAAAATGGTGTGACTAAATTCGGGGCATTTGATGTGTGTATTATCCCTTCTTCCTCAGAGGAAAGGAGTCTGGGGGGATTCCTCGTCCCTGGGACCCCAGGAAACCTCTCTGCATTCTCCCTAGACCAGCCTTCTCCTTCCATTTTATGAATTCAATACGTTTTCTGTAACAGTGCTGCCTCCACCACTGATGACAAAGCTCTGTGAACTGGACACTACAAGTGCTGGGGACAACTCTTCAGGGTCCTCCACCTCTGGCCGGTGGTCTCCACCCACAGGTCCTTGCAGACCTGTTTCCTGGACGGTCAGATCTGAGTCCGTTTCCCCGCACTGCAGTGGGAGTAATGGCTGGTGTCGGGTCAGCGTATCGCTGCTTTTCTGGGCCTCCAGGGAGTTCTGGTGCGTAGAATTCCTGTGGGCCATGGCGTTCTTCTGAGGCTCATCGAAGCTCAGTGAGAAGGTGACCGTGCCGCTGCCGAAGATGACCTTCTGTTTGCATCTGGGCTGCTGCTGCGATTGTTGCTGCTGTGGGAGGGTCAGGGGCAGCTGCTGCTGCTCTTGTTGGGTTAGGGCCAGCGGCTGCTGCTGCTTCTGCCTCTCGGGCTGTGGGAATGGGTCTTCGCTGTTGCTTTTGCTGCTGATGGAGGAGGAGGGGGGGGTGGATCCAGTGGAGCCTCCAAGGCTGCCGGATCGCTTGCGGGAGACGTTGCTGCGGCGCAGCGTGGCCCGGGCAGCCACCTTGAAAGCGTGAGCTGCGGTGCTGCAACGCACCTCCTCGATGGTGTTGCGGGATGGCTTGAAGAGAATGATGTAGATCTTGTTGAAGAAGATGCACGCCAGCAAGCCAAAGCTGGCTGCCAGGATGGCAATCACCTCCACGGCAGAGACAAACTTGCCATAGGTGCTGGCATAGGCTGGAATGAAGGAGATCCAGACAATGAAGAAGATGAGCATGCTGAAGGTGATGAACTTGGCTTCATTGAAGTTCTCCGGCAGCTTCCGGGATTTGAAGGCAAAGAAGAAGCAGATGGCAGCCAGCAGGCAGGTGTAGCCGATCAGGAAGCCCAGGGCCATGAGTGAGCCCTCGTGGCACGTGATGAAGATGATCTCATCCTCCAGCTCGTGGTTGCGGTAGCTTGAGGGGGGTGCAGTGTAGAGCCAGATCACACAGATGACAATCTGCATGAAGGTGCAGAGGAAAACCAGCAGGAACTGCAGGTTGAGCCCCCACCACTTGCGGTGGAAGCTGGTGGGGATCTTGGCCTCAAACACCAGGAGGACACGGTTGGTTTTCACCAGGATGCACGAGATGCAGAGTACGAAGCTGATGCCAAAGGCCGGCTGGCGCAGGCGGCACGTCCAGTCCTGGGGCTCCCCGATGAAGAACAGGGAGCTGGAGAAGCAGCAGAGCAGGGAGAAGAGGAGGAGGTAGGAGAGCTCTCGGTTGGTGGCCTTGACAATGGGTGTGTTGCGGAACTTGATAAACACACCCAGCACAAAGGCTGTCAGGAAAATGCCCAGCACGGCAAAGAGGGTGAGTGCGATCCCAAAGGGCTCCGTCCACGACAGAAACTCGATCTCCTTGGCAATGCAGGAGGTGTGGTTCTCATTGGACCAGAAGTCATCAGGGCACTTGTCACAGGCACTGGCATCTGTAAAATGTCCCGGTGAAGAGTGAGTTATTGTGTGGCACAGACTAAAACATGTGAGTGTACATGTGGTGGTGGGAATACACAGTTTTTTGGATGTGGTCACTACATATTTTCTTCATTTTGATGAAATCATTCTGATTTTTACATGATCAAAAATATGCTGAACCCCGACATGTTTAATAACATGGTTAATTTCATGTAACTCTGATGGTTCTATTGTTAGTTTGTTTTCCCTTTGCACATGACATGGGTGAGGCCCTTGCTTCATTTAACACTATCTGCTGATGGTTTATAGCAGGGAATGATCAACCTTGCTGGACAGGTGGCTGTTCTGCACACCAGAGGTCTAGCATGGTCCATCGACTCTTCACAGAATGATTCAAGCTTAGCCTGATTTATTTATTTAAGTATTATTGGGTAATATTTGAGGTTTACAACATAATGTTGTGGGATACATATGGGCAGTAAACTGGCTACTCTAGTGAAGCAAATGAACATATCTGACATCTCACATGGAGAGTGATTTATTTTGGATATATGGATGGGCTTTGTAGACATGCCAGAGCAGACTTCCTTTTAGATCAAGGCAGAGTATCCCATGCACATGACCTGTGCTTTCCTCACTCCACATACACAGCTTTTCGATGAGGGAGGCTGCAGACTCATTCAACTGACAACTGTTTGCTAAGTCTCTGCTAACTCCCAGGAAGTATGCAGTTTTGGGCAGTGAAAGGAGCATGGGTTTTGGAGTTAGAGATCTGGATGGAATCCTGGCCGTACTACTTACTAGTGATGTGACTTTGGTCAAGCTTCTTAACCTCTCACAGCCTCAGTTTCCTAATTTATAAAATGGGAGCAGCAATAACCCCATTACTGGGGTGAGGATAACATGAGATAATAATATCAACTATAGTTAATATTTATGGAGTACTTCTAATATGCCAAAGTTTTATTTAACAAATATTTATCTAGAACTTACCATGTGCATTACCAATATTAATCATCTAATTCTCAAAACTCTATAGGATGGGTTTAATTATTCCCACCTAAAAATAACCTGAGAAATAGGAAAAACACAAGTAAGACAGCAAATTCAGTGCCAGTCACCCAGCAGGCAATTCTATGATGGCCTATTAACTCTGGAGTCTGGAGCAGACAGAACTTTGTCCATTCAGGGCCACTAAACTCTAACAAAAAGGAAATATGTTGGCCAACAATATGCAGTAAGAGAAAGATGTGTAATAGATGTTGTTAGCTTTTACGGTATTAAAAGAACATCTAACATCTTTTTCTATTCCACCTCCATGCCCAACATTTTGTGATGCTCAGACATATCTTTGTTAAATGAGAAACTGTGCAAAGCACCATCTCAGCCCAGCCCTTCCTTGGGCTTCACTGACCCCAGGCCTCCGAAGTGGACCAAGCCCTGCACAGTGCACAAGAGGGGTTCTCTTACCTGTCTCATCGCTATACTCCCCATCAGGACACTCCACACACTCAAAGCAGCAGGTGGGCTCCCCCTCAATGATCCCTTTCCTGGTCCCTGCCAGGCAGTCTCGGCTGCAGTTGGAGAAGGGCACCTGGAGGACAGACAGCACAAAGGTGAGTGGCTGTAGTTGTAGGGTCAGGGGCCAGCCCTACTGTCTCTTCAAAACATGTAAGAGGGAGGAGTTTGGGCACAAGAATCAGTGTGAGAGACGCTGGGCCCATTCCAGGCAAAGGGAGGTCCAGAGGTCCTTGGTTCTGATATCTGTGAAAGGGACAGATGCCTATGGGCAAGTGTGTGTGTATACATGCACACACACACACACGTGCATGCACACATACACACATACACAACCATAGGATTCTATGATGATCTGGGAAAAGTGCCACTACTTTCTACTACTTGAAAACAGATGAGAAATACTAAAACACTAGACAACAGACTTAAAGGACATAAGAAAGAAAATGCATCATGACCATGGTGGGTTTATGCTCAGGAGTGCAAAAAAGTCTAATATTAGATAAATCTGTAAGTATTATTCACTGCATTAACAAATTAATGGAGAAAAAATAATATGATCACCAACAGACAAATAAAAAGCATTTGATGAAATCCAGCACAAACTATTCATAAAAGCTTAGTAAAAAAGGAGTGGGAAGAAATATCTTTAACTTGAAAAAGGGTAACAAAAAAACTCTTAGAGTAAACATCATTCATATAGAGAAAACATTAAAAGTATTTCCATTTAAAAAAAGGATGTCCACTATCACCACTACTTTTTAACTTTGCACTGGAGGTCCTAGCTAGTGGAATCAGACAAGAAAAATAAATGCATACATTTTGAAAAGGACCAAATAAAACTGTAATTATTTGCAGATGATATGGTTGCCATAAAGAAAACCCAAAAGAACAACCGAATTATTAGAAACAACTGAAAAGTAGGCCCAGGCTAAAATGCCATAGACTACTAGTGTTCTTAACAGAATTTCATTAGTTTTTGTTAAAAACAAAATGAAACAAAACAAAACCCTTCACCTTTTGTTGTGTGCTTTTGGTTAACTTCCAGTTTCTTCAGTGGTTTTTGTCCAGTTTTGTCCAATTTTATCATTGCTTCACCATTTCAAGAAGTCCTGCTTCTATCTCCTTCTTTAACTACACCAGCTAATTGAGTATTTATTCTAGAAATTTATTAGTCACTTACTATCTAACAATCTATATGTTTCAAAGACAATAAATGTATCATAAGAATGAAGTCTGTTTTGCAGCAGCATATGTATCTTAAAGGTAGAGAACACTTCTCACTCATCTTTGTAACCCCAGGTACAAAGCCTGGAGTAATGCTTAATACATAGTAGGGCTCTTACTATGTCCATATTGTCTATTTAATGTGTCTCCCCTCTACCTACTACTTTGTAAGATGTCTTACAAACACAGAAAGCAGTAAAATAACTGTCGTCGTTTCTAGCAGAAATGACTGGCTTGACAAAGGAGTTTAAAAAAAACTTGAAGAGAAGATGATTGACATTATCTTCTAATGAACGAGGAATGGAAAGGCAGTAATGGACCTGATGATTACCAAGACTCTCATGACCCAGGGAAGGGAAGGGGAGGGGAGGGAAAAGGACAACTCACATCATCATCTTCAACTATGGTGACAAGGTATCCTCAGAGATGTGCTCTCAGTCCTTGAGTTGCCAACCCATTTGATCACTGAATGAAAGCTAAAGGCCCTGTTTTCCAAACCCACACTAGGAATGCTTCTAAATTTTCCCCATTAAAGAATGATGGTTGCTTCCTCTCTTCCTATCTGAACACCCTTTATTTCTTTCTCTTGCCTGATTGCCCTGGCCAGAACTTCCAATATTATATTGAATAAGAGTGGTGAGAGACGGCAACCTTGTGCCAGTTTTCAAGGGGAATGCTTCCAGCTTTTGCTTATTCAGTATGATATTGGCTGTGGGTTTGTCATAAATGGCTTTTATTATTTCGAGGTATGTTCCTTCAATACCTAGTTTATTTAGAGTTTTTAACATGAAGGGATGTTGAATTTTATCGAAGGCCTTTTCTGTGTCTATTGAGATAGTTATGTGGTTTTTGTTTTTAGTTCTGTTTATGTGATGAATTACATTTTGCAGGAACAGAAAACCAAACACCCCATGTTCCCACTTATAAGTGGGAGCTGAACAATGGGAACACATGGACACAGGGTGGAGAACAACACTAGGGCCTGTTGGGAAAGGGTAGGGGGGTGGACAGCATTAGGGAAAAGAGCTAGTGCATGCTGGGCTTAATACCCAGGTGATGGGTTGACAGGTGCAGCAAACCACCATGGCACACATTTACCTGTGTAATAAACCTGCACATCCTGCACATGTACCCCAGAACTGAAAAGAAATACAATGAAAAAAGAATGATGGTTGCTTTATCCTTTATCAAGGTAAAGTGAGGTTCCCTTCTATTCCTAGATTAATGAAATTTTTGTTTTTAACCTGAGAGGGTGTTGAATGTTAATAGATACTTTTTCGGTGTCTACTGACATTGCAGAACTTTTATCTTTTATTCTGCTAATGTAATAAACTACATTTATGGACTTTGTAAAGTTTGGCTATCATTACATTCCTGTACATTCACCGCTAACTCTACTAGCAGATGATGTTTATTTTATACATTGCTGGTCTGTTTGGTGATATTTTACTTAGGATTTGAGCATCTACGTATATAAACAATATTGTCCTATAATTGTCTTTGCTTGTATTGTTCTATCTGTTTTTGGTATCAAGATTATATTATCATCACAAAATAAATTTAGTAGCTTTCCTTCTTGGTTTCTGCTAGGCTGTGAGTGCCAAAAATCTCAAAATAATAACTCCAACAAGACTGAACTGTATTTCTCTCTCGTATGAATGTCTAGGGATGTGGTCTAGAGTGATATAGCACTCCATAACGTTGGACACCTAGACTCTTTCTACCTGGTGGTTCTGACATGTTTGTCTTTGCCTCATAGTCCTTGATAGTGGCATTTGGTTTCCAGGAGGCAAGATAGAGGAAGGGATGAAGAAGAGAGCAAAGGATACTTGCAAGCACTTTCTTAAAGAAGGTTCCCAGAAGCCATCCCACAACACTGCCACTTACATCCCATTCTCCAGGATTTAGTCATGGGGTCACACTTAGTAGAAATGAAGGCTGAAACATGTCATCTTGAATCTGGGTAGTCATGTGTCTAGCTAAAATAGAGTTCTATTTTTAAAGAAAAAGAGGAGTATAAATAATGAGGGCCTACAGCAATGTCTGCCATGCCTCTTTTTCTCTTCTTCTTAATGGTTAAGGAACAGGCTGAAGGTCACACAATGGCTTGACTGGAGAGCTGAGATTCACGCTCAGGTCAGTCTTCAAAGTCTGCACTTTTCACTACACCAAACTCTGCTTTATACCAGTCAAGGCTTAGAAGAATGTCTCCATCTGGGTCCGCTTACTGCATCCTTCAGCAACCATGAGCTAAAGAGAAATCCTATCGCCACAGGAGTGGGCTGAGGTAGCCACCTGAGAGATCCATTTTTCCAAAAAGCAGTCAAGTATCTCCAAGCCTCCTCAACAGTCTTATTAAAGATGCCTGTCCAATTCTGGCCAAGGAAGCTCATCTGAATTCCAAGACCCTAATTAAGGTGTCTCTTTTATTTCTTATTTGTTGCAGCAAAACAAGGAAAGAATTATTGGCAGCATACTGTAGGGAATGGAGCACTGAGGTCTAAGTTAGGGCCCTTGGGGTCTAGTCTCAGCTTTTATACTGACCATCTGTTTGGCCTGAGAAGTCACCTTTGCATCCTAAGACCTCAGTGTCATCAACTTCAAATTGGAAGCTTGGATACAAGGATCTTTAAAGATCTATCTAGCTCTAAATTTAGTGCTACATTTGTAAGAAAATTGAGAACATCAGTTAAGTATAATGCCATATTAATAATACTTTGCATTTATATATTAGTAGTATGATTCAGTTTATTACATGCTTTTCATCCTTGATCTCATTTGATCTCAATAACAACTTTGTGAAATATGCAGGGAAGTTACTAATATATAATTTATAGTTAAATGTACATGGTATTTTTGTGGTCATTTCCACAAAAAGTACAGAAAATAATAGAGTAGATCCTAAGATTTGTTGACTGTCCATTGTGTGCTAGGTTTGAGGCAATGTTTCTATGAAAAAAATTAGATTTAACTTATAACTGTGTCAACGATTCCAAGAACATAAGTGACTGAATTTATGAGAATTCCCTGTGTTATTCATCTATCAATTTTTAAGCCCATGATGTACATAGCCTGGGAGAGGACATTAGGGCTATGGAGAACTGTACAGGAGATAGTTTCCTGCGGCAGTGGAGAGTCATGTGCCATTAGAGAATTCAATTCTATGCATTAATGGGGGTGAAAGATAAACTGGATGATCCAACAGGGGTAAACAGGTGGCAGTATAGCTGATCAATTTAGACTCCAGTCAGTGAAAATGCGTGATAAATTAGACAAAGGTATAACTAGTGGACAGAGGAATATAACATCTGGAACCCCCAAATCTCCATCTGGAAAAGTCATGACATATTTATAATTGAGAACCCACCCTCTGAGGTGTAAGCTATTAAAAACGGCACACTGTGGATGAGATTCACTGTCTATAGGAGACCTTCCCAGTGGTAATCCATCTACATACTGGGTAACAGTGAAATTGTAGCATCTCATCAGGAACCTGTCAACCTAAGAAGCATTTGATAAGAAGATGAAGTGAGTCTTTGGTTATGTTATAAAAAGTGGTCCAAGATGGCTGGGCGCAGTGGCTCACGTCTGTCATCCGAGCACTTTGGGAGGCTGAGGAGGGTGGATCACCTGAGGTCCGGAGTTCGTGACCAGCCTGGCCAACATGGTGAAACCCCGTCTCTACTAAAAATACAACAATTAGCTGGGTGTGTTGGTGCGCCTGTAATCCCAGCTAGGGAGGGTGAGGTGGGAGAATTGCTTGAACCTGGGAGGCAGAGGCTGCAGTGAGCCGAGATCGTGCCAGTGCACTCCAGCCTAGGCAACAGAGCCAGACCCCATCTCAAAAAAAAAAAAAAAAAAAAAAAAAAAAAAAAAAGCAGTCCGAGATGCTCAAAGGTGATAATAAAAAGGCAAATGCAAATAGAAATGTGGTGGGTCTTATCCAGGCTTCCTGGGAGAGTTAAAAGGATGCCCTGTCTAGGATCTGTGTTCTTACAGAGGACCTGGGTTCTCAGCAGCCTGCTATATTCTAGGACACAAACATCATAGAATGGTCATCATTCCAGTGTATCACGTTTCTCTTCCTTAAGTGCAAATTGACTGAGGGGTGGGCTTCTGGTTATTAACAGGCTTCCAGATGCAGTGATACTCAGGAACACAAGCATCCTCCTCTTTGTTACAGGTCTCCTGGAGGAGGAGAATAAATTGTCCTTATTTACAGTTCAGCAGCCCCGGGCTGTCACACTACCTCTGTGTGAACTGTCCAGGCTGTGAGGGTGGTGACAACACCAAATGACTCAGGTGAAAACATCCAGCTCCATTTTGGACTCCAGTGTCTTTCAATGGCTGTTACTGGCCATGGAGGTGGGGGCAATTCTTTGTCATGTAAGTTGTCCCACACACGCTGGACACTTAGTATCCCTGGATCCCAAGTGCTGAAGGCCATTAATACTTCCTGGTCATTGTGACAACCCAAAAGCAGTCCCCTCCACTCTAAAACTTGTCTCCTCTGCCCTTGGCCCAGCTGAGAGCCACTGACTTGACCGATGTTTACATTTGCTTAAATATTTTGCTCTGGTTAGGGAAAGTTTTAGCCAAGGAAACTTTGTGACTAGCTAGGGAGTTATATTTGTGAAAAATGAAACTGTTTCAATACAGTAGGAAGGCATGGGGCTCAGGTTCTGGAGATTCTTCTCTTTACACTAAACACTATGGAATTCACAGGGAACCCCAAGATTGCAGAGGCCAGAGAGTTCAGGGAAGTGGACTCTTTATTTTGGAAGTCCAGTGGGGAAACCAAAGGCCCTCCCAAAGCCCAGCACAGTTTCCTGCCCCTGGTGGAGACATCTGGTTTTCTGATGGACAGCACCTACCTCCCTGGAGAACCCACTCCACAGGATTTTCTCCTCGTTGATGAAGAGTCTTTCTCCCTTCTTGGCATAGACGTTGTAATATCCGACTTCCTTAAACACGATGGAGCCATCCTCCGGGGAGAGGTGCCAGTTGATGATGGAATAGTTCCCCACCAGGTCACCACACTCATCAAAGGTCACCTGCTCCCCCATATTGTTTGTAAAGTTTAGATGCCGTAGGTGCTTCAGGACCTAAAGAGGAGCAGAGAATGAGTACAAGCCACAGGGCTGCCACATAGAACCAATTAGGTAGGCTGTGCCCTGCACAACAACGGTAAACTATCTTGTTCCAACAAAGTGAGAGGAACGTGACTTGAGGAAGAGACAGCTTTTTCTAATTCACACCAAAGTACTTGCCTGTGTTAGCAGCAGCCCTGTTAAGCCATGGGCTTTAATTATTATTCAAATTATAATTAGGGTAGGAAACACTTTCTCGAAGATGGGGAAAGGAAAGGGAGACATCTCACCTGGAAACTGGCCAGGTGAAAGGTTCTGCAGGTGTGCCATCACCTGGTGGTGCCCCAGGAGGGGCAGGATTTATAAGCCAGAGCCCATCCCTGGCATCTTCTGAGCTGGGCATTGGGGAAGGACAGGAGAAATGGCTGAATGCTCTTATTCTCCGCACTTTCTTTCCCTATGGTCCTGCTGCTGTGGAAGTGCTTTGCTGCCAAGATTCACAGAGTGGGGTGGAAGGAAGAAAGAGATGAGGCTGCGGGTAAAGCCCTGGCCATTATTGTTGTCAGAGTCATAGCAAATCCTTGAATTTTTATAAGGTTTTATATGTCACAAAGCCTTTGCACAAAAAGTCATCATAATAATTACTAACATATATCACATGTTGTCATGTAAACATTTTAGATATCAGTCATTTTACTACCATTGAGGCACGACCCTAAGTACTTTATATCCATTATCTAATCAAATCCTCACAATAAATAGTATTAAGCTGATTTTATTGCTAGGGAAACTGAGGCACTGAAAACTTTAAGTATCTCATCCAGGGTCACAATCCTGCGCTCTTAATTGCTATACTCTACTGCAGCATCGCTGGGCTCCTGGCTCTGCTTCCTCACATGCTCCTGACATCAGTCAAGAGGAGGCAGTGGGCACTCAGCCACTTATCTTTCATGTGAGGCCAGCCTTGTGTCACTGTGACACCACGTGAGAGTAAGGCAGGGTCCAGCCTGTGAGTGTAGGGTACACCTTCCACTGCACCTCCTGAATCTCCAGTAGTCTCCCATTCCGAGCTAATTTTTTTTTGGCTTTGTAGAGACAAGGTCTCACTATGTTGCCTATGCTGGTCTCGAACTCCTGGGCTGAAGCCACCATCCTGCCTCAGCCTCCCAAAGTGCTGGAGTTACAGGCATGAGCCACTGCGCCCAGCCATTTATCATTGTTTTTAAGGTACTTAAAATCCAACGTCTAATCTCACACTGGGACAACATTTGGGCTGAGTCCATCTAATGAATGGCCTTAATAGGCCTTTCTGAGGCCAAATTATTCTGATATGTGTGACAGACACGTGGACTGAGCCAGTACCTCTCCTGTCCCACTCCACTCCAGAGATGGCACTGCTTCTTAACAATTGATATCTGTATTAACTTTATTTTTAGACAAACATTTATTTATAGTAAGGAATATTAAATACAGGAAAGGAGTCACTTGGATTTATCCATAAGTAGCTCCAAGATATGCTTCGGGGCAGAGTCCATGATAGATTATGTGTGCTCACAGGCATACCACCCTGGGCGCCTCCCCTAACCTGCAGTCTGTGAACGCTGCTCCACTGGCAGGCCCTGGCTGCCCCGACTTTCGACTCAGGTCTATGAAGGAGAGGGACCCCTCACTCTCTGCTACCTGGTTCTGCAACCAGAGCTGCTGAGCCATCCTCAAAAAAGATGGAGAATGGCTCCTACTAAGGATTTGTGTCCCTCATCTTCTCCTGAGCCTTCCCACCTTCTCTGATGGTTGACAACCTTATGTTTGCCTTCATTTTTACCGAAGCCTTAAGGCAGTCAGTGGAGAGGAGGTGTTCTAGATGTGTGCCTTTCTTTTACCTCCACCTCCACTTCCTATGCCTCCTCGCTGTTGGGGTGACCTGACTTCTTCCTACCCAGAGTGGTGTACATCCTTTTGTCTCTACCCCAACACAACCCTTTCCTGACACATCCTTCTTGCCCTCAAAGGAATATGCAGTTCTTCTGCTCTTTAATACTGCCCTGACTCCCGCATTGCTCGAAACCTTGCTTTTAGCAGTTTGGGGGCCTTTCTGACACGGCCAGCTCATCCTTCTCCATGCCGTAATCATGCCCCTCCCACTTCCTGCTGGGGACCTACCATGACTCAGATGAAACGTGCTTCAAACCTCTCCAGGTAGCTTCCAAAACCCTCCATACTTTGATCCCATGTACCCACCACGACTTGTCAGTGTAAATGTTTCATCCTAATCATAGAGTTTCCACTATCCTGTCCACATGCCATGCCAGGTCTGTGTGTGTGGAAAAGGAGATGAGAAAAGTGAAGAGGTAGGAAACTACCTCTTATTTGTACTTCCTATGTGCCAGTCACTGTTCTAATACTTAATGCACACTATATCATTTAATCCTCACAACAACTCTACGGATTAGAACTATTAGTATCTTCATTTTCTAGATGATGAGTTCCTTGGTTCTTAACATGCCAGGCAACAAGCTGCTTCTCTCCTTTGTCCACTAGTTCTCTGCAGTGGAACTCTCCCAGCATCAGGGTAGAAGTGGGGAGGGGAACTGAACAAGATCCTTTCATAATTAGCTGGTCATCTTTCACACTGGCCAGAGTGGACAGACAAGTGACTTAAAGCTCATCCCTGGGTACAAGTCTTCTGCATTAGTGTCGACATGGGCTGGAGATTTCCACTATAATCCTAACTTCAAAGGAGAAACAATCAAAAATCATTATCTTAAAGTTTCTAAGTATTCATTAAAAAACTCATGATAAATACAAGACTGGAATTTTATAATATTGGAATCAATCAACCAGGAAATATTTACAGAATATCCACTGTGTGTTCTGAACTGGGCTGCAGAACTACAAGATATGGTCATCCCATCCTCATGGAGTTTTCATATGGATTAGGGGATAAAATACATGACATAAATACTCAGTGAAGCAGTAAACAGTGCAAGATAAAATATAGTTGACTGCTAACTGATGGAGTATCATCTCTAAGTACAGAGAAACTTAGAGGAGATACAAATTAAAAAGGGCTGAAATGATCAATGCACGTTTCAGGCATATTTTGGCTGGCAAAGGACAGAGGGAGGGAAGGTGTTCAAAACAGTGGAACAGCATGGGCAAAGATATCACATTAGGAATCAACATGATATGTTATGGGGCCAGTAAAGAGATCAATTTCTCAAGAATCATGTATGTACTAGAGAACAAGGGGAAACACAGAAGATAAGTAAAGAGGAGCCAAGGCAAAAAAGAGGCTAGATTTCACATTAAAAAGGTATTGGTGGCTGGGTGCGGTGGCTCACGCTTGTAATCCCAGCACTTTGGGAGGCCGAGGCGGGAGGATCACAAGGTCAGGAGATCAAGACCACAGTGAAACCCCGTCTCTACTAAAAATACAAAAAGTTAGCCGGGCGTGGTGGCAGGCGCCTGTAGTCCCAGCTACTCGGAGAGGCTGAGGCAGGAGAATGGCGTGAACCCGGGAGGCAGAGCTTGCAGTGAGCCGAGATTGCGCCACTGCACTACAGCCTGGGCGACAGAGCGAGACTCCATCTCAAAAAAAAAAAAAAAAAAAAAAAAAAAGGTATTGGATTAGATAAGAAACAGGGCTGATTGAAATGTAGAGAACTTGAGGTCCTCCATAGACTGCTGGTGGGGATGTAAACTGGTGCAGCCACATTGGAAAAAACGTCTGGCAGTTCCTTAAAAAGTTAAACACAGAGTTATCATTTGACCCAACAATTCTACTCGTGTGTGTGTGTGCGCGTGTACATACCTAGGAGAAATGAAAATATATGTCCACACAAACATTTGTACATAAATGTTCATAGCAAGATTACTCATAACAACCAAAGGTGGGAACAACTCAAATGTTCATCAACTGGGTAAACAGATAAATAAAATGTGGTGTATCCACACAATGGGATACTATTTGGCTGTAAAAAGGAATGAAGTATTGATACATGTTACAATATGGAAGAAGAAGCCAGTCACAAAAGGTCATATGTTTTATGATTTTATTTATATGAAATATCCAGGAAAGTCCAAATGTATAGAAGCAGAAAGTAGATCAGTGTTTGTCTAAGACTGGGGCTTTGGGGGCCTAGGGAGTGACAGAGGATATGAGGTTGCTTTTTGATGTGGTGAAAATGTTCTAAAATTGATTGTGGTTATGGTTGCATAACTGTGAATATATTAAAAGCCACTTAATTGTATATTTTAAATGATTGAATTGTATGGCATGTGAATTACATCTTATAAAGCTGTTGCTAAAAAGAAGGCATGGAAAAGGACTTTAAAAATCCAAATATGAATTAATTAGTGAAACTGACATTTGCAGTTGGCAGGAACCTTGATAACAAGGTAGCCTCTAGGATACTTGGTGTAGCGAGTTGAGTAATGAGACATGGCAAGTCCAACTTTGGATGTGGCAGAGAGATAAAGGGTAGGCAGGAGGGAAGAGATGGCAATGTAAACATCTTATCTGGAGAAGGAAGCACCCTGAAATCTTTGTGGCTAGGAATTTTGTACCCACAATTCATTAGACCAAACTTCTCTAAAGTAGGAACTGTCTTATTTCCTTCTGTATCTCCAGTGGTTTGTAGAGGGCCTAGATTTTAGTGGATACTCAAACTATGTCTTTTGAGTGCATAATTAATAGAATAGATATTAAACCTGTAGGTGTCTAGCACGACTATGTGGACAAGTGGTGCCCATGATGAGGTTTTTATCAGTCTGAAGATAAATGAGAAAAATAAGGTCAATAAGGCATTTGTATTAGCTGAAAGAAGTAGGCAGAAAATCAATAAAAATATAAAAGACTTAAAAGACTTGGACAGTACTATCAGCCAGCTTGATCTAATTGATATTTACAGAACAGTCATCCCAACAACAGAATATACATTATTTTCAAGAACACAAAATATTTATAAAGATAAACCATATTCTGGATTATAAAGCAAGTTTCAATAAATTTAGAAATATTAAAATCAAATAAAATATGTTGACTCCAATGAAATTAAATTAAAAACAAATAACAGAAAAATGTTTGGAAAAATCACCAGAAACTTGGAAACCAAATAACACACTTCTAAACCTGAGGGCCAAAGAAGAAATCAAAAGGAAAGTTGGAAGGTATTTTAAACTGAATTAAAATGAAAACACAGCATATCAAAATTTGAGGGATGCAGCTAATACAATATTTACAGTGAAATTTATAACACTAAATGTCTATATTATAAGAAAAGAAAGGTTTTTAAATCAATGACTTCAGTTTCCAAATAAGTAACTACAAAAAGAAGAGCAAATTAAACTCAAATAAATCAGAAGAAAGGAGATGACAAAGATCAGAATAGAAATAAATGAAATAGACAACAAAAATACAGAGAAAAATCACTAAAGCCAAAAGCTGATTCTTTGAGAAGATTAATAAAGTTGATGGATCTCTAGCCAGACTAATCAGAAAAAAGGGAGAAGATGCATATTTACAATATGACAAATTTGACAAGTGACATTACTACAGATGCTGCAGACATTATAATTATGGTCTGAAAACATTGTAAACAATATTATAAATAAAGTTATGCCAGTAAATTTGACAAATTAGACAATGTGGACAAAGTCTTTAAAAGACAAACTGTCAAAGCTGACTCATATATACCTAAATAGCATTCTATCCATCAAATAAATTGAATTTTCAGTTCAAAATTTTCCCACAGGCCATGCACAGTGAGTGGCTCATGCCTGTAATCCCAGCACTTTGGGAAGCCGAGGTGGGTGGATCACTTGAGGCCAGGAGTTAGAGACCAGCCTGGTCAACATGGTGAAACCCCATCTCTACTAAACATACAAAAATTAGCTGGTGGTGGTGGTGCATGCCTGTAATCCCAGCTACTCGGGAGGCTGAGGCAGAAGAATCTCTTGAACCTGGGAGGTGGAGGTTGCAGTGAGCCAAGATCATGCCACTTTACTCCATCCTGGGCGACAGAGCGAGACTCCATCACAAAACAAAACAAAACAAAACAAAACAAAACAAAACAAAACAAAACAATCCCACAAAGAAAACCAACTAAAGGTGGCTTCACTGATGGGTTCTGCCAAAGATTTAAGGAAGAATTAATACCAATTCTACAAAAGTCTCATAGAACATCAAAAAAGAAGTCAATACTGCCAAACTCATTCTGAGGTCATCATTACTCAGACACCAAAACCAGACAAAGATATTACAAGAAAATAAAACTATAGAACAATAGTCCTCATGAACATAGAAGCAAAATTTCTCAACTAAATTTTAGTAAATCAAACACACAAATACATGTACAAAAAGGAATATACATTATGACCAAGTAGGATTAATCCCAGGAACGAAAGGTTGGTTTGACGGTCAACTACAATAACATACTACAAAAGAAAAACCACATGATTTTCTGAATAGATACAGAAAAAGCACTGATAGCATCCAACCTCCATTCCTGATAAAAGCTCTTGGCAATATAGGAATAGAAGGGAAATTTCTCAGCTCTATAAAGGGCATCTATGAATGTTAACATCATACTTAGTGGTAAAAGACTGAATGCTTTCTCCCTGAGATCAGATGCAGACAGTAATGTCTGTCCTCACTATATCTATACAAGATTATAGTGGGAGTTCTTTTTTTTTTTTTTTTTTTTTTTTGAGGCAGAGTCTCGCTGTCGCCCAGGCTGGAGTGCAGTGGCGTGATCTCGGCTCACTGCAGGCTACGCCCCCCGGGGTTCACGCCATTCTCCTGCCTCAGCCTCCCGAGTAGCTGGGACTACAGGCGCCCGGCTAATTTTTTGTATTTTTAGTAGAGACGGGGTTTCACTGTGTTAGCCAGGATGGTCTCGGTCTCCTGACCTCGTGATCCGCCCGCCTCGGCCTCCCAAAGTGCTGGTATTACAGGCGTGAGCCACGGTGCCCGGCCTATACTGGGAGTTCTAACCAGTTCAATTGGGCTGAATCAGGCTGAGTAAGACTGAGAATATGATCTAAATTCTAAACTCAAACAAACAAAAACAAGCAAACAAATAAAAAGGCCAAAATAATTTTTTTAAAGTTGCTTCTTTTCTTCTTTTAGGCATATTTATTAGTACAAATTAGGCTAATAAATTGTTCCTGATAAAGATTCTTAGGAGGCCTACATCAGTTAAAAATACAAGAATAATTTAAAATTTAATGGTTTCTGGATCTTTATGCCTCAATAACCCTGTTTATACTCTTAAAATCCTTACCAAAACATGCTTTCCTTCATGTAATTTACTTTGTTGATAATGCAGAGCTAAGTTCCAGCCCCAGTTTATGAAGTCAGCATTACTGTGGTTTGTTGTGTGAGAGTTTTCTGACCACTTCTCTGAAATCACTGACCTCCCTTATCTGTGCCTGTATCTAGGTACTGTGTTACTGTCCTCCACTGTCCTCTCAGGAGTTATTTTTGTCCCATTTTCTTTCTTTATTCATTTGTTTATTCAACAAGTATTTATTGAGGGACCACTACTAGCCAAGCAGGCACTGTTTTAGAAGGAAGAAATACAGTAATATTCAAGATGGACAAAGTGATGTTTAATAGACTCCAACCTGGTTGGTTGTGTCCACTCTCAATTATTTGCACACTATATTTTCTCTTTGTGTAAGGACCGAGGTGTCAGGACAATTGGCGAACACTCAGGGTTCAAGGCAGTGGACCATTGTCTTTACTTGGAAACCACTGGCTGATCTGGCAGCCTCTCAGGAGCTAGAAGGCACGTGGTGCCCAGAGGGCAAAAGTCGTTCTTTTAGCAACTCCTTTGGCCTCTTCGGGGAACAGATCACCTGGAGCAGATGTGGCTTTCTTACTAGCTAGATATATTACTTCAGGAAAATCATCCTGACTTCTCTGGGTCTTACCTTCCTCACCTACGAAAGAATAATACTCAAGACTAATATTTACTGAACATAGTATATATAGGCACTATCCTAAGCACTCTGTGCATATTAACTAACGTTATCCTCATAATAAACTTACAAGTTTCATGATCTCTGTTTCTCAGGTGAGAGAGAAAAGTGAGGCACAAGGACACTGAGTGACTGCCCAAGGTTATAAAGCAATTAGGTGGCAATTAAAATTTAAACCAACTCAGTCTGGCTTGAGATTCCAAACTATTAACCATTACACTGTACTACCTACTCACATGCAGGAATGAAATTAGACATCTATTAAGTTGTCTATCTCTAGTTACAACAGGTTAACTGGTATAAAATGTAGGTTGAGAAAATGGACATATTTTAAAAATGAAATAGTAGAGATGTGTAATGCTTGTGGCAACATGAGGGGCCATAAGTGGGAAAATGGTCTAACCTGAATGACATCCTGATCTCCCTGCATAGCCAGGACTTCCCCACCTGGGGACTTTCCGTTATTTTTTTTTTATCAGCTTTTTTGAGGTATAATTTATATACACTCATTTTAAGTGTATAGTTCTGAGTTTGGGCAAATGTATATGCTTGGTAACTACCATTGCCATCATCCCGAAAGATTCTGTGGTGTCCCTGAAAATCAACCTCTACCCACTCGCAGCCTTAGGCCACCACTGATCTGCTTTCTTTCTGTCAGTAGAGACAGAATATCGCATAAATGAAATCATACACTATGTACTATTTTTTTTTAGTCTGTATTCTTTTGCTTAGCAGGACATTTTGTGACCTTTCCTCCAAGGAGTAGATCCTTCTCCGTATCCACAAATCCTATCTACCCTTCAAGACTCGTCTCAAATGATATATTTTTTTTTCCTTACTTCAAATCCTAACCTGAATTGTATTGTACTATGTCCTCGCAGCAGGTATATAAATAAAATCACATGAGTGCGGAATATTTTCTACTCAAGATTTGTATGTTATCCACTTATAATCAATCAATTATTGTGCTTACCAAGTCATATCTCTAAGTCACCTCTTTAAACATCTTTAATATTTCTTTTGGCAGGCTGACTTGTAAGTTTTGCATTTGGGCGTTTTATTTTCTGCATAATATCTTGCCTTTAATTCACATAACAGGGAAGATGGAGATGAAAACCATTTCACTCCTAAAAGCAATGACAGGGAATCTTTAAATCGATAATGATTGATCCACAAAAAAGCAACATAAGTTAGAAGATAATTTAGATATCTGCCCTAGAGAGAACACTCTTTTTCTTATTTATTTATTTATTTTGAGACGGAGTCTCGCTCTGTTGCCCAGGCTGGAGTGCAGTGGTGCGATCTTGGCTCACTGCAACTTATGCCTCCTAGGTTCAAGCGATTCTCCTGCCTCAGCCTCCCGAGCAACTGGGACTACAGGTGCCTGCCACCACACCTGGCTAATTTTTTGTATTTTTAGTAGAGACGGGATTTCACCATGTTACCCAGGCTGGTCTCGAACTTCTGACCTCGTGATCCACCCACCTTGGCCTCCCAAAGTGTTGAGACTATAGGCGTGAGCCACTGCGCCTGGCTTCTTTTGCTTTTAAAAATGTTTTAAAAAGGAACTGACAGTTCCTTTTAAAATGAAATATAAAATTTTACTTGTGATTATTATCCAATATAATATGCTTCTAAATTTTTTATTTTATTTGGGGAGTAATATGAGGAAAAAGAATAAACGAAGGGGAAGAGAAACAAAAAAAAACTAGTAGAAAGATCTGAACATAGGAGAACTGCTTGAACCTGGGAGGCGGAGGTTGCAGTGAACCGAGATCGGGCCACTGCATTCCAGCCTGGGTGTCAGAGCAAGACTCTGCCTCAAAAAAGCAAAAAACAAACAAACAAAAAGAACTGAACATAGAACATAACATACAGACACAAAGAGACTTATAGGCTTACAAAGAAAACACCACCAAGAAAGACACATAGATCTAAAAGAGGGGCAAATACAGGACATGCATGCACTTAGAAGCTAACATATACTTTTATGCCATAAGAGTCCCATCTTGTGGCCTTTTAGGGTATTTCCCCTAAAAGATTTTAAAGTCAAACCGTTGCTCATTATAAGCATAAATGGGAATCACCTCTTGGCACACATTCTTAGTTGCGTCAATTGAATTAAGCGAAACGCTAGAGACTAGAAACCCCCCCACTCTGGTCTAGGACTTCCAGCTTTTGTACAGATAATGAGGGCCAGGTCACACAGATAATGAACAAGGTAATGAAGTTCATTATCTTGCCCAGTTCCTGTGGTAAGAGCATGGGGAAGATCCAGGCCCAATTCCCTTCTCTAACCCCAGCCATGTTTTCTTATCTCCCTTCCATCTTCTCTGGCCATCCTTACAATTTATCCCACATTCCCCAACTTCCAGCAGTACCAGCAATTCCTAGAAAGATCAGCTCCATCTGACTTCCATCTTCACCATGGCTGCATGCCTATTTTTAGACTAGTGAGTGTTGGTGTGAGGTGCAGGAGAGTAGGAAGCACACCTTGTGCATGATCATCCTGAGAGAAGAAAGAAGGTGATTTCATACTTACATGATGTTCCATTCAAACTTGATAGTGGGCACGTGACCAAAGCTTGTCCAAACAGAGCCTAGAATACCTTGGCCACAGTGATTCATTCAATAATGGGTTGTTGGCTCAAACAGTTCCCTACAAAGGCCTCTAGGTAGTGTTGACAGGTCAAATCAACTAGACTGCTATTCACTCATTCATTCATTCTATGAATATTCCAGTGTCAGGCATTCTGAACATAGTGCTGAACAATACCGGCATGGTTCCTGATCTTGTGAAGCTTAGAGTACAGCAAAGGAGTAGTGAAGAGAGAGCTGAGAAGGGATGTGAGGAGGGCTTTGGGGTCTCCAAGAAGAGGAAAGGAGGCAATTGTGAGTTGTATGCTCATAAATCACCTGCTAGTGCCACTTTTGAGGCATATGAGTTGATTGATATATATTTTTTGGGGAGAAAGAAAGGAAAAAAATTGTGATTAACCCTTATAACCAGAATTTTAACTAATAAGTGTCTATTTCAGTCAATTAAAGAGCTGTGGAAGCTTAAGCTGGGTATATAAACATCAAAAATGAGGAAGCAAGAATGATGAGAAAGTGTGTTGTGGGAATATGATTTGAAAAGACTTCCAGGGGAAAGTGGATTTTGAAAACAATTTAAATGTTCATGGTGGAAAATGACAGCAGAGATAAAAAATTGGTGGCCCTTCTGGTGTGGGCTATGGCTTATGCAAAGATGCTATGCCAAAAACTAATGAGTGATTTGTGAGGAGGTGTCACACAGGTTAGCTTATAGGGGAAGAACTGAGAGAAGGCAGACATGGAGTTCTAGCTGGAAACTTGGATTAGGTTATAGGTGATAAGTTTCCATATAGATCTTAATATTGAGAATGAATAATTGCTAGTTGATTTCCTGATGAAGATATAGGTCTTAATAATGAGAATGAATAATTGCTAGTTCATCTCCTGGCCAAGATCTCAAATTCTGGAATGCCCACCCAACAGCCTGGGTTCCTGAGGCTCAAAGGAGACCCACACCAAGCACTCAGGACATTTTGGCCAATATCCCATGTTGTTCCTCCCTAGAGTTCTGATCCCATTTTCCTATCTGTGCTCTCTCCTGGGGGGATTTTCCCAGACCATGTAAGAGTCAGGAGAGCATATCTTTACCTGGGCCATGGTTGGGTGAAGTGTCTGTGTAGTGGACATTTTGAATGTTGGCTGCTTTGCTTCTATTTCTTCCTCCTTTTGGTAATGGCATCCCGACTTCCCATTGGGGATTCACTCCCCCCTTACTCTAAGTCTATGTAGTCTGGAGGACTGTTAGCATCAGGGATGGATCCATGACCTAGGAATGGTTAATAAACGCGGTTTCTGGAACTTTTACAGGATATCTTGGGAAGTAAGGAGATCCTAGCTTCAAGCTGCTACAGAGGCTGAAAATTGCTAACCCTGGGGAATGAAGAACAGAAAGATGAGACGAAAATACCTAGCTGTACCTGGAACACTTCTGAGATTTTTAGTAACATGACCCACTCACTACATTTCCTCTTTTTTTGTTTATGCCAATTTGGTTAGGGCTTTCTATTACACAACTAAAAGTCCCAGTTGTGACTATAGCCTGTCATGGCTTTTTTTTTTTTTTTTTTTTCTCACAGGTCCAAGATCTGGTCTTGACCATCTGTATTTTATTTCCTAATCTGGAAGAGGAGCCATTGAAGAGTAGAACTGCCAAGTTTCCCCCTTGAAAGCTGTTTTTCCTTCAACCCTACCCTTTTCTTGCAGTTTTTTCAAGAGCTGAGGTCCTCCTTGCATTGGACTTGAAAGGTAAGAAAGAAAAGACGATAGTATCAACCACCTAAAAGATTGTCCCCTTACTCCTCCTACTTAAACCCCACACCTTAGCATCATCACTCCTGAAGACTTTAGAGTGCCTGACCTTCATTACAGCACCTCTATCTTGGCAGGGTAGGGGTTCTGTGTGAAGAAGGAAGCTCTGAGTACCCCACAGAAGTAAGAAATTTTAGCCAACAGTGATGGTTGGGTGAGAGGTTCCCATACAAAAAGGGCTGAGAACTTGAAGATTCTGGCTCATTTGACCAACTTAGACAGTCACTCCTTGACTTTCATGAGAATCTCTACAGTGACTGATACAAGTTGTATGCTTTTTGCTTCTTGGTATCCTTCCCAAAGGGTTTGTGGTGGTTGGGTTCTGTATACAAAGGTGTTCTAGTTATCATTTTTACCTAATTGATGGATTAATTAGAGGTGTACTGAAATCCTACTATAATAATCACACATCTGTTTAGAGCTTGAAAGTTTACAAATTACTTTTACATATATCATGTCATTTAATGTCATGAACCTAAGTCAAAAGAACATTGAGTGGAAAGTAAGCTAGACATTAAGTCTGTGTCACAGATGGAGACACTGTGACTTACAGCCATGGTTTGCCTAAGATCACACAGCTAGGAAGTGGGGGAGCTGGAGGCTGGGACATTCCATTCAAATTCAGGAATTCCTGCCCTCTCCACTGTCATGCAATCTCTCTGATAGGTCAGTTTGGAACTAAGGAAAATACAAAAGGAGTGTAAAACATGGTCTGATTGAAAAAAATAAGGCACATATGCAAGACCCAAACAGCTATTTAGGATATAAGCTCTTGAAATGAAAAAGATTATGATGTCTTTCCTGTGTGTAATTCAAAAATACAAAACAAGGCTAAACAAGTGTGGGAACTCCTCTTAAGTTCTGATTTTTTCTATGATAACGACTTCAGTGCTTCTTTTTGAAACACTCAATATCAAATCTTTTTACAAAGAGTTTTTGTTTTCTGTACCTTTGACTTGCTTTTGTCCTAAGCTGTGCTTAGCTGACCTGCTGGGTGGCTTGGTATAGGCTGTCAGTAATGTAATGGCAAAAGTGGTGGCTGAACACAATAATACTAGCTTTATGCCCCTTAGTATATGGAATGTAATAGGTGCTCAAAAAATACTTCTTACTCACAAGGGAACAATATTGATAATTTAGACATTAGAAAAATACCCCACTCATTACTAAATCTGTTCTGGGATATTTGAAAACTTTTGGGGACCATACTTCAGTTATTCTGAACCACTGGACTAAAGAACAGTTGACTCAAGGCTTTAAGTAGATAATCAAATTACTATCAATTTTGCTCAAATCAGTTGCTCAAGATTTAAAAAAGATACTTTGAATCCAAAGCTCCATTTAGTGGCCTCATTTAAATATTGCCCTTTTCAAGTAACCACTATTTTTCTTGCCTGGAGTTGCAGCCCAACTCTGCTTTATTATACAGCAAATTGCTATATAAGTGAAGGACGCACCTGCCACGCCTCAACTTTCTTGATGTCTGCACAGGAGCCGTTGGTGAAGAGCCCTCTCCCAGGTAAGCAGGTATATATATCTTGCAAGGCATGGGCAATGGAGTAGACTGCTAAGTACACATTGTAGGATATCCGTAAATGCGTGTAATCTATGTAAGGGGTCTCGACACTGCTGATGTTCTCATCCCCTGTACAGAGGGGTCGGAAGGCTGTCGAGCTGTTGCTAAACCTGCCGCCACTTTCTTCGTGACCTCTCAGAAAGGTGTCCACAGGTAAAGGTCCTTTTGCACCTTCCTGGAGGTGGCAGTTAAATGTTTCTTCCCAAAACTCCTTGGCAAAACCATTGTGGACAGACTTCCTGGGATGGACCTTCTTCAGGAATTCCCGGAAGCCTGGGATCTGCCCAGCCTTCAGAGCGAATCCAATGGTGCCTCCAACCACGTGGAAGTACTGAGGCATGGCGATCAGGGAGGAGCTGGCCCAGGCCTCGCTGGCCAGCCAGATCTTGCCCGTGATATTGCGCCGGACAATCTCCTTGATGAGGGGCTCAAGATCTGGGCCACTGGAGAAAACCACGATGACTTTGGCCGTGGAATTTTGAATCACCTCCACCACATGCTGGATCTCTTCCTCATCAGAGTACTGGGAGATGAGTTCACTGAAGTCGATGCAGATGTCCCTTTCCTCAGCTTCCTCTCGGAACTTCTCAATCCCCGGCCGCCCATAGTCATCATCAGCTGCAATTGTGCCCACCCAGTTCCAGCGGAAATACTCGATGATGTCTGCCATGGCGGTGGCCTGGTGCTCATCATTGGGGATGGTTCGGAGGAAAGACTTGAATTGATTCTTGTTGCTGAGGAGTCTGCTGGAGGAGGCATAACTGACCTGGAGAGAACCAAGAACATGGTGAATGAGTGAGTGAGTGAGTGAGGAGGTGCTGAGTGAGCCTCCAGGCTGTTGTGGAGGTGGCTTTCTGAGCATGCCTTGGTCTCATTTATCAACTATGCTGTTCACTGTGTACAGGATGAAAGAAAGGGTAAGGAAAAGCAGCGTCTGTTCCACTCCAGCGTGACCACTTAAGCACCTTTCAGTCTGTGAGAGAGCATCCCAATTCCCAATGGATGATTCTTCACAATGCTAATTTCAAAACTGGGTCTGGCCATAAAATCAACCCAACAATAGTGGGATGTACTTAGCCTTTCAAGAAGAGTCTTTATGCACCGTTTCATGTTTTCTGTAACCTACTCTGTACTGCCTCATTGGTTATAATATATCCATGTACACAACTTTGGCTTGTTGGGCTCAGCTTCTGATCTGAAGAGTTTAACTTCCCTTTACTGCAATAAACACTTTGTCCATAATTTGCCTCTGGAAGGAATCAGGTTCCCCGTGGATTATAAACTTAAGGCTCTTCAGAGGAGTCCCCGGGAATTTCCTTTTCTTATTCTGCCTAATTTCTCTCTTCCCCTCTTCCGGTTATTCCTCCTCCTCCCTCTCCTCCCCACACCCCAGTATTTTAGAAAAAAGTAACCTTAATTGCAGTCATTTCTGAGAACTGTTTCTTTTAGGCTCAATTAGACCACTAAGACCACTAGGCTCAATCCCCTTGTATCACAATAACAATGACGTATGTAATTAAATATCATCAGAAAAACCTCCCTTCCTCTCCATCCCACTATTGTTGGGTTGATTTTATGGCCAGACCCACTTTTTTTTTTATTATACTTAAAGTTCTAGGGTACTTGTGCACAACGTGCAGGTCTGTTACATATGTATACATGTGCCATGTTGGTGTGCTGCACCCATTAACTCATCATTAGCAGACCCACTTTTGAAGGTAGCATTGTGAAGAATCTTCCATTGGGAAGCACCTTCCAGAGCCCTTTCCTTTATTCAGTTATAGGTGATGGCTAGGCCTGCTTGATAGGCTTTTGATGTGGGTCTCGAAAATCTTAGGGGCTGAACAGGAACCCTGGAGAAGCTGTCTTGACATGTTTGCACTCTCTAAGACATAGCCACCTCTGCATCTGAGCAAGGGTATGGACTACCAAGGGAAGAAAGTCTTGCCCTTGATGTTAAGAGATCCTTGCTTGAAGAAGTAGCCAAATACCATGTAAAGCATTAGTTAGTGCAGAGCTTTCCCACTTCTTTTCACATTATGGCAACACATAGAGCAAACGGAGGAAGCTGATCAACCCTGGTGGGAGTGCTCTGACCACTCAGGCCCCACCTGGCCACCCCAACACTTGAGGGGATCCACATCTTTGATGAGGCCGGCTTCAGCTCATTTGCAGCACTCTGTGTCATCATGGCTCACCACTTAGGAAGTTCCAAGTTATGGGACCATTTTTTCTGAAGAACGAAACATTTTTACACAAATAGAATTTCTTCTAGGAAATGAAGTAGCTTAATATCTTGTGTTCTCTAGTTTTTCCAGAGAGATTTTAAACTTCTTAAGAAAACAAGTCGAAGGTATTTGGGACAATGCCTTTTTAATATCTCTCACCATTTAAAACAATTAATTTTCCATGTCCAATATTTTTAAATAAAAATTTCCAGACCATCCTGGCTAACACGGTGAAACCCCGTTTCTACTAAAAATACAAAAAATTAGCCGGGCGTAGTAGTCCCAGCTACTTGGGAGGCTGAGGCAGGAGAAGAGTGTGAACCTGGGAGGCAGAGCTTGCAGTGAGCCGAGATCCTGCCACTACACTCCAGCCTGGGAGACAGAGCCAGACTCCATTTCAAAAAAAAAAAAAAAAAAAAAATTTCCAATGTGTTTCTTCTTATTGATGGATAGTTTCTATGTTAGAAACATAAAAGGCGTTGGTCTGTAAAAAAATTAGGCCAACTTGACTAAAAAGCAAGTATGATTGTTTTCTGACAAGAGCTTTTATTTTAGAAGGTATAGTATAAAATTGATTATTTTTTCCTTTATCAGAATAAAGTATTCTCGAAATACCACAGAACTTACGAGGCAGGTGGTTAAATTAAGTCATTTGTTTAGATGTTATTGTTTTCAGAGAATTCTGTTAGCAGACCCAAACAATAGGCCTCTGAATCAGATTTTTGCAAACACAAAACCTACCATTTAAAAAAATCCATCCATTATTGCTTGCTTCTTGATTTTTTCAAAAATAGGTCAAAAGGGCTTTAATGGAATAAAAATCAAAAACAATAATATTCCTCATGGATATGTTCTCTTAAGGAATATATTTATAATGTTTACCAAGTTTTTAAAAAGCAACTCTAAAGTGGGGTAGATACCATTTTGTGCCCCAACCCCCCAAAAAACCCCTCAGAAACACACAAAACTTTTTTTTATTGTAAGGGGAGAATTTCATGAATGATTCAGAAAACTATTCCAACCGCAATTTGTCTAGCTGGTCTGCTTGTTCCATCCACTTGGTGGCGTGGCTGGCATACGAAATACCCCTGGGTCCATGACCCCACCCGGCAGGGCAGTGGTTCCCAGCCCAGCTGCACATTAGAATCACTTCTGGAGTGTTAAAACCTCCTGACACCCAGGCTGCATCTCAGCTCAATTAAACCTTGATCTTTGGGGAGTGGGACTTAGGCACCAGTATTTTTAAAGCTCTCTAAGTGATTCCAATAGGTAGCCATGGCAGGCATGGCAAAGAACCCCTACTGTAGATAGACTTACATCGGTTTGATTGATAATCAAAGCACTTTTATAATTCAAACTCAACTTAACTTTATCTTTCATCCAAAGCAGAAAGAATTAACACTCCCCTCCCCTTTTCATGTTCTTTCTTTACTTGACATCTTAGCCTGTTGGCCATGGGGTAACAATAACTTACTTTAACTGTGTATCTAAATTTGAATATACACAGCACATTTACCGATACAGGCTTTGTCAGATCACTTTGGCACAAAAGTTACAAAGCCAGGGCTTCCCCATGGGAAATACCTTTAATTCCCTGAAGTAAGGATTCCGTAAATGATGACAAAACTATCTCTCGTCTCATGTATATAAAGAGATAATGGCAATCACCAAAAAGCAAACAACAACAACAACAAAAAAAGGAGCCCTCCTAACATAGAAATGTAACTTTATCAAAGGTACTCTTACAAATTTTAAATATTAAATATTCAAAAAAATAAATTTAGGTGTAGTTTATAATTTAATTTCAAACTTAATGTAAGGATGCATCACAATTGAGCTGATTCTCCCACCCACAGACATTTAGGTTGTTTCCATTTTCTCACTATTATAAAATGATGTCATAGATTTATAAATATTAAACTGAAAAATGCTTTGCTCTACAGTGTTAAGAAGGAAAATGTCAGGTTATAAAATGGCATTTCACATTTATTATCTTTTTTTGGGTGAAAAAATTCACCATTGAATGTTTATTAAAGCACTTGCTTCAATAAACTGTTAGTAAATGAAAATGCAACCATTTCTCCACCTAGGCTAAGTTCCTACAAAGTGGAGACTGCTTATACATATATACTCAATAAATATGTGTTGAATGAAATAGAATTTTCTCCATTTCTGGAATGTGCAACACAATGATTAAGTTTCTGTTTTGTGAGAAAATATGCTCTGCTTCCCTCTGAGCTAAAGTTTCAACAAGACAGTGGAGCAGCAGAGACTTTTCAGGAAATGGAATTCGGGACAGATATTTTGGATTTGAGAGGTGGGATTTACCTCATATGCTCTGATTCCTTTTAGTAAAAGCAGAAGGAAAAAAAACATTTACTAAAGGAATAGAGTGGGAAATAAATAACTGAATGCCTTTTTTAAAAAAAAGACAGTTTTATGCAAGGTACATTTAAAAGAATTTTGGAAGCATAGTGAAGGTATCATTGACATTGTGGACACTGGAGTTTCAGAAATCCCAAATGGTCATGACACAGCATATCAACTAAATCACAGGTCTTTTGCACCAGAGATGGGAATATGGTAAACCGTATGGATATTGGGCATGGCACCCCCAAGCCTGCTTCTTCGGATCCTGCTCCCAGTGCCCTGTCTGAGAAGGCTTGAGTACCTGGGGAATGTAGAAGAGCCCCAGCAGATTTGCCACTGCTGTGGAGACGCCTGAGCCAGTTGCTCCCACCACAGCAATCGTAGAGGGAATGTGCTCTGAGCAGTTGCAGAACTCATCAAGGTTCAAAGAATCAATTTTGTTTTGAGCAACAAAACTCAGGGTGGCTTCCAAGGCCTTAGAAACGGTGTTGCAAGTGTCAAATATCCTGTATCCCAGCGTCAAGTTGGGAAGAAGGGCTGGGCTGCTGTTTATCTCCTCTATGGCAAATATCATAGCCTGTAACCAGCGAAACCCACGGAAATTATACCTGGAAGAAAGAAGAAGTGGAAGAAAATGGGAAGCTTTCTAGTCAACGACATTAGATTAAAGGCCCGGCAAAGCCGGGTTTGAATCATGGAACTGTTACTACTCTCTGGCTTTATGGCATGCTCTGTACAGAGCCCTCTCTGTTAAAATGGGGATGACACAGCCGGGCGTGGTGGCTCACGCCTGTAATCCCAGCACTTCGGGAGGCCGAGGCGGGTGGATCACTTGAGGTCAGGAGTTCAAAACCAGCCTGGCCAACATGGCGAAACCCCGTCTCTATCAAAAATACAAAAATTAGCCAGGTGTGGTGGTGGGCGCCTGTAATCCCAGCTACAGGGGAGGCTGAGGCAGGAGAACTGCTTGAATCTGGGAGATAGAAGTTGCAGTGAGCTGAGATTGTGCCACTGCACTCCAGCCTGGGTGATAGCGTGAGACTCCATCTCAAAAATAAATAAATAAAAATAAAGGGAAGATGACACTTGCCTCATAGGGTGCCTGTGAAGATGATGACATGAGATAATGACGCAAAATCTTCAGCATGGTGCCTCACACAGAGACAGAGAGCAATAATGACAATAATAAAAATAAAAAGAAAAATAAGATTGCTATTTGTAATTCATTGAATAATTTGTATCTGTCTTCTCCAGTAATGAATTTGAAGTAGCTGATATGAGGTACTTAAATAAAAGCAGTATGTAGATGTACAAGAAAAGGACCAGGAAAACATAAATACATTAAGATATTAATATGTGGGTGCCTAAAAATAACCTCAGATCAGATTTGCAGAGTCATAAGTTTAGACTATGACATTCCTGAAGGTCAAGGGGAAAGGGACATGAATGATCTCATTTTTGTAAACAAATAACAAACCTATGAAGGCCATACACAGACAGTCTGGGGTGTACAACAGTGGTTATTTCTGGGAGGTGGAATGCTGAGTTTTAAAATTATGTGCTTTTGGCTTATTTACACTTTATATCTAAAAAAATGAACATGCATTGCTTTTCAAAGAAAAACACTTCAAATAAAAATCAAACAAGTTAACAAGAAAAATAAGGTCAATGACGTAGTTTTCACTTCCCCAGCACTTTGCTCAGAATCAGGGCTCAGTAAATGTGCTGAATCAGTGTATTTGTGTCTAGAGGAAAAAACAACTCACCAGGTTCTTTCTTTATATTGTGAGTTTCACTACTTGAACTCAGTGACAGTGACAGGAGGTGAGATATACGATCTTTTATACTCCATTGCATTGTTAGGTTCCCTAAGCTCTTGGTCTAACTTTTAATGTGATGTTTTCTGTTACCATTTTCTTTTAGTTTACTTCATGTATTTAACTGTTTAAACCTACGAAGTTATTATGAAATATTACAGATTTTTTTTACATTAAACATCTATGCTACTAAGCTAATTTTATTATCTTTAACATAATTTAAAAATATATATTATTTTAGGGCAAGCCTTTTGCTTCATCTTAGGTCTGTATACACATGGCACATGTACAGCTCTGTGCAGCAGGGTATAACAGAGTATTTGTCCACATGGGTTATGTGAAGGATATCATCAGCATCAGTGCAATTCTGCACTTAGATTTCCTGCATTCATAAGAAAAATGTGAAAATATTATCAATTTACTAGCTCTCATTAGAGCATGAACAGAAATCCAGTTTTATTGGAACAATCCTAGTTTTCATTTTTATTTTCCAGCTATTGGGAAGAGCAAGGAAAAGTGCTGGATCCCTTCTGGAAGTTGCAAGTCTCTCTAGAAGATGGGTCAAGATTTGGAGCACAGTCAGTCTCCAGTGTAGATTAGAGGAGGTGATATACAGTCCCAACCATATTCTGCAGAAGTCAGATCCTATTTAAAGAGAAGTGCCTCACCCTGGAGACTATATTCTAAAAGGTCACGGTAAATTAGGGGGCATCAGATGGAGGACAACCAGGATGATGACGAGTCTGGAAAGCATATCATGGAGAAAATGACGATAAAACAGACTATGTGGCTTGGAGAAGAAAATATTTGACGAGACATATTAGCTCTCTTCAAGTGGCTGCAGAGAGAATCTATTGAGAGAGTGAGATGCATTCTGTCTTGGCAGGGTG
The DNA here is from genome assembly GCF_009828535.3 of Hylobates moloch. Lineage (NCBI taxonomy): Eukaryota > Metazoa > Chordata > Mammalia > Primates > Hylobatidae > Hylobates > Hylobates moloch. Next base: position 39,433,812 of record NW_026652279.1, read on the forward strand.
GGATGGGGGGTGGGGAGGGTGGCGAGGGGGGATAACCTTCCTATGCAAAAGACTTTTTGATAGCAGTAGCTCCAAAATGCTATGGACTACATTTTACAGTTAGAAGATGACTGGGTCATGCTGACTACTGTGGTTTCTTTCAACTTAAATGCCTTAAAAAAAAAGAAAGAAAAAAAGTGAGGCAGCCAGCACTCAGATATTACTATCCATTGGAGCATGAAAGGTCAATGGGGGATTTTACTACTCAGGTTTGCAAGACCTGCAATAAATTTCCTTCTAGGTACTTAGTCTTCCATTAAGCAACACTGCTGCCAGGTGAACAATGATAACTTGGTCACCAAATGACCACCAGGTGCTTTAACAGGCCATGCATGGATTTTCTACTTAATATCATTGACATTTTATTTAAAAAGAAGTCTTCAGGAAAAAAAAGGCAGGTTGTGGGGGCAATAAGCTTTAGCATGATTACCAATCAATCACTATTCTTGAAAAGACGGGACAAAGTTTGAAAAAATTATTCTGAGTTTGGTGTAGCTTTTCTCCAACCACTCAGAAAAGAGACTGGCAGATTAGGCCCCTCTTCTTACCTGATACATTCCACAGACTCCGGCCTTGATTTGAGATCTTGATCTTTAGCTGCTACTCCAAAATGAATAGGAAAGAGCCCCCCAAGGATAATGTCCCCTTTCTTTTGGGCTCGCTGGTCGGGCCCATAGGCAGAGGTGTGCCAGGTGAGTGCCAAGAGGACCCAGCAGCAGCTATAAAATGCCATGGTTCTGCCGTCTCTCCAGGGCGAGGGACAAGACAGCTAGGAGTTTGGAGGCTCCCAGAAGTTTCTCCCTTGGAGCAGTTCACTCCCTGCAGTGGGGACACATGTCTACAGATAGATTAATAAAATAATAGAAGATGTGGTGTTTGAATCTCCATTCCTGTCTTCTTCATTGCAGACTTGTAACGTAGGTGGTCCTTGAGCCTTTGGAAGCCACATCATGTAGAGGCCTCCTGTGATGCCTTCTAAAAGAAAAGAAAGACAAAATGGATTCAGCTAAACCTAAATCCCATCTTGTTATGACCACTGCAACCAAGGTGGCTCAGAATTTCCATTTAGAGGGGCCTAGGGGTGGCAGATTGAAAAGGCCTGGCTTGGAGTCACATTTTTATAGCACTTCATGTAAAATACAGGAAACGTCAATTGCCCATATTGGGGAAGAACTATGTTAGGTTATGAGAGGTCAAATTTTAAAGAGGCCCTTGATAACCTAAGACCTCCGCTGGTGCTGATGCTGGATTTTAATCCCTTCATTTTCCTGTGTGAATGAGGCATAAATCTGGCCTATTAGTAGCAGCAGCTCTTTTTGTTATAATAATATTAGCAATATTTTATTCAGCATGCAAATTCTTATAGAAAATATAGAATGAAGCCGGGTGCAATGGCTCACGCCTGTAATCCCAGCACTTTGGGAAGCTGAAGCAGGTGGATAACCTGAGGTCAGGAGTTCAAGACCAGCTTGACCAACACGGTGAAACCCTGTCTCTACTAAAAAAATACAAAATTAGCTGGGCGTGGTGGCATACGCTTGTAATCCCAGCTACTTGGGAGGCTGAGGCAGGAGAATAGCTTGAATCTGAGAGGTGGAGGTTGCAGTGAGCTGAGATCCTGCCATTGCACTCCAGACTGGGCAACAAGAGCGAAACTCTGTCTCAGAAAAAAAGAAAGAAAATAGAGAATGAGTCATATTTAAGCTTAAATCTGACTTTGAACCAAACAAAAATGTTGGAAAAGACCACTTATTCTTTATTTTTTATGATAGTCTCCTTTTTTTGTGCAGGTCTCTGGTTCCAGTTTGTGATATGACACTCTGTAAGCCTTTTAAGAATAGTTCTTATACAAAATTCAGAGAAATCATGGATTAGATTGTGTTTTACAAAGATCAACAGCTGGATATAGGAGAAAGCCCTCCTGCTATATACTATGATTAGTAGAGTAGGAACTGTGCTCTTCTCACTCCGCACCCTATCTCACTCACCCTGTGAGTCAATTACCAATTACAGGTTGATGGGGCTAAATATCCAGCCTGTCTTGAGGTTCAGGGCCAAGCACTGGACTGCCAACTGGACACTGCCACATGAATGTTCCACAGACTATTTGAATTTAACAGGCCCTAAACTCACCTCCCTACCGAACTTGTTTCTCCTTCACTGTTTTCTATCTTAGAGGATTACATGCCATCCACAGAGACACAAAATAAGGAGCCATCTTCTCCTCCTTTCTGTTCTCATCATTATCCTTCATATTTAAACAACCCCTAAGCCCTATAGATTCTACTTCCTAATTATCTGTGGAATCCATTTACTCCTCGCCATTTCCAAGACTATTTTCAGTCCACCATCATTTTTTTTTCTTTTTCTTTATCCCTCTCCCCTCCCCTCCCCACTTCTTTCTTTCTTTCTCTTTCTTTCTTTCTTTCTTTCTTTCTTTCTTTCTTTCTTTCTTTCTTTCTTTCCTCTCTTTCTTTCTTTCTTTTTCTTCTTTCTTTCTCTCTCTCTCTTTCTTTTTCTTTCCCTCCCTCCCTCCCTTCCGTCCATCCGTCCTTCCTTCCTTCCCTTCCTTCCTCCCTCCCCTTCCTTCCTTCCTTCCTTTCTTTCTTTCTTTCTTTCCTTTCTTTCTTTCTTTCTTTCTTTCTTCTTTTCTTCTCTTTCTTCTTCTCTCTTTTTCTTCTTTTTCCTTCCTTCCTTCTCTCCCTCCCTCTTTCTTTTCTTTCTTTCTTTCTTTCTTTCTTTCTTTCTTTCTTTCTTTCTTTCTTTCTTTCTTTCTTTCTTTTCTTTTCTTTTCTTTTCTTTTCTTTCCTTTTCTTTCTCTGTCACCCAGGCTGGAATGCAGTGGCACCATCACAGCTCACTACAACCTCAACCTCCCAGACTCAAGCAGTCCTCTCACCTCTGCCTCTTGAGTGGCTGGGACTACAAACACATGCTACCCACATCTGGCTAATTAAAAATATTTTTTTTGTAGAGATGGGTCTCACTCTGTTGCCCACAGCTGGCCTTGAACTCCTGGGCTCAAGTGATTCTCCCACCTTGGCCTCTCAAAATGCTAGCGTTGTAGGTGTGAGCCACCATGCCTGGCCCTACCATCATTTTTAACCTGGATTTCTGCAACTATTTCTTAACTGGCATTCCCATCTCCAGTTTTGCTCTTGTGCAGTTTGCAAATTTTGGATGCCACAGGACAAGTGCTTTGGAGCACAGGCTCTGGAGTCACACCTGGCTTTGAATCATAGTTCCACTACTTTCTAATATGACTTTGGGCAAGTCACTTAATGTCTGTGATCTAAACAAAATAATGCATGGAGAGCCATTAGCACAATGTAACTAGTAAACTCATAGAAAATACTGGCTTTAATGAATACCCTTCCACTCTTGTTAGTCTTCTCTTTGAATGTCACACTCCAACCTTGCTGAACTTCTTTCAGTTCCTCAAGTACATCAGGCTTTTAAAATGCTCAGACTTCACACTTGCTGTTCCCCTCCTTGGTCCCTGCAGCCTAAACTTGGCCTGGGAAACATCTACTTATCTTTGAGCTTCCAGATGTCCTTAATTGTGGGGCATGCCTGGGTGAACTGTAGGCCTTCGGGTGAATGAGGAAAAGAGCTCCTTCTGGGGAGCACACAACTTTGAGTCAACGTGCACAGCTTTAGTGGAACACAGGTTGGATTTCAGCCCACATTAACCCCTCGGTTGTGCAGTAAGCAATTTACAAGGCTCTTGAAGGAAGCCTTCCCTGAACCCTTAGGTGAGGGAGGTCCACCTGTAAGAACATAGTCTCTTATGTCTTGGATCTTGGAGCTTCCCTCTTGGAAGGTTCATCACACTTTATTATAGTTATGTTCATAAATGTCTGATTCCAGAGCCCAATCTCTTAATCATTGTCATATGGTGCCTCTTGCTCCTTAGGAATTCCACCTTCTCCTCCAACAGCATTCCTAGCAGAGTGTGCTGGGCCTCAGGTGGAAGGATGACCCCAGCAGACACTCAATTTTCATGGAATCTCCTCCTATAATGTCTGAACATCCATGACCATCCCAGTTTTCTGATCCTAGTCCTGCTTTTAGATTTTTGGCTTCATTCCTTGGACCCTGGTCATATGTTCACTCATACATTTAATAAGTACATGTGCTGGGAATATAAAGGTGACAAACACATGCATGTTTATATCCTCAGGAGCTCTCAGTCCATGGGGTAGGCATGCTGGGCTAAATGATCACAATTTACCTTAACACTCAGAAGTGGAAAAAAAAAAGTAACTTTTTTTCTAAATTCAACTTTGCCCTCCAGCACTTACTTCGTACAGTGTCTGAAATAGTAAATGCTGGATAAGTGTTTGTCAAATAAAAGTATTAAAAAAGAAAGTACTTTGGAAAGAGATAGAAACTAGCATTTATTGATCCAGGCATTGTGCCAGATCCCTTAAACATTCTATGTATTTTAAACTTCACAACAATTTTGTAATGAGGGTAATACCAAGTCCACTCTCAGGATGGGGAAATAGATTCTTTGTATATTCAGCTTACTCGAGTGAGCAGTTTTGGCACTTGACTTAAGAATGCCTTAAGAACTCAGAATTTTAAGGAGTCCCATGGACTGAATTAGGTAGGAGAAGGAACATTATAACTGGCTAGGGTTAGTCACTGAGACCTGTTAAATTTTTCCTGTGAAATATTAACTACTTGGAGTTTATTAATTAGTCCATTCAACAGAAAATTAACGGCAATAAGGAATAGAGGAAGGAGAGATTTGGGGTTAATTTGTAGCAGTTAACTCTCTCAGTCTAACATATTCTTCAAACTACCCTTTTGAGTCCAATTGTCGGGGTCGAATTTGCTTCCAAAGCTAAGGGTCATTCTAGATCCTCCATCTCTCTGTCCTCCAACATCCAGTTTCCTGGTCCTGTGATTCTGCCATTGCTTCCCACTCTGCCTTCTCCTACACACTCCTGTGGCCAGTGCCTTTGTCCAGGCTCCCATCATCTTCCACCTTCCATGTTGTAAAAGTTTTATTTTCTTTGTACTTGACTCCTGGTTGCCCCTCATCCCTTCTCCCCACTTCCTCTGTTCTGCTGCACGGAGGTGGATATGACAGCTGGAGACCATCTTGAACAAGGAGCTGCAACCTAGGGAATGATGGTGCCGTGAGCTAAGCATTTCGTAGAGCAGAACCTTAATATTGAACTATTCCTGGACTTTTGCCTGACAGAGAAAAAAGGCTTCTGGCTGGTTTAAACCACTGTTATTACATATATTTTTTTCTTACTGTAGTTATCTCCAACAGTATCTAGCAAAGAATCACAAATAAACTCATTTGTTCTTAAACTCATTTGTTCTCCTTACTATACATTTATTCCATTTAAATCATATATAATCATGTTTGCCTTCCTGCAAATGAGTATTACAAACAAAGCTGAAGCTAATATTTGCTCTTTCTCTCAATGGCAGATACATCTTGGAAGAAGAAATGATCCGTGCACCAGGTGGTTTTATGTTTAGAAGGTTCTTGACATCAGGAGTGTTTCAGTACAGACAGATAATGGCTTGTTAGGCTTTTCAGCCAAGGATCGGAGATGAGGGCAGACCAGTCAATGGGTTCCATGGGTTCATGAAGTTATAAATTCGTGCAATGATTTACTCATTCAAAAAACATTTATTGAGCTCTCTATGTGCTAGATACCAGGGAGTGCAAGACATTACGGAAAGAAAGTTGAATTTTTTGCCTTCAAGGTGCTCAAGGTTTAAAAAGAGACAGAAAGGTATATTATAAGGATGGTGATCTAAATGCTATAAAGAGGCATGGTTTAAGTGTTGAGGGAGCACAGAGCAAATAGTGATATTCTCTGGTGATTGCTGGGAAAGAGAATTAAGTCAAGGTGGGGACCAGAAACTTAATGAGGCCAAGTCCTGTCTCTTTTCTCCACCATTGTTGCCTAGCACCCAGCACAGTACCTGGCACAAATGATTCACAAATATTCGTTGAATAAATGTATGAAGTGTACCCAGTAAAGACCAGAGGCTGGTTGGGCAATTCCTGGACAGGACAGGGAAGGGGTCACCCCACGAGACTGATGGTTCCTGTAGGCAGAGGCTTCTCCATGATCACAGCTGCATCCTCAGCATCAAACAAAGAACCTGGTACTAAATGGATGCTCTAAAAATGTCTGTTGAACTTGTTGTCCAAAGAGTAGGTACGTGGCTAATCCAAGTTCCGGAGTCAACACAAGTTAACAGAGGATAGCAAAACAACATCAGGAGTGAACACTGCCACATTTCAATTTTCTTCCAAATAAAAACCACCCCTACTCTCACCTCTTGGCCTCAACATTTCTGGAAATTGTGAATCTCTAGAGCAGAATGATTTTGCTCACATTTCAAATAGAGAAAACCCAGGCGCAGACCTTCTGAACATAAAATCACTCAGTAAATTAAAGGCACAGCAAGCTCAAAAGCTACTATTTTTGAATTCCTAGATTGAAAATAAAAAATTCTAGGTTGCCTAGAAAAAAGAGTTATAAGACCAAATTTGATTTCCAATAGAATTTATCTCCATAATGTGAGTACACTGCTATGTCTCTGGTTTATTGTACTATAATCTTTGCTCTCTTTCGTCACAATGATTGTAAAGATGCTAACAGTAGGGTTTGAAGCCACTATTGCAGAAAGGTGAAATGTGTATGTTTTAATGAGGGTGAACAGGAAAAATAAACCTGAAAAAGTTTAATAAATAATCCCCAAACTCATGTGCCTGGCTGTGGTTGCAGCTTCCTTTACCTCTTGCTGAAGAGACATCCACAATATGGGTTTCTATACACAGCTGGTGCACATTTGCCAAAGAATTAGGGACATCTTACCTGCCATCACCAATATGGCCATCCCTAGTTCTGTATGAGACTTCATTCCTTCTGTACCAAAGCAAGGCACATCTTGTTTTAAAATGAGGGCCCTCTTTCAGCGCTGGGGGAAACACAAATTGCCCGGTCACCCTTGGCTGCCTCCCACAAGCCCAAGCCCGGCTTCTGCTGTCTGCCTGCCAGCTGCACACGGTCTTGCCCTCCATCTCCCTGACAACAGGTGTGACTTTTGGGGAGTCCATGCCTCATTTAGTTCTGGTAATGGCTTAATTGAGTTGGAAAAATGCAAAGACAGGAGCGTAATGAAAAGCAGCTGAGCTGGGTTCTTGTGAGTCATTGGAAAAAGCTGTCAGGGAAGGAAGGGAAAAGGATGAACAAGAGTGGTGAGGAGGCCGGGCGCAGTGGCTCACGCTTGTAATCCCAGCACTTTGGGAGGCCGAGGCGGGCGGATCACGAGGTCACGAGATCGAGACCACGGTGAAACCCCCGTCTCTACTAAAAATACAAAAAAATTAGCCGGGCGTGGTGGCGGGCGCCTGTAGTCCCAGCTACTCGGAGAGGCTGAGGCAGGAGAATGGCGTGAACCCGGGAGGCGGAGCTTGCAGTGAGCCGAGATTGCGCCACTGCACCCCAGCCTGGGCGACAGAGTGAGACTCCGTCTCAAAAAAAAAAAAAAAAGTGGTGAGGAGCAGCACAGGGCACACACAGAGCAAAGTGGGGAGACAGAAGCCTAGACAAAGCAAAGAAAGGCTGTAAATAGAGGAAGCTGACATTCATTAATGGTGCATCCTGAGCTCCTTGAAGACAGGGCCAGGTCTGTCCCATCCGCGGCCTGGAACATGGAGGGGCTCCATGATGATGGTTGAGTGGGTGCATACTTGCGCGTAAGGCATATGTTTCTGTTCTCTGCTACTCCTGAGGGATGGGTTTCTATTGTACATAGAAAGTTGTACACTGAGCCTTTCCCCACTCACTTGCAACTCTCCTGACCTCACACAGTGTCTCTGTCTCAGGACCACTGGGGACATGTGGTGGTGTGCTGGTAAACTGGCTTCTAAAAGAAAAACAAGACCTGACTTGCAGTGTATGCTAAATATTCCCACCATAGTCAATTTCAAGCTACCAATGGTTTAACAACATATTGGTAAAAATTCTGAATATTTAACCATTGGCTCTCAAGAGCCAGTAGAAGCCTGTTCTAGCACATCATGGGGACATCTTTCTTAGCACGTGGAAATTCTGGTTTTCTTTGGAAAACCTGGCAAAAATTATTTTATAGGCATTGCAAATCTCTCTTCTCCTGTTTCCCTCTTTGAGTGTTAGGAAGCTGTAAGCCAAATTTGTGGCTCTGCTGTAGCTAAAATAGAAACCAAAAGCATGCATTTTAGTGTTCTAACATTACGTGTACATTATTTTAAATTCTTGCACATATTTTACCCCGATTTCCTCACCACATTAAACCTTTCAGTTTTATTAAAAGCAACAGGGATATAAACACGAAAACAAACCAATAAATCTGGATTTTTGCTGTGAGCAATAAGAGCTGTCCCCAGTTGAAACTCTCTGTGTAATTAACAGGAAGTGGTCTGGAAAAGTCACTCTTGCTTTATTAATTGAGTGGATAGACACACCAGGTCATTAATCTAAAATACAGAATTTTAGAGGTAGAAGGGACCTGGGAAGTTTATCTGGTTTACACTGAAACGTTCCGACACATGAACGTTTGAATCATTATGGCCAATATTATCATGAACAGGAGCTGGAATTCACAACTCATTGTAAAACTATGTGAGGTTTAGTAATCAAAGGGCAAGCTTCTTCTTACTGAAAAGGGAAGTAATTTTTTTCCCCCTGATTTGTCAGTGCACAGTTTGTCTTTAAAATGTCAGTTTAGGACTTCAGAGGACTAAACTTACTTTCAGTTACAGCACAGAATCTATTATGAGAATTCTTTTAGTTTTCATTGGACCACAGGTGCACAAAATTGGATTAATCATAATCCTTTGTTGGTGATACATCCTCATTCTTGGTCCAGACCTGGCCCACTTTTATTTTCTAAGTTATTTTTAATAATTAATCTACCACCTAAAACAAAAAACATTCACAGTAACCTACCGGTGGGTTCTTGTATTACATCCTGTTCTTGTGCCTCTTTTTTTTTTATTATTATACTTCAAGTTCTAGGGTACATGTGCACAACGTGCAGGTTTGTTACATATGTATACATGTGCCATGTTGGCACTAAAGAAGCCATTATCCTCAACCACATGCTGATCATTCCCTGCTTCTCTCCTCACCGCATCCTTTTAAAAACTTCATAAATCATAAGACAGAAAGACTGGTAGGATACACACCAAAATGTCAAGGATGATTAGATCTCAGTGATGAAATTCTGGTTTCTTCCCTGTTTTATTTTTTGTTTTTGAAATTTAATAAAATAAAGATGTAAACTTGGTCCTTCATGCATGTGGGTTCTGCAGCCATGGGTTCAGTCAACTGCAGATTGAAAATATTTGGAAAAAATAAATGGCTGTATCCGTACTGAACATGTACAGACTTTTTTCCTGTCATTAGTCCCTAGACGATAGAGTATAACAACTATTTAAGGAGCATTCACATTATATTAGATATTGTAAGTAATCTAGAGATAATTTAAAATATACAGGAGCATGTGGATAGGTTATAGGCAAATACTATGCCATTTTATATAAGAGACTTGAGCATCTGCAGATTTTGGTATCTGAGGGGGTCCTGAACCAATCCTCCATGGATACACGCAGACAACTATATTACTTTTAAACCGCTAAATATGTGGTAGAATGTTATTAAAACAATGGCTATATGAATGGACATAAACGTTAAACATGAAAAACATTGAAAAAACATTTTGCTTAGATTTTACTACCTATTCATACTGTATATCCTTTGAAATATATTTTGAAAACTGTGCTTATTGATACTTCTTATCTTCCATCCTTTTTGTTATTATCTATTTTTACTCCCTTCTCTTTATCTCACTTATCTTTCTCTCACTCTTAAAATAAACTTTTAATTGAAGTATAATAGACATCAGATATGCACAAATCATAGAAGAATTTCCAAAATGTAAACATTCACGTAATCAGCATCCAAATCAAAAAACAGAACCAGAACTCCGGATCCCCCACTCATGCCTCCCTAGAGTCATCACCTTCCCCAAAGATGACCAGTACTCTGACTTCTACCATCAAAGATGGGATTTTCCTGTTTTTGAACTTTATATAAGTGGAATTATGTAGTATCTGGCTTCTTTTGTCCAACATACTTGCAAGATTCATCTATATTGTATGTAACCATAGTTTGTTTTTTCTCATTATTGTATAGTATTTTCCTATGATTCTACCACACATTACCTATCCATTCTCTTGTTAATGAACGCTTTGGGGTTTTAATGAACAGTGCTGCTATGAACTTTCTTTTTTTAATTTTTAATTTTTGTGGGTACACAGCAGGTATATATATTTCTGGGGTACCTGAGATATTTAGATACAGGCATATAATTTGTAATAGTTACATCATGGCAAATGGGGTATCCATCCCCTCAAGCATTTATCTTTTGTGTTACAAACAATCCAATTATATTCTTTTAGTTATTTAAAAATGTATAATTAAATTATTATTGACTATAGTCATCCCATTGTACTATCAAATACTAGGTCTTATTCATTCTTTCTAACTACTTTTTGTACCCATTAACCACACCTGTTTCCTCCCCACTCCCCGACTACCCTCTCCAGCCTCTGGTAACCATTTTTCTACTCTCTATGTTCATGAGCGCAATTGTTTTAATTTTTAGCTCTCACAAATAAGTTAGAACATGCAAAGTCTGTCTTTCTGTGCCTGGCTTATTTCACTTAACATAATGATCTCCAGTTCCATTTATGTTGCTGCAAATGACAGGATCTCATTCTTTTTTATGGTGGACTAGTACTCCATTGTGTTTATGTAACACATTTTTTGTATCCATTCATCTTTCGATGGACACTTAGGTTGCTTCCAAATCTTGGTTTTTGTGAACACTGCTGCAACAAACATGGAAGTGCAGATATCCTTTTGATATACTGATTTCCTTTCTTTTGGGTATATATACCTAGCAGTGGGATTACTGGATTGTATGGTAGCTCTATTTTTAGTGTTTTGAGGGGCCTCCAAACTGTTCTCCATAGTGGTTGTAGTGATTTTCATTCCCACCAACAGTGTATGAGAGTTCCTTTTCTTCACATCCTTGCCAGCATTCATTATTGCCTGTCTTTTGGATAAAAGCCATTTTAACTGGGGTGAGATGATACCTCATTGTAGTTTTGATTTGCATTTCTTCGATGATCAGTGATGTTGAGCACCTTTTCACATTCCTGTTTGCCATTTGTATGTCTTCTTTTGAGAAAGGTCTATTCAGATCTTTTACCCATTTTAAATCAGATTATTAGATGTTTTTCCTATAGAGTTGTTAGAGCTCCTAATATTCTGGTTATTAATCCCTTGTCAGATGGCTAGTTTGCAAATATTTTCCCCCATTCTGTGGGTTGTCTCTTCACTTTGTTGATTGTTTCTTTTGCTGTGCAGAAGGTTTTTAACTGGATGTGATCCCATTTATCCAGTTTTGCTGTGGCTGCCTGTGCTTCTGGAGTGTTACTCAAGAAATTTTTGCCCACTCCAATGTTCTGGAGAGTTTCCCCAATGTTTTTGTTTAGTAGTTTCATAGTTTGAGGTCTTATATTTAAGTATTTAGTCCATTTTGCTTTGATTTTCGTATATGGTGAGAGACAGAGGTCTAGTTTCATTCTTCTGCATTTGGATATCCGATTTTCTCAGCACCATTTATTGAAGAGACAATCTTTTCTCCAATGCATGTTCTTGGCACCTTTGTCAAAAACGAGTCACTGTAGGTGTGTGGATTTGTTTCTGGGTTCTCCATTCTGTTCCACTGAGCTATGTGTCTGTTGTTATTCCAGTACCACGCTGTTTTGGTTACCATACTTCAGTGGCATAATATGAAAGTCGATAATGTGATTCCTCTGGTTTATTCTTTTTGCTCAGCATAGCTTTGGCTATTCTGGGTCTTTTGTGGTTCCATATAAATTTTAGGATTGTTTTTTCTATTTCTGTGAAGAATGTTGTTGGTATTTTGATAGGGGTTGCCTTAAATCTTTTATTGCTTTGGGCAGTATGAACATTTTAACAATGCTGATTCTTCCAATCCATGAATGTGGAATATATTTCCTTTTTTTGTGTCCTCTGCAATTTCTTTCATCAGTGTTTTATAGTTTTCATTGTAGAGATCTTTCACTTCTTTGATTAATTCCTAGGTATTTAATTTTACTTGTGACTATTGTAAGTAGCACTACTTTTCTGATTTATTTTTTAAGTTGTTCACTGTTGGCATATAGAAATGCTACTAGTTTTCATATGTTGATTTTGTATCCTGCAACTCTACTGAATTTGTTTATCGGTTCTAATAGTTTTTTTGGTGGAGTCTATAGGTTTTTCTAAATATAAGATCATACCTTCTGCAAACAAGGATAATTTGGCTTCTTTCTTTCCAATGTGGATGCCCTTTCTTTCTTTCTCTTGTCTGATTGCTCTAGCTAGGAACTCCGGTACTATGTTAATAACAGTGGTGAAAGTGGGCTTCCTTGTCTTCTTCCAGATCTTAGAGGAAAGGCTTCCAGATTTTTTTCACAATCAATATGATACTAGCCGTGGGTTTGTTTTATATGGCTTTTATTATGTTGAATTATGTCCATGTATGCCCAGGTTTTTGAGAGCTTTTATCATAAAGTGACGTTGAACTTTATCCAATGCTTTTTCAGTGTCAATTGAAAATGATTATATGATTTTTGTCCTTCGTTTTGTCGTTAAGATGTATCACATTGATTGATTTGCGTATGTTGAACTATCCTTGCATCCACAGGATAGATCCCACTTGGTCATGATGAATGATATTTTTAATGTATTGTTGAATTTGGTTTGTTAGTATTTTTTAAAGGATTTTTGCATCAATATTCATCAGAGATGTTGGCCTGTAGTTTTCTTTTTTGTGTGTGTGTGTCTTTGTCTGGTTTTGGTATCAGGGTACTACTGGCCTCATACAATGAGTTTGGAACTATTCCTTCCTCCTCTGTTTTTTGGAATAGTTTGAGTAGGATTGGCATTCATTCTTCTTTAAATGTTTGGTAGAATTCAGCAGGAAAGCCATTGGGTTCCAGTGTTTACTGGGAGACTTTTTATTGTGACTTTGTTCTCATTACTTTTTATTGGTCTGTTCAGGTTTTGGATTTCCTGATAGTTCAATCTTGGTAGGTTGTATGTTTCCATTAATTTATCCGTTTCTTATAGGTTTTCCAATTTATTGGCATCTATTTGCTCACAATAGCCTCTAATGTTCCTTTGAATTTCTGTGGTATCAGTTGTAATGTCTCCTTTTTCATCTCTTATTTATTTGGGTCTTCTCTCATTTTTTCTTAGTCTGGCTAAAGGTTTGTCAATTTTATTTGTTTTTTCAAAACACCCACTTTTCATTTAATTGATCTTTTTTATTGCTTTATTCATTTCAATTTCATTTATTTCTGCTCTGATCTTTATTATTTCTTTTCTTCTACTAGTTTTGAGTTTGGTTTGCTCTTGCTTTTCTAGTTCTTTAAGATGCATCATTAGGTTATTTATTGCAAGTTTTTCTTCTTTTTTGATGTAGGCACTTATATCTTTAAATTTTCCTGTGAGTACTGCTTTCACTATATTGCATAGGTTTTGGTATGTTTCCATTATCATTTGCTTCAAGAGATTTTTAAATTTCCTTCTTAATTTTTTCAGTGACCCGCTGGTCATTCAAGAACATATTGTTTAAATTCCATGTGACTGCATAGTTTCCAAAATTTCTCTTGTTATTGACTTCTAGTTTTATTTCATTGTGGTCAGAGACAATGCTTGATATTATTTCAATTTTTTGAATGTCTTATGACTTGTTTTGTGACCCAACATACGGTTTATACTTGAGAATGATCCACATGCTGAGGAGAATAATGTGTATTCTGCAGCTGTTAGATGAAATGTTCTGTAAATATCTATTAGGTCCATTTGTTTCATACTGCAGATTAAGTCTGATGTTTCTTTGCTGACTTTCTGTCTGGAAGATCAGTCCAATGCTGAAAGTGGGGTGTTGAAGTCTCTAGCTATTATTGTATTGTGGTCTCTTTCTTTAGCTCTAATAATATTTGATTTGTATATCTAGGTGCTCCAGTGTTGGCTGCATATATATTTAAAATTGTTGTACCCTCTTTCTGAATTGATCCCTTTATCATTATATAATGACCTTCTTCATCTCTTCTTACAATTTTTGTCTTGAAATCATTTCGTGTGATATAACTAATCCTGCTCTTTTTTGGTTTCCATTGGCATGGAATATCTTTTTCCATCCCTTTATTTTCGGCCTATGTGTATCTTTATAGGTGAAGTGTGTTTCTTACAGGCAACAGATCATTGGGTCTCGTTTCTTCAGCACTTTAAACATGTCATGGCACTCTCTCCTGGCTTATAAGGTTTCCACTGAAAAGTCTGCTGCCAGACATATTGGAACTCTGTTGTATGTTATATGTTTATTTCCTGTTGCTCTTTTAGTATCCTTTTTTATCCTTGACTTTCAGGAGTTTGATTATTAAATGCCTGGAGGTAGTCTTCTTTGGGTTAAATTTGCTTGATGTTCTATTATCTTCTTGTTCTTGAATGTTGATATCTTTCTCTAAGCTTGGGAAGTTCTCTGATATTATCCCTTTGAATAAACTTTCTACCCCTATCTATTTCTCCACCTGTTTTTTAAGGCCAGTAACTCTTAGATTTGTCCCTTTGAGGGCATTCTCTTGATTTTCTAGGTGTGCTTCATTCTTTGTTCTTCTTTTTTCTTTTGTCTCCTCTGACTGTGTATTTCCAAACAGTGGTCTTGGATAAGACCCAGAATAATTCTCTGTAGTACCAGGCAGAGACTCTTGCTCTCTTCCTTACTTCCTCCAAAACAAACACAGCCTCTCTTTCTGTGCTGAGGTGCCTCGAGCTGGGGGTGTGGTGACACAAGCTTCCCTGTAGCCACCACCACTGGGACTGTGCTGGGTTAGGCCTGAAGCTGTCACAGCACTGGATCTTGCCCAAGGCCTGCTGTAACCACTACCTGGCTACCATCTATGTTCTACCTCAGTGCCCTAGGGCTCTGCCATCAGCAGGTGAAGAAGGCAACCAGGCTTTTGTTCTTCCCTTAAGCGCAGTGAGTTCCCCCAGGCCTTGGGTGGGTCCAGAACACAGTTGGGAGCCAGGATTTGAGCCGACAACTTTAGAAATCTGCCTGGCATTCTATTCTACTGCATCTAAGCTGGCCCTTAAACCACAAGACAAAATCCTTCTCACTGTTCCCTCACCTTTCCACAGGCAGAGGAGCCCCTCCTGGTGGCCACCAACACCACTGGCTCAGGGGGAGTTCTGCCTGGCCACTGCAGATGTTCACTTAAAGCCCAGGGGCACCTCAGGTTGTGGTGAATGCTGCCAGGCTTGGGACTCACGCTTCAAGGCAACGGGCTCCCCTCTGGCCCATGGCAGGTCCAGAAATGCTGTCTAGGAGCCTACACCTGGGCTCGGGACTCAAGAGCCTGCTTGGTGCTCCACACCTTTGTGGCTGAACTGGTACCTAAGGTACCAGCAAGAAAACATCCCCTTTACTTTTCTCAAGCAGAAGGAATCTTTTGCCATTGCCACCCCAGCTGGGAAGATAGTAAGTCACACCTGAAACCAGCATGTCTCAGAATCTCACCCAAAGCCCATGGCACACTACCTGGGTATCGCTGTTGGTTATTCAGGGCCCAAGGGCTCTTTAGTCAGCAGGTGATAAATTCTGTCAGGACTAGCTCATTCCTTTCAAGGCAGTGAGTTCCCTTCTGGCCCAGGGCATGTCTAGAAATGTTGTCAAGGAACTAGGGCCTGGAATGGAGGCCTTATGACTCTGCCTGGTGCCCTATCCTACCTTGGCTGAGCTGGTATCCAAGGTGCAAGACAAAGTCTTCTTTACTCTTTGCTCTTCTCTCCTCAAGCAGAAGGAAGGAGTCACTTTAGTTGCTATGAGCTGTGTTACCTGGGGTTGGGAGATGGGTGGAACAAGCACTCCCTTAGCCACCCTGGCTGGTGTCTCCCTAGGTCACCTGCTGCCCTAGTCCACTGGCTCTTGTGTTAAGCCTAGCCCAGCACTAGGAATTGCTTAGTTAGGAATTACAGTCCTTTTGTCCTAGATTGCCTTTCAAGCTTATGTAAGACCCCAGAGCACTTTAACACGTGGTGGTGAGGCTTGCAGAAACTCAAGTTCCGACTGCTTAGGTGGGTGAGTCCCCTCTGGCTAGAGCTGGTCCAAATGCTCCCTCCTCCTCAGCGAATGCCAGCTGAGCCCAGAACAGCTTTTCTCTCTGCTGTGATAGGTCAGCACTGGGTTCAATGCCAAGTGGCCCAGTCGCTGTGCTCTCGATCCCCGAAGTGCACAGATTTTCTCTTGCACCACACAGCCACTGCTGGGGGGATAGGAGAGGGATGGTGTCAGCGATTCAAGGCTGTCTTTCCTACCCTCCTCAGTGCCTCTTTGAGCAATATGAAATTAACACCACGTGCTGTGATTATTCACTGGATTTTTGCTTCTTTTGATGGTGCTTTTTTGTGTGTAGTTAGTTGTTAAAATGTGGTGTTCCTGCAGGGGGGAACCATCAGTGGAGGCTTCTATTCAGATATCTTGCTCCACCCTCAGCTATGAGCTTTCTTAAACATGTCTTTTCGTGAATATATGTTGAATATATACCTAGAAGTGGAGTTGCTAGATCATAGAGTTTGTGTATCTTTAGTTTTAGTAGACACTACCAAGACATTTTCCAAAGTGTTGTACCGATTTATCTTCCCACTGCACTCTGTGAGAGTTTCTATCACTCCATGTCCTTGTCCGCCCTTGGTACTGCCAGTCTTTTTCATTGTGGTCATTGCTTGTCTTCCTTTTATATGATTATCTTGTATCTACCTATATTCCTAAAATGTATTTAAAATTTTAGTTGTTTTAAGCTTTATAAAAGGGTATCATACAATGTGTAATCTTCTGAGCTTCTTTCACTTAATATCATATTAATAAAATTCACCTATATTGTTGTATTTTACTATAATCCATGATTTTAACTGCTGTATAATATTCCACTGTGTGAATACATCACAATTTATTCATTCATTTTCCCATTGGTGGGCATTTGGACTTTTTCAATAGTAAGGCAATTCCTTTCTTCAATTGGCTTTGAGATTGTGCAGGAAACAAGGAAGATCTCTATGGAATTTTAAAGACACTTCAGCCAGGTGTGGTGGCTCATGCCTATAATCCCAAGGTGGGAGGCTGAGGTGGGTGGATCATGAGGTCAGGAGATTGAGACTATCCTGGCCAACATGATGAAACTCCGTCTCTACTAAAAATACAAAAATTAGCCAGGCATGGTGGTACACTCCTGTAATCCCAGCTACTTGGGAGGCTGAGGCAGAAGAATCGCTTGAACCGGGCGGTGGAGGTTACAGTGAGCCGAGATCACACCACTGCACTCCAGCTTGGTGACAGAGTAAGACTTTGTCAAAAAAAAAAAAAAGCATAAGTACTGTTAGCTACAATTAGCAATTCTACAAATTTCCAGGCCCAAAATAACAAGCCTCCAGTGTTTCATTACCCCATTTTAAAGAAGATTTTACCTCACAGTTAATTAAAATCACATCTATTTTGAAATTAAGGCCATTTATTCTTGCCTAATTTACCACTGCAATGAAAGGCCAGACACTAAAATTTTCATTAATTTAAAGATAGAATCACCTTCACTTTTTTTCAGGCTTAACTATCCAAATTTCTTTCAAACCTTTCTGCTTAGGACTACTTCATATTTTTCTGAAGATATTTGTTAATATGCCAGGAACCTATTCTAAGTTCTTCATGTCATTTTTTAGAGCATGTTAACAGAAACTGGTACCATGATTTGGGGCTGACCTGAGGTTAAAAGAATTTGCGTCCCACTGGAGATTTCAAGATGTGTTTGTTAGCGTTTGTCCATAACTTCACAATTTGGCTGACTCATGTCCACATTCTGGCCTTCTAGGGCCTCCTTGATTTCCTAATATACATTTGCTTGAGTAGTCCTTTCAGAACCTATATCTGTATTTTTTATCCCCAAATATCTCAGATTGAAATTGTTCAAACTGAATTTTATTTTTGAAGAACTATGCCTCCCCACTAAATTCATTTTGAATTTTGTGCCCATTTTTGAAGGAACATGTCTCCCTGTCAGGAAATGTCAGGAAATATGTGTTGATTTATTAGCTGGCCCCTTCAGCTTTGCCCAGAAGAATCATGAACCAGCATTTAAAGAATGAATTTTGGAACATGCCACATTGAGTTGCCTCTACGAGAAGATTCTCCATTGCTAAGGACACCTGAAGTTGTTCTGGAGGAAGACTGTCTGGAATAAACTTTTCCCAAATAAGTCCATGGATGTTTCTAACCCTGACTTTGATGCTGGGTCAGCCAATATATCCTCCCACATGGTGGAAACCCATCCAATTGATTTCTTTTAATGTGGTAACCCTCAGACAGAAACTTCTTGTTACTGTAAAAAGAGCCTCCTATCTGTTGGGCATGGGGCTGGGTGCAGGGCAGTGAGTCTTAAATTGTGGTCCTTGGACCAGCATCAGCACCATCACTTGGGAACTTGTTAGAAACACGAATCCCATCCCAACCTACTGAATCAGAAACTCTGGGTGTGGGGCCAGCAATCTGTGTTTTAACAAGTTTGAAAGCCATTGCTAGACCGTCTTTTATATGCATCTGTCCAGGGTCATATTCTGTTCTGAGCTCTAAAAAATGTGTTTCCTAAGAATGATTGTTTAAATTTAATTTTATTTATGTATTATTATTTTTAGAGACATGGTCTCACTATGTTGCCCAGGTTGGAGTGCAGTGCCACGATCATAGCTCACCGCAGTCTAGAACTCCTGGGCTCGTGATCCTCCTGCCTCAGATTTCTGAGTAACTAAGACTACAGGAACATGCCACTACACCAGGCTATTTTTAAAAAAATTTTGTAGAGACAGGACCTTGCTGTATTGCCCAGTATTCTTCCGATACTATTACTTTTCTCCAAGGATAACACAGCCAAACAAAAATGTATTTTGAATGGATACACAACAGTTTCCTGTCAATGTCAATTCATTCTTCAGTTTCCCTGAAACCTTTCTCCTGCAAAATAACTGCTAACATCTTATGAAACCAGTATTCCAGGAAAGCACAGTTCAGAAGTCATTGCTGTAAAGTTAGGGTAACTTTCTGAATCTATAATCAATATGCATGGTTTATGAACTAGAGAAAATGGCCATTAACCATAGATAGACTACTTCTCACGCTCTCTTCCCAGCCACATGCAGGGGATTTACCTATGTGGTTATCATTTGCGTCTACCTTTCTGAGCAGTCTTGGGTGCTCTACTTTACACTTAAGTCTGTCGTTATTAATTCCCTTTTTAATCTGTGGAATGAGTACATATTCTTCACAACCAATCCATCAGTCCCAGATGGGAAGGTCTGGGACCCTGTTTACCTGCCACTGTTAGAAGTCACAGCACCTGTGACTGTTAGAAGTGTCCAGCACTCCCTGGTCCTTCTCTACTCTCCTGCGAGCCCTTTCTATAAGCTCTTCAGGGGCTCTTTCTTCGGGAAGTGAAACGGTCCTAAACATTCCGCAATCTGTGCTGATGCAGTGCACTCTCAGTGTCTCTCTGCCTTCTTCGGCTTTGCCCAGAAGAATCAGGAACCAGCATTTAAAAAATAAATCCTGGAACGTACTACATTCAGTTGTCTCTATGAGAAGATTCTCCATTGCTAATGACACCCGAAGCTGGTCCGGAGGAAGACTGTCTCAGATAAACTTTCCCCAAAGAAGCCCACATATATTTCTATAAACCTGACTTTGAAGTTGGATTAGTCCACATAGCCTGAGCCTCAGTGAGTGACTCCTGACCAGCTGGTCAGGGTGAGAGATGACTAGGGTGAGCCTGCTATGCAGAGGCCTTACAAATAACTCTCTCCACTCTGATTCTTCCATTACCCATTTGAAATAAATAAAATTCCATCCTCTCATGTTTGCTTTCTTCTTTCTTCTCTCCCTCTTTTTCCTTCATCCTCCAGCAGTTTCCAAACTGATTTTGAACCTCTCAATCTGTCTAATGAGAAGTAAGCTCTTTAGAAAGTAACGGGCAAAGGTTATTATTCCTCTTCTTATTCAGCTGTGCTCACGTGTTGGTTATATTACACCAGGGGCCAGCCAACTACATTCCATGGGCCAAATCTGGTATGCTTGTTTTTATAAATAAAGTTTTGTTGAAATACAGTCATGCCTAATCACTTGCATTATATCTACAGTTGCTTTTGTGCTGCAAGGGTAGATTTGAGTAGTTACGCCAAAGATTGGCCCACAAAGCTTGAAATAGTTACTATTTGGCCTTTTACTGAAAAAGTTGATTGACCTCTTCATGAAACTGAGCACAAAGAAAACCCTACTTTTGCCATGAACTGGACATTTCCATGACTTTGGAAACAGTTATATGCCTGATGTGAGCAACGGCTTCTCCAAGTTGAAAGGAGCTGACTTCACCAGCTTTCTCAGTCAGAGGAGTAAGGGTCCTCTAGTTTGTTTTGTGTCTAGAGAGAGAGGTCACTTCTTTCCCTTGGTTACCATCTGACTCAGGAGGCACCAGGAGTCTGGTTTGTTTTTCACTGGCTCACATGAACAGAATAGAGTAGGTTGTGCGGTGGGGACTCCCCCCAGTGAAAAACTTTTAGCTAAGGGTGGGAAGTCCAAGCTGTGAATCTGAATCAGCAGCAGCAATAATTTTTGTTCCCCTTAGATACTGTCAAATGGGTCAGTTCCACTGGGAGCTGGTTACCTTCCTGTGAAGATGGCTTTAAGGGGAGGTGGTGGTGTTTGGTTGGGAAACAGAAATACCACAACCTCCCAAGTAGCCCATGCGTAATCTGGGTGGGGCATAGACATAAAAGGAGGTAAGCCCAGACTTCAAGTGAGAGAAGAAACATTCGCTCTGGAGACAGTTTTAATTCCGTTCCCACAGCATCAGGTGGACAAAATTCCCCTGTGAAGTCGCCCTCTTGCATTTCTCTTCCTCATTTTCTCCTCCGCTACTTCCCAGCTCTACTCCCCAACAGCCTGAGGCCCACAACAGGGTACGTGTGGTGAGATTAGAGGAGAGCAGGGGAGGGGACTGATGTCAACTCCATCCAGCCAAATACCCCCAGGACTGGGCTGGAACTGGTGAGACAAGAGAGGCACCAGGAGAGCAAAGTGTAGGGTGGCATTGCTTCTCATGGCCAGCCCTGCACTTGCATGAGGAACACCCCGTGCTTGGACAAGACATAGCAGAGAAGGAGAACTGTGGGGTGTCTCACTGACAAGGTGCTAGAAAGGACTTACAGGAGTGGGGTTTGTGGTAGGCGATTTTGGGGAGGGTTTAAGGAAGTGGGGCTTTGCATGCTGTCAGAAGCAGGGGTAAATTCTATGATTCCATATCTTAATAAATCTTGTCTAGAAGGGAGGAAGACTAAGTGAGACTGAAGCTGTAAGGGTAAAGGAGTAGCAGTCACTCCTCCGAGCCAGAATAGGGAAATGTTTGGTTAGTTCCATGGTTTGGACAATGTTAATGTTTTTTGTCTGTGTTCAGACATGATTGTGGAGTTGTCTTATTTTTGTCTTTATCATGGTCACAGAGACAACTTGCTTGCTGTTGATATTCTGTGAAGTTGTTTATGTTTAACAGGAGAACGCCAAGGCCTAGCTTATGGGACCATCCAGATCCAGGTTGTCAGGGGCCACTTTTCTCTTTCTCAGCAATCATTTCACTTTCTTTGAAGTCACAATATCACAGGATAGTAGAGTCAGAAAGGGCTTTCGAGATCATCTAATTGAAGACTCTCACCTTGAAGATAAGGAAATGGAACATGTGAGCTGTTACCTGCCTTGCCAACAGCCCACAGCCAGTTAGCATCCCAGCGGGCGATTCCTGGGCCCTGCATACACTGGCCCTGCCTCCTCTCCGGCTGCGTCTCCCACACCACTCTCCCTCTCTTGGCACTTAGCCTGCCCTCCCTTCAGTTCCTCCAGTGGGCCAAGTTCTTTATTGCCTTGGGCCCTTCCCATTCCTCTCAGAATGCTCTTCCAGCCCTCTGACCTGCGCCTCTTGCTTAATTCATTTCTCTTCATCCATCAGGGATGAGGCATTCTTCAGGGATCCTTCAGTGGTTCAAACACCACTTCTCAAGGAAGCCCCTCCTGGTTCTCCAGGCCTCACTCTCGCGCTCTGTGCATCTGCCTGGCACTCCCCTGCCACAGTCCCTCTTGCTCTTTATGCAGCCAGGGACCTGGTCTGTCTTGTTCATTGCTGGCATACTCAGGACACAGCAGACACTTAATGAATGGCTGCTTTACTTCAAGCCCTGTGGAGGTTCTATCACTAGAATTCTTTTTATAGTACAATAAAAAAAGGGATTGTGAATCTTTTCTTGGGGTTGCAATATAAACTTAGAGTCCCAGTTGCAAGTAAAGAATACAACAAGCTGAAGTAAAAATGCTGAGGTGTTGCAAGTAGCTGGAGGGTGAATCTGATGATCCCATCCCCACGTCGTCCTTCCTGCGATGGCTATCTGGACATGCGGGTGTGCTGGAAAGGCCAGTGCACAGCCAGGAGCCCTTCACACCCCTGAATCACAGAGAGGTCTTTGGCTCAGGGGTGACTGTAATCTGAATCTGCCTATCAGTACTGCTCAAGCCCTTTGGTATTTACAATGTTAGAAGAGAATGCAAGGTAGATTGTTTAGTGTGAAAAAGGCTATAAGATGAGAGAGTCCCGAGAGTTCTTTGATTTTTTTTTTTTTTTGTGAGTGGGAGGCGGGTAATGGGTGTCTTTGAGATGCTGATGAAAATTGTGGCTGCTCTTTCCAGAAAAATGCACATATGCATATAATTTCATCCAATTCAGATGTTTCATGTACCAGAAAGGCAAGGTTAAGCGACTAGCCCGAGATTACAGAGAGATAGAGGAAGAATGGAAGCTGAATTTCCTTATTCCCCATTTAGTAACCTTTTCCTTATGTGCTTCCATTTCCTCATTGTCCACACAGGAATAACAATAGCACGGTTGCTGTAAGGATTATATTAAAACAATACTTATAAGAATTTAGCATAAAGTCTACCACATACTAAATGCTCAAAAAACATTAGCTCTTCATATGATGATGATAGTGACCCCCCCTCTCTTCCCAAACAGTGCCTTTACTAATCGAATTGATCAACGTGGTGACTTGCCACCTCCTGACCAGTCCTAGAATGCCTGGTTTAGCCCACTCGTGGGATGGCCACCTTCAAACAGCAAGTGTATGATGCTGAGACAGGACTGGGGCAGAAAGCCAGGTAAGCCACCCAACAGCTGAGCCAGAGGAATGGTGTCCTCTGAGATTCGTTAGCATCCTGTCTGCATGGTGGATGGGATTAGCTGCAGGACACACTTCTCACCTCTACAAGGGGATCATGATCATGACACTTTCTGACGTCTCTAAAGTGACTGCAGGTGGATGATGACCCTCAAAAAGCTGCAAAAATTCTGAGTGGATGGTAAGCAGAACACACAAGAAGGTCCTTGGGGGATAGATGAGTTTCAGGTGTCAAATGCACAAATCCCTGATTCTTTAAGTATCAATCTGATAGGTCAACGCAAATATTTGGAAGCAGGTTTGCAAAGAAACTAAAAAAAGAGAAATCCCCTTTGGCTGAAGAAGTCTAGCGGAGGAGACAGAGAACTAGAAGGGGCCAGGAGATGGTGGTTCTAGTCCCCACCTAGCTGCTCCTCCTTGGGACAGCTGCTTCCTTCTCTGGGCTTTGGTGTCTTCTCTTGTAAGATGACCAAGTGGTATCACGGGCTTGGTGGCTCCCAGGAAGCCCCTTCTATGCAGATGGAACCTCAGTGGAAGAGACTGGGTTTGGAAGTGGGCTCTCTTCCTGTCTCCTTTCCAAGTCCTGCTCAGGTGAGAGGATCTTCCTCCTCCCTCCCATCCCACCTCCCATCTACAGAGATGGGTTCAGCCACTGCCCTGTTGCAGGGGGTGGGGGATGGTGGCGCAGAGAGGGGAAGCCCCTCAGGTAAGGAGGTTGCTTTCTCCACGGTCAGCAGCACCCCCGCCCCCGGCCGCTCCTGCGTCCCCCTCACGCCCGCATCCGCTGCAGGGCAGGCTGTGCTGGAGCAGAAAGATCTAGGCTCGATTTTCATCCCAGATGCAGCGGCAGCGTCAGCAAGGAGGAGAGGTTGTTTTGTAATGCGTAGCGCTAAAGGAGCGTTTTCCCTGGACTTGGGCTCTGGCCCTCACTGGGAGGCGTCGTCGCTGCCTTTGCTTTACTGGTCCATGCGAGTGACTCCTTCAAACAGCTGCCGGTGAGCCTGGGCTGAGCTTGCAGGATCTCGTCCCAATGTGTCAGACTCTACCAGGGGTTATTGATAACTTAAGACCGGAAACACCAGAAACATTTCTGAGCAGAATGAATACATGATTAGAATCCAATACTGTAATGCCGGGGCCAAGAAGGCATCTCAGAATATGCTTAGTATAAATCCTGCATTTTACAAATAGGTAAACTGTGGCTCAGAAACAGAAAGCAGCTTGCCAAGTCACAGGGCCACACACTGGCAGTGTTAGCAGTAGAACGGAAATGTACAGTCTCTCATTATTTCATAGTTTACTTGGTTAGGAATGGGAGGCTTCCTTATTTATTTATTTATTTAAAACAGAGTCTCACTCTGTTGCCCAGGCTAGAATGTAGTGGCACAATCTTGGCTTGCTGTGGCTTCCACCTCCCAGGTTCAAGCAATTCTCCTGCCTCAGCCTCCCGAGTAGCTGAGATTACAGGTGTGTGTCACCATGCCCAGCTAATTTTTGTATTTTTAGTAGAGATGGGGTTTCACCATGTTGGCCAGGCTGGTCTCGAACTTCTGGCCTGAAGTGATCCACCTGCCTTGGCCTCTCAAAGTGCCAGGATTACAGGTGTGAGCCACCATGCTTGGCTGAGGCTTCTTACTTCTAATTTTTAGTGTGCAAACTTTTAACACAGTAAAGTAAACCACATTGGAAAGATGCATTTTATTGGAACATTAAGATATGGCCAAATTATGCAGAATTTTTAATTTGCAAAGGATATTAGAAGTCATCTAACTTACTTCATTTGTTCGTGACTGCTTAGAGGCAGAGAAGGGTATAGACTCCTGTGGGCTCTGCCCACTGCCATGGCTGTTATGAAATAAACTCACCTAAATAGAAATGCAAATGAATGCTACACACTCTGGTAGGAAAGCAGAGAATTTTGCTACAAGAAGGGTGGCCTGATTTTGAGGGTGGGTGGAGGTGGGTGGGAAGAGTATAGAGGCCGGTAAAAAGTGTTTAGCAGATTTAAACAATGTATATATTTTATTTAAGACTGTTTACAATAAAATATATACTTAGTCCAGAGTATTCATGTTGTGGGATTACTACATTTTAAGTTTAACCAGGGAGTTTTCCATCTTGAAGTGACTTAACTGCACATAGGCAAGGCTATGTAAATCAACTGTTGTAACCCTAAGAATCTGAGCATTAGATCATTTATAATAAGATGGTAAATACATGACTGAGAAGTCCTGAAAGGATAAATCAGTGAGTATCTGAAGGATGCATTTGAGAAGAGTGGGGCATTGAGATGGTAGGTGTGGACAGGCAAAGGAGAGGGTCAGGTGTCATGGCGTGGAGGAGAGGGTGGTGGAGCCTCAGGGGTGGTGGAGTCTCAGGGGTGGTGGCACAGCGGTGGTTCTGGGCCCTTCTCAGTTTCCCCTTTCAACATGGTAGCTGTGAGCATGGATTCAGTTCAGCTCTTACAGCAAATGTAATGGGGGATAAGCCTTACCTCACAGGGTTGTTGTACTAACACATGTAAGTGTGTGGCATGTCAGCCCTCAATAAACAAATGCACCTCCTGTCCTGTTCAGCCCCTTCTACTCTTCTAAGTGAGCAGTCCTTCAGCCCCTTCTCTTTTTAGGCTCCTAATTCCAGCCAGAGACAGATGGGTCTACGAAGCTGAAACACATGAGGTGTAATCTCAATAGAAGAAGTCCAGATTAATTCCTTTTGTCTGCACCTGGTTAATACTATTTCTAATAGGAAATAAAGGCATTTCCATGTTCTATAAGTGAGGCTTGGTGTGCAAAGATGGTATAGTCTCATAACAGACTACAACGTAATCTTTAAGAACATGTCATAAAACTACCTAAAGACATAGGAAAATGCTCATTATATGCTGATAATTTAAATAAATTAAAAAACAAATTTATGGAATAGCATGTACAGTGAAACTAATTTGTTTTCAAAATATGACTAGACCTAGGAAGAAAAGGTGGAGCACTATTAGACCAAGAAGAGATTACTAGTGTTAGCCCCATGATACTTAAACAACAACAGCAACAAAACTACCTGAGAGTCAGGGGATTAAGTGACTTGTCCAATACTAAAAAACTGGTAACTGGCAAAGCTTCATCTGGAACCAGTTCTCAGATCCCCAATTCAGTGTTCTGCCACTGGACCATCAGAATCTTTTCCTCCCTCAGACTGCTGGTGTACTTCACAGGCATATACATCTCAGGAAGGACATATTATTTTGAAGTAGCCATACCGACACGACCACAGTCATTTAGATGTCCTTAGAAAACAGAGATTTATTTATTTATTTATTTTTAAATAGTTTTTATCTTGGCTTTCATTTTAGGTTCAGGGAGTCCACATACAGGTTTGTTACACGGGTAAATTGCATGATGCCAAGGTTTGGTGTACGAATGATCTTGTCACCCAGGTAGTGAGCATAGTATACTATAGGCAGCTTTCAACCCGAGTGCTCCTACTGAGAGGTGACAGCGTGCTGGCAGCCCTCACAGCCCTCACTCACTCTTGGCGCCTCCTCGGCCTTGGTGCCCACTCTGGCCGCACTTGAGGAGCCCTTCAGCTCACTGCTGCACTGTGGGAACCCCTTTCTGGGCTGGCCAAGGCCGGAGCCGGTTCCCTCAGCTTGCAAGGAGGTGTGGAGGGAGAGGCGCGAGCGGGAACCGGGGCTGCGCGCCGCGCTTGAGGGCCAGCATGAGTTCCGGATGGGTGTGGGCTCAGCGGCCCGGCACTTGGAAAGGCTGGCTGACCCACAAGCCCCGGGCAGTGAGGGGCTTAGCACCTGGGCCAGCAGCTGCTGTGCTCGACTTCTCACAGGGCCTTAGCTGCCTCCCGGCAGGGCAGGGCTCAGGACCTGCAGCCCGCCACACCTGAGCCTTCCCCCCACCGCCGCCCACCCCCCACCATGGGCTCCTGTGTGGCCGGAGCCTCCCTGATGAGCACCACCCCCTGCTCCACAGAGCCCAGTCCCGTCGACTGCCCAAGGGCTGGAGAGTGTGGGCGCATGGCGCAGGACTGGCAGGCAGCTCCACCGGCAGCTCCACCTGCAGCCCTGGTGTGGGATCCACTGGGTGAGGCAGCTGGGCTCCTGAGTCTGGTGGGGACTTGGAGAACCTTTGTGTCTAGCTAAGGGATTGTAGGTACACCAATCAGCACTCTGTGTCTAGCTCAAGGTTTGTAAACACACCAATCAGCACCCTGTGTCTAGCTCAGGGTTTGTGAATGCACCAATAGGCACTCTGTATCTAGTTAGTCTGGTGGGGACTTGGAGAATCTTTATGTCTAGCTAAGGGATTGCGAACGCACCAATCGGCACTCTGTATCTAGCTCAAGGTTTGTAAATGCACCAATCAGCACTCTGTGTCTAGCTCAGGGTTTGTAAATACACCAGTCAACACTCTGTATCTAGCTAATCTAGTGCGGACATGGAGAGCTTTTGCGTCTAGCTCAGGGATTGTAAATGCACCAATCAGCACCCTGTCAAAATGGACTAATCAGCAGGATGTGGGTGGGGCCAGATAAGAGAATAAAAGCAGGCTGCCCGGGACAGCAGTGGCAGCCCGCTCGGGTCCCCTTCCATACTGTGGAAGCTTTGTTCTTCCACTCTTTGCAATAAATCTTGCTACT
Organism: Hylobates moloch; assembly: GCF_009828535.3. Classification (NCBI taxonomy): domain Eukaryota; kingdom Metazoa; phylum Chordata; class Mammalia; order Primates; family Hylobatidae; genus Hylobates; species Hylobates moloch. The sequence goes on from NW_026652279.1 coordinate 39,461,921, forward strand.
GCTCACTCTTTGGGTCCACACTGCCTTTATGAGCTGTAACACTCACCGCGAAGGTCTGCAGCTTCACTCCTGAAGCCAGCGAGACCACGAACCCACCAGGAGGAACAAACAACTCCAGACGCGCCGCCTTAAGAGCTGTAACACTCACCACGAAGGTCTGCAGCTTCACTCCTGAGCCAGCAAGACCATGAACCCACCAGAAGGAAGAAACTCCGAACACATCCGAACATCAGAAGGAACAAACTCCAGACACGCCGCCTTTAAGAACTGTAACACTCACCCTGAGGGTCCGCAGCTTCATTCTTGAAGTCAGTGAGACCAAGAACCCACCAATTCCGGACACACTACCCCCCATCTTCCCCCTTAATGTAGGCCCAAGTGGCTTTTGTTCCCATCTTTGTGAATTCAATGTTTAGCTCCTGCTTATCAGTGAGAACATGAAGTATTTGGTTTTCTGTTTCCGCATTAGTTTGCTTAGGATAAAGGCCTCTAGCTGCATCCATGTTGCTGCAAAGGATATGATTTTGTTCCTTTTTATGGCTGCATAGTATTCCGTAGCATATATGTACCACATTTTCTTTAACCAGTCCACCACTGATGGGCATCTTGGTTGACTCCATGTCTTTGCTCTTGTGAATACTGCTGCAATGAACACATGAGTGCATATGTCCTTTTGGTAGAAAGATTTATTTTCCTTTGAGTGTATACCCAGTAGTGGGATTGCTGGGTCAAATGATAGTTCCATTTTAAGTTGTTTGAGGAAACTCCACACCACTTTCCACGGTGGCTAAATTAATTTACATTCTCATCAACTGCTGTACATAAGTGTTCCCTTTTCTCTGCAAACTCCCCAACATCTGTTTTTTTTTTTTTTTTTGGACTTTTTAGTAATCGCCATTCTGATTCTGATTGGTGTGAGATGGTATCTTATTTTGGTTTTGATTTGCATTTCCCTAAAGATTAGTGATGATGAATATTTTTCCATACGTTTGGTAACATGTATGTCTTCTTTAGAGAAGTGTCTGTTCATGTCCTTTTTAAATGGTTTTTTCTTTTCTTTTTTTTTTTTTTTGCCTGTTCAATTGTTTAAGTTCCTTATAAATTCTGGATATCAGACCTTCATTGGATGGGTAGTTTGTGAATATTTTGTCCTATTCTGTAGGTTGTCTGTTTACTCTGTTGATAGTTTTGTTTGCTGTGCAGAAAGCAGCTCTTTCCCTTAATTAGGTCTCTCTCATCAATTTTTGTTTTTGTTGCAATTGCTTTTGGGGACTTAGTCATAAATTCTTTCCCAAGGCTGATGTCCAGAATGTTATTTCCTAGGTTTTCTACTAACATTTTTATAGTTTTAGGTCTTATATTTAAGTCTTTAATCCAACTTGAGATAATTTTTGTATATGGTGAAAGGAAGGGATCCAGTTTCAATCTTCTGCCTATGGTAGCCAGTTAACCCAGCACCATTTACTGAATAGTAAATGATTCTGAGATGATCATATGGGGAGTCCTTTCCCCACTGCTTGGTATTGTTGATTTTGTCAAAGGTCAGGTGGTTGGAGGTGTGGCTTTATGTCTAGGTTCTCTATCCTGTTCCATTGGTCTATGTGTCTGTTTTTGTACCAGCACAATGATGTTTTGGTTACTGTAGCCTTTAGTATAGTTTGAATTCAGGGAGTGTGATGCCTCCAGCTTTGTTCTTTTTGCTTAGGATTATTTTGGCTATTCAGGGTCTTTTTTGGTTCTACATGAATTTTAGAATAGTCTTTTCTGGTTCTGTGAAAAATATTGTTGGTGGTTTGATAGGAATAGCATTAATTCTGTAAATTGCTTTGAGCAGTGTGGACATTTTAATGATATTGATGCTTCCTGTCCATGAGCATGGAATGTTTTTCTGTTTGTTCATGTCTTCTCTGATTTCTTTCAGCAGTGTTTTGTAATTTTTGTTGCTGAGACTTTACCTCCTTGGTTAGCTCTATTCCTAGGCATTTTCTTCTTTTTGCGGCTATTGTACGTGGAATTGTGTTCTTCATTTGGCTCTCAGTTTAAATGTTATTGGTATATAGTAATGCTACTGAATTTTGTACATTGATTTTGTATCCCAAAACTTTACTAAAGTTGTTTATCAGTTCTCTGAGCCTTTTAGCAGAGTCTATGGGGGTTTCTAGGTATAGAATCATATTGTTTGTGAAGAGAGAAACCATGACTTCCTTTCTTCCTATTTAGATGCCTTTTATTTCTTTCTCTTGCCTGATTGCACTGGCTAGGATTTCCAGTATTATGCTGAATAGGAATGGTGAGAGTGGACATCCTTGTCTTGTTCCAGTTCTCAAGAGAAAATGCTTACAGCTTTTGCCCATTCAGTATGATGTTGGCTTTGGGTTTGTCACAGATGGCTCTTATTATTTTGAAGCATGTTCCTTTGATGTCTAATTTGGTGAGGGTTTTTAATATGAAGGGATGTTGAATTTTATCAAAAGTCTTTTCTGCATCTATTGAGATAATTATGCAGTTTTCATTTTTAATTCTGTTTATGTTGGAAATTGCATTTATTTGTTTGCATATGTTGAACTAACTTTGCATTCCAGGAATAAAGCCTATTTGATTGTGGTGGGTTAACTTTTTGATATGCTGCTGGATTAGGTTTGTTAGTATTTTGTTGAAGATTTTTGCATTGATGTTCATCAGGAATATTGTCTGAAGTTTTCTTTTTAGGTTGTGTCTTTGCCAGGTTGTGGTGTCAGAATGATGCTGGGTTCATAGAATGAGTTAGGGTGGAATCTCCTCTTCCTCAATTTTTTGGAATAATTTCAGTAGGATTGGAATAATTTTACATCTGGTAGAATTTGGCTGTGAATCCATCTGGCTCTGGGCTTTTATTGGTTGGTTGGCTTTTTCTTACCAATTCAATTTTAGAGCTCATTATTGGTCTGTTCAAGGTTTCAATTTTTTCCTGTGTCAATCTTGAGAGGCTTGGATTTCCAGGATTTTATCCATTTCTTCTAGGTTTTCTAGTTTGTGTGCATAGAGGTGTTGATAATATTCGCTAAGGATTTTTTGTATGTCTGTGGGGTTGGTTGTAATGTCACTTTTGTCATTTCCAGTTGTGTTTATTTGGATCTTCTCTTTTTTTTTAATTAATCTAGCTAGTGGCCTATCCATCTTGCTTAATTTTTCGAAGAATCAGCTTTTGTCTGTATTTTTGCATCTCAATATCATCAAGTTCAGCTATGACTTTGGTTATTTCTTTCTTCTGCTAGCTTTGGGGTTGGTTTCCTATTGTTTTTCTAGTTCTTCTTGGTGTGATGTTAGATTGTTAATTTAAAATATTTCTAACTTCTTGATGTAGGCATTCAGCACTCTAAACTTTCCTCTTAACACTGCTTTAGTTGTGTACCAAAGATTCTGGTATGCTGTATATCTGGTCTTATTAGTTTCAAAGAATTTTTTGATGTCTGCCTTAATTTCATCATTTACTCAAAAGTCATTCAGGAGCAGGTTGTTAAACTACCATGTAATTGTATGGTTTTGACAGATCTTCTTGGTATTGATTTCTATTTTTATTGCTCTGTGGTCCAGTAGTGTGGTTGGCATGATTTCTATTTTTTTTTAATTTGTTGAGACTTGCTTTATGGGCAAGCATGTGGTTGATTTAGAGTTTGTGCCATGTGCAGATGAGAAGAATGTATATTCTGTTGTTTTTGGGTGTAGTGTTCTGTAGATGTCTATTAGGTCCAATTGGTCAAGTGTTGAGTTTAAATCCAGAATATCTTTGTTAGATACTGCCTTGACGATCTGTCTAATCCTGTCAGTGGGGTGTTGGAGTTTCCCACTATTATTGTGTGGTTATCTAAATCTCTTCATAGATCTCTAAGAACTTGTTTTATGAATCTGGGTGCTCCATTAAGACTTCTTGTTGAATTGAATCCTTTATTATTACTACCACTAATAAAGGATTATTATTATTATTGACCTTTTTGATTGTTGTTGGTTTAAAGTCTGTTGTATGTGATATAAGACTAGTAACCCCAAAATAGGAATTTTTTTCTCCAATAAATGATGCAGTAGTGTGCTCAACGGATATCCTCCCTCTTCCTGAATCTTTCATGGATGAAGAGGTATAGGCAAGCTGCTAGGCACTCTATGCATACACCCAGAGTACACAGGCTATTAAAACTGGCGGATATCTCAGGACTTATTTAGCAGATGAGAAGACCAAAAGTCAGAGATAATTACCTTTACCCCCAGCTAGGAATGGACCCTCCCAAGGGCAAAGGGCCTCTTCCAGTCCCCTTTATCTTGTTTTGTAGAATCTACTAAAAAATAATGCTATTGTCTTTTAGAGGCTATTCCAGAAAAAGATCAGCCTACTCCAATATTGGCAGAAAGCTGTCAGCCAGTTCTCTCTTTTGGGTAGAATTATAGTCAATATGCTAGGGCAGGGAGGAAGGCTTTGAATAGATGTGTAGATTCAGTTGTTTTTATGGAGACTGTGCTGGCTTAATGGATATAAAAAGAAATGGGAGAGATGGGAGTTAAATGGGGAAATAAGAGGGAGGTGAGCAATAGGTAAAAGGTATTATACATTTGCCATAGTTGTTCATTAAATCTTCTCAATAATCTCCACAGATACTATCGCTACTCACAAGATGAACTTTGTAAGACTCAGAGAGGTGAAGCAACTTGTCGAAGTCATGCTGTAATAAATGATGGGGGAATTATTTAAACCTAGATTGCTTTATTCCCAGGTGTACTAGGATTTCAGTGTTCACTGGTGTACTAGAGATTTGTGTTGTTGTTGTTACTATCTTTCTAGTGGCAATAGATCAATAAAGATTCTACACCTTTATGAACCAAAGATTCACTGAGTTTGGGGTTCAATTCTCAAGGTGGTTTAATAAAAATTGCAGAAGTAGAGCCTCTTCCATTCCATCAGTTTCATTTTTTCATATTTGTTGAATGAAGAATTATTGAATTCAGAACTTCCTCTGAACCTCTGTAGATTCCTACTGTGCCCCACTGTGAGCCATCTAGGTAAAGGTGTGTTACGGGCAGGGGTGTCCTAGAGCTGGGGTAGAGAGGGGCTTGGGTTGAGATAAGAGAGAATTTAGCACTAAGATGGCAGCTGGAACAGTGAGCATTGATGGTTCTCCAAGGAAGGGGGTGAGGGGAAAAGAAAATGAATGGTAATCTTAAAGTAGCATTTCCCAAAGTGTTCTTGATCAAAAATATATGGAAAAATTCAGTTAAATAAAACTCAATGTCTCTACACTCTGTATCATGCTGGATTCCCAATATTTGGAAATAATTAGTACTATCAGACATATCACTGGCTCCTGGCTTATTGTTGGGATAAACTGCCAACTTTTAGGTGTTGTTGGGTAGAAATCAGCATTGGCTGGGGATTGAGACTGGAGGAAGGGCAGGATGAAGTGGTCAGACATAAACAAGCATTTATCAAAGTCGTTTTTCTTTGAGATGGAGTTTTCTCTGTCACCCAGGCTGGAGTGCAGTGGCGTGATCTTGGCTCATTGCAACCTCTGCTTCCTGGGTTCAAGTGATTCTCCTGCCTCAGCCTCTGAGTAGCTGGGATTACAGGTGCCTGCCACCACAGCCAGCTAATTTTTGTATTTTTAGTAGAGACGGGGTTTCACCATGTTGGCCAGGCTGGTTTCAAACTCCTGACCTCAAGTGATCCATCCGCCTCAGTCTCGCAAAGTGCTGGAATTATAGGTGTGAGCTACCACGCCCAGAGCAAAGTCTTTAATAGCTTAATGTATATTGTTGAATCACCAAGAGGACCCAGCAACCAAAGCAGAGAGTTTAGAAGACAAAAATAATATCATTCTTAGTTTTCTTACTTTGTCTTCTCTTCATCTGGATATCAAGCTCAAAAAGCTGTAAATCCTTGGTGTTCTATGATTTATTTAATGCATTGTGGTAAACTGTTATCAAGATGCTGGTAATGACATACAGCAACAGAGATGTTGCTCTGTATTTCTTCAGAAATTTTCAGTCTGTGTAACGCTAGATTCCCAATATATGGAAATAATTAGTACTCTCAGACATATCACTGGCTCTTTGCTTATTGTTGGAATAAATTGCCAAATTCTTCTAGGTGTTGTTGGGTAGAAATCAGCATTGGCTGGGGATTGAGACTGGAGGAAGGGCAGGATGAAGTGGTCAGACACAAACAAGTTTCAGGAAGAGACATGCTGCTGTTTTTTGTAACTGACACCACAATGGATCATCCTTCTTTGTTGTCTCTATCTTGGGATCAGGTGTCTCTTCTCTTCTCTCTCTTTTTAAAAAATAGAGATGCTTGTGGCCCTGCAGGTTAACATGCCCTGATGTATCATTACTGACACTCCAGCTGCCACACATGCTCATCACAGTAGACACAACATGTGCTTACACATATGTGCATGCAGGCATACCCACACAGCAGCAACTGAGCTGAAACGTCACAGAATCCTGAATATTTTACCTCATGTAGAAAATAATGTTGAAATGGCAGAGAAATAGACAACAAGATCAAGAAGGCAAGTATTTTACTGGTAAGGCTACCAAAAAGCCTCACACTCTAGATCAAACTAAGTCTGCAAGGCAGGGATCCCTCTTGTCTAAATTACAAGGAGCTAGAGAACACTGAGATTGCACTGCTTGCTATTCCACAAATAAATCTCCAATGTCTGACTCATCCACCAAATGTCTCATCCAACTGGTGTCATAGGTGGCATATCTCCATCCCTGTAACCTTGAACTGGCAGCTTTGCCATTTTAACCTCCACTGTTGACTCAGCTCTACCCTCACCCAGGTTCTGAACTGGTTACCACTTCTGGCCCCAGGCAAACAGCACTGACAGAAACCCAGCTCAACAGATTCCTCCCTTCACTGTGAGCTGCTACAGACCCTGATGTGACTTTGGTGACCCCAGTCTTGATGACCCCTGGCCCTGATCGCAGCTACTCTGGTGCTGGGTTTGGGTCCCTGAATCCTGATCTGGGCTGGGTCTGGTGAGATGAATCATAGGTAGGCTACACCAGGCTGTCAACTTACGCAACGGAATCATGCCACCACTTCTTTACAGGTCATGTGGATCTTCAGTGAGGCCAGTTGGTTAAAATCCCTCTGATATCTGTTTCCCTTTCCCGGATCCACCATCACAGCCCCAGTGCAAGTTATCATCCTCTATCACCTGAATGACTGGCTTCTAACTGTTCTCCCTGCTTTTACTCTTGGTGTGAAATAATTAATTTTTCCCCATTTTTCACACAACAGAGTAATCTTTTAAACATCAGTCAGGTTATTCTAGTTGCTGTACTTAAAAAAATCCAAAATCTTCAGTATGACCTTACAAATGACCTACCGCTCCATTTTGTACAATTCTTCCTTGCTCACTATTTCCGGCCACCCTAATTTCCCACCTATTCCTGGAATACATCAAGATCTTTGAACTTACTGTTTCCTCTACCCAGAATGCTCTTTCACTGGCTCTTTTGGCTGTCTCTTTCTCATCATTCAGGTCTTACCTTAAGTGTCACCTCCTCCTGAGTTACTCTCTCTGACATGTCCCTTATTTTTTTGTTGTAGCACTTATCTGTAATCACCCACACTGTAATATGTAATTATAATTTGCAATGCAAACACATCACTATTTGTTTACTTGCATATTGTCAACTCTTCAGTTCCAGTCCCCTCCAAACTGTAACCTATTGAGGGCAGAGACTTGTCTGTTTTGTTCACAGTTTAATCCTCAGTACCTAGCAGAGCATCTGGGGCTCAATAAATACTTGCTGAATGAATAAATGGATTCTCTTCACCTTCTTCTCTTACCTCCTTTATCCAGTTCACCACCAGATCTTGTGGATTTTACCTTGTAAATAACTTTTTTTTTTTTTTTTTTTGAGCCAGATCTCACTCTGTCGCTGGAGTGCAGTGGCATGATCTCCGCTCACTGCAACCTCTGCCTCCCTGGTTCAAGCGATTCTCCTGCCTCAGCCTCCCGAGTAGCTGGGACTATAGGCTCCTGCCACACGACCTGGCTAATTTTTTGTATTTTAGTAGAGACAGGGTTTCACCATGTTAGCCAGGCTGGTCTTGATCTTCTGACCTCATGATCCACCCGCCTCAGCCTCCCAAAGTGTTGGGATTACAGGCGTGAGCTACCATGCCTGGCCTGTAAATGATTTTTGGTTCCTTTCGGCTCTACCACTATGGCCCTGTGTTAAGCTACCATCAACTCTCCCACGGCCTGCTGTGACAGCCTCCTACACTTAACTACCTGCATCCACTTGGGCCCCCCCTCCAATCCATTATTCTCCTTGCAGTGGCATGATCTTTGAGTACAGAAATCTGTTCATTTTGTTTGAATCACTTCAATGGACTCCCTTTGCTGTTGGAGTCAAGAGCACAATTCTTAACAGGGTCTGCGATGAGACCATACCTGCCTTGTTTAGTTTCCTACAACCCCCAACCTCATTTTCTGCTCCACACCCCCTCACTCTGCTTAGATGTGACTATGCCTATGCCAGTATCTAACGTATAGAGCCTAGAAATTCTAGTCCTTGTATTAATAATAATAACACCAAAAATAATAGCTAACATTTATTGAACATTTTTCTTCTGTGCCAGGCTATGCTAAGTACCTGAAATTTTGTCCTTTCAACCACTATCAGAATGGTACAGTTATTACTTTCATTTGTACAGATGACTATAGTTTTTAGTCCTTCTTCCCTTTTTATGCAGCATGAGAACTTCTGAGAAACCTTCCAGATCTCAGATTTCTCTGTTCGGTGTAAGATGAGTTGATAAACTGAATGTCAAAATCCAGCCTCAAGGCCTTTGCACATGTTCCTTCTCTTGGGAATCTGGTTCTTCTCACTCGTTGTTACATTAGTCCTACTCATTCTTTGGATTTCAATTCACACGTCAATTACTTTAGGGAAACATCCTGAATCTTCCTTTCACCTTTCCCATCCATCACACAAGACTGGGTATCATCAGCTACACAACGTCACAGAATTATATTTTCCCGGCCAGGCACGGTGGCTCACACCTGTAATCCCAGCACCTTGGGAGGCCGAGGTAGGCAGATTGCTTGAACTCAAGAGTTTGAACCAGCCTGGGCAACAAAGAAAGACCCTGTCTCTACAAAAAACTACCAAAAAATTAACTGGGCATGGTGGCATGTGCCTGTAGTCCCAGCTACTCAGGAGTGGGAAGATGGCTTGAGCCCGGGAGGTGGAGGTTGAAGTGAGCTGAGATCACGTCGCTGCACTCCTGCATGGGTGACAGAGCCAGACCCTGTCTCGAAAAAAAAAAATTTTTTTTACTTTCCCTTCACTGCACTCAAAACAAGTTCTAGACAAATATTCATTGCTATAATTATTTGTTTACTGTTTGTCTCCTTTGTTAGACAGTCAGCTCCACATGGATGAGGTCTGTGTAGTTCACCATTGTATGTTCAATGCACAGCACAATGCCTGGCATATAGTAAGCACTCAATAAATATATGTTGAATGAATGGATACAAATCAAAAAGTAGACATTCCAAATGGCAAAATTACATTTGTAAATTATGCATGAGTAACAGTATCTCATTGTTGATGAGGCACTCCTTCATGTGTCAAAAGTCACCGACGACATATAAGCTGATATCTTTCTAACTTACATAGCCTAGAAGTTCTAGTCCTTGTATTAATCATAATAATACCCAAAATAATAACTAACATTTAATGAGCATTTTTATGTGCCAGGCTATACTAAATACCTGAAATTTAGTACTTTCAACCACTATTAGAATGGTACAGTTATTACTCTCGTTTGTACAGATAACTATAGTTTTTAGTCCTTATTCCCTATTTATGCAGCATAAGAACTTCTGAGAAACCTTCCAGAGCTCAGATTCCTCTGTTTGGTGAAAGATGAGTTCATAAGTTAAATGTCAAAAGAACTTCCAGGTAACTAAGGAAACTGACCAGATCCTTCTAAAAATTCCATAGACACCCCAGACTGAAGTCATTTGCCACACAGGTTGCAGAAAGCTAGAAACAATGGTAGTAGTGATTCAAACTGTGTCCTGCCTGCCTTCTGTGATTCCCCTTGCGCATGCTCAAGTACTGGAAAAGTCAGGTAAAACGGACATCACATCAAGGACAAGGTAGCCCTGAAGGGACAAACCTGCAGCCCAAGGAGAGTACAAGGGGAAAGAAGAGCCCCACCCAGTTAGGATTCGATGATGTGGCTGTCTGTGAACTGACTGTCTATAGGAGGTGTACCCATCAAGAAACAAGATTAATTTGACAAATATACTTAAGCAATAATGCCTAACATTTGTATAGGGCTTAATCATTTGCAAAAGAGCTTTCATGTCCCTGACCTAATTTGAGTCTCATAACAGCTTGTGAAAAGTGGACATTATGAACACCCCATTAAAGATGAGCAAACACAGGCTCCGTGAGGGTAAGAGCCTAACTGAGGTCCCCAGCCCTCAAGAAACACAGCCTTGGCTCAGTTCTAGTGGTTATGATCCCCAACACTTCTGCAACCTCATGCACCTGTCCTTCAGATACAGCCTCTCTGAGGGCAGGTCTCGTTGGTCACTTCTGATATGGGTGCCTCTCATGGCAACTTCTGAGCTGTCCAAGAAAACCAATTATACCTGACTTGGCACCAAAATCTTGTTACACAGCTTAATCATTACCTTATTCACTGGACTTCAATGGCTCTTGGCAACTCTGACCTATTTTGAAAAATCAAATCCTTTTTTCAAGGTGGAAATTTTGACAAAACTGATGATATTCCAAAAAGTGGGATATATAGAAAACTATCTTAAATAGCGTTCACCAAATATTAATGAAGAACTTTCAGGTGCTTTTAAAAAAACCTTTAAATTTGTGTTCTTTTCTGCATGACTTGAGATCTCTGTAATAATCTGTGCTTCACTTTAATAAGAAACGATAGAAAGAGATTTCTTAAATAAAGAAAAATGTTGGACGCAAATAGGCCAAAATATTTACAGTAGCTAATTATGAGTTGTGGATGTAGATAGACGGCTGTCATCTTTTTTTGTGCATTCCTGCACTCAACTCCCTAAGAATCTCTTGAGCAACGTGGAAGCATCATGGGATAAGCAGAAAGCTTTTCAAGGGACTTTACTTAAAAGGGGACCACATTCATTTGGTTGTGCACATACCAGCATGATGGTTTAAAATAAATCAGCAGATTGTTTGCCTCATACATAGCCCAGCTGTCCAGCTGTGCCCTTAGTTCACCCACGGAGGCAGAGGGCCGTAATCATGGTATGGCCCAGCTTTCTCAAGTGCATAGGCAAAGACTTTCTCCATCTGTTATTCAAGGTGCTAGAGGCAGTTATGTTTGAGATGGCAGCAATAGCAAGGATAGACCTACCTCCTTCCTTCTTCTACCTGCTTCCTTAGCAGTCTAGAAAACTCTGCTTTATGTCCCTTGAATGTGTGGCATGGATTAGTCTCTCAGTGATGCATTCCACACTTCTGTGGTTAATAAATGACTGAAGAAAAGCAAGTCATTTATCATGGGCTTTTGTGTGACCCTTTGTCCAGTCAATGAAAAAATATTGTGCTACGGATGCTTTCAAACAAGGAATTTGCCTTACTACCCTGCTGCCACGTGTCCAGTTAGGGGACATGGTCTTTTTTTAGTCACTTTCATTCCAAGGACTCCTTAGCAGCCAGGAGAGATTTTATTTGGCTAAATGCTAGCCATTAGAGTCTAGACTGTAAAGTGTACCTATGCAGTTTATGTACAAAATGAATTTACCTGAATAGTAGTACATCTTTCCCTGTTGGATAAGAGTTGGGACTTAGATATGTTCAGAATGTGGCATTAAATGATCTCAGTGATCTGCCCACTTCTGTATCCATCCCACCTACTCACTGAGGTTTATGCCTTCTGAACTAAGAGAACAACAATGTCATCCCTTCATTATCCTGTCTGAGCCGTAGAAGTGATAGTCTGCATAGAGTTGGTTCAATGGCTCTGGACTGCGGATTAGGAGGACTGGGTCCTCTTCAGCTCTGCAATTGTTTGTCTATACTGCCCCCCCACCCCCACCACCTTGAGATACTATACAGCCACTGTGGTGTATTTTAAAAGAAGTTCTGAAGAATGCCCTTTGTTTTTCCTTTAGAAGACAGCATAAATTAAAGTCTTTAATGAGAAAAATGGATATGCTCCATTAAAGAATCTTCAAACAGATACTGTACGTAGAAAAAAAGAAATCAGGGCCATAACGTAGAATCAACAAACCTAAAAGAGCCAATGACAGGATCTGGCACAGAGATTAGCAGGACAAAGAGACAAAGAGATAGTAAGCAACAACAACAAAAACCCGGCACTTTCAGCAGTCACCTTGGAGTTTTCAGGAAGACGACATGACACAGGGTCAAGTGTTGAGGAGCTAAACATGGGCAGACAAGACACTGATATGGGTCCAGAACAATGGCAGATCCTGGTTAGAAGAGACAATCATGTGGAAGAAATGAGAAACCTATTCTCAGGTGGAGGGCTGCCCCTCTCAGCAACCACAGCTGCAATAGTCAGGAGCCAGTATGAGTAAGTCATCTCAGATCATCCTTGCCTTCTCTTTGCCATGGTCACTGAAACGATGTTGATTTTAGTAATTCAGCTAGGTTTTTTGACACTGGCTTAGTAATTGTACCCAAATAGTAAGCAAAACTATAGAAGAGTCTGGATTATACATAGGCAATATATGAGCCACCGGGTCCAGGTAACTACTAAAGTGGGTTATTAACAAGGACCAGGAGGACCAAGAGACATATCATACTCAGCCTGGGCCCAGAATTCATATGGGGTATGGTGCCAAATACGTATATTTCAGTCTTAGAGAGAGGACCCAAATGAGCTGGGTCCAAGCTGGACAATGAAAGCTTGGTAATGAAGCCATAAAGAGGAAACAATTATGGGGACAAACTCTAGAGTTTGCCTGGAGAACTCTAGTCAGGACATGATTGGGGTCTGCAGGGTGCTGAAAGAGGTCTTAGTGTTTTCCTGGGTGGGTACAGACAATAGGGCTGCAGGCACAAATTAAAGAGAGACAGATTTTGATGTGATGTAAGGAAGAATTTTCTAACCGTGAGACCTGTACAATAATGCACTAGGTTTTCAAAAGTGCACGAGAAAAATGTCCTTATTCCAACAATGAGGACTATGCAACAATGGAAATACATGTGGTGGTGTAAAAGCATTCAAAAAGAGGCTGAATGATCATCTCTAAGGGAAGCCAAGAGGGCATCTGGCCCTGGGTATGTGTGGGCGTGAGATCTGCATGTCCCACTAGAAGAATGTGCAATTCTAAAAACTATCTTGAACTATATTGTACCTTTCTTTCTGGGTGCTTAGGTAATTTTACCTTGAGTCTCACAAGAGTAAATGCATCCCAGAACAATGAAGTAACTTGCTTAAAAATTGTAGAAAATTGGCCAGGCACTGTGGCTCATGACTATAATTCTAGCACTTTGGGAGGCCGAGGCAAGTGGATCACCTGAAGTCAGGAGTTCGAGACCAGCCTGACCAACATGGAGAAACCCCGTCTCCACTAAAAATACAAAAATTAGCCACGCATGGTGGCACATGCCTGTAATCCCAGCTACTTGGGAAGCTGAGGCAGCAGAATTGCTTGAACTCGGGAGGCGGAGGTTGCAGTGAGCCAGGATCGCACCATTACACTCCAGCCTGGGCAACAAGAGGGAAGCTCTGCCTCAAAAAATAAATAAATAAATAAATAAATAAATAAATAAATAAATAAATAAAATAAATTAAAAAAAAACTGTAGAAAATCTGGAATCAAAACTCCTCCTAGGGATATAATTCTCATTGATTTCTTTTTTTAAAAAATTTATTTAATTTTATTTTAAGTTCCGGGATACATGTGCAGGATGTGCAGGTTTGTTACATAGGTAAACATGTGCCATGGTGGTTTGCTGCACCTATCAACCCATCACCTAGGTATTAAGCCCAGCATGCATTATCTATTTATCCTGATGTGCTCCCTGACCCCGACTTCCACAGGCCCCAATGTGTGTTATTCCCCTCCCTGTGTCCATGTGTTCTCATCGTTCATCTCCCACTTATAAGTGAGAACATACAATGTTTGGGTTTCTGTTCCTGTGTTAGTTTGCTGAGAATAATGGCTTCCAGCTCCATCCATGTCCCTGCAAAGGACATGATCTGGTTTCTTTTTATGGGTGTATAATATTCCATGGTGTATATGTACCACATTTTCTTTATCCAGTCTATCATTGATGGGCATTTGGGTGATTCTATGTCTTTGTTACTGTGCATAGTGCTGCAATGAACATAAGTGTGCATGTATCTTTATAATAGAATGATTTGTATTCCTTTGGGTATATACTCAGTAATGGGATTGCTGGGTCAAATGTTATTTATCATTCTAGGTCTTTGAGAGATTGCCACACTGTCTTCCACAATGGTTGAACTAATTTGCATTACACTAACAATGTAAACGCATTCCTATTTCTCCACAGCCTCATCAGCATCTGTTGTTTCTTTACTTTTTAATAATCACCGTTCTGACTGGCATGAGATAATATCTCATTGTGGTTTTGATTTGCGTTTCTCTAATGATCAGTGATGTTGAACTTTTTAAATGTTTATTGGCCGCATAAATGTTTCCTTTTGAGAAGTGTCTGTTCATGTTCTTTGACCACTTTATTTTTTGTATTTTTATTTATTTTTATTTTTTGGTGGCAGGGGACAAGGTCTCACTGTTACCCAGGCTGGCGTGCAGTGGCGCGATCTAGGCTCACTGCAACCTTCACCTCCCAAGTTCAAGCAATTCTTGTGTCTCAGCCTCCCAAGCAGCTGGCACTACCGGGGTGTGCCACCACGCCCAGCTAGTTTTTGTATTTTTACTAGAGACAGGGTTTTGCCATGCTGGCCAGACTGGTATTGAACTCTTGGCCTCAAGTGATCCACCTGCCTTGGCCTCCCAGCATGATGAGATTATACGTGTGAGCCCCTGTGCCTGGCTCCTTTGCCCACTTTTAATGGGGTTTTTTTTTCTTGTAAATTTGTTTAAGTTCCTTGTAGATTCTGGATATCAGACCTTTGTCAGATGGATAGATTGCAAAAGTTTTCTCCCATTCTGTAGGTTGTCTGTTCACTCTGATGATAGTTTCTTTTGCTGTGCAGAAGCTCTTTAGTTTAATTAGATCCCATTTGTCAGTTTTTGCTTTTGTTGCAATTGCTTTTGACATTTTTGTCATGAAATCTTTGCCTGTGCCTATGTCCTCAATGGTATTGCCTAGATTTTCTTCTAGGGTTTTGGTAGTTTTAGGTTTTAAATTTAAGTATTTAATCCATCTTGAGTTAATTTTTGTATAAGGTGTAAGGAAAGGATCCAGTTTCAACTTTCTGCATATGGCTAGCCCATTCTCCCAACACCATTTATTAAACAGAGAATCCTTTCTCCATTGATTGTTCTTGTCACATTTGTCAAAGATCTGATGGTCATAGATGTGCAGTCTTATTTCTGAGTTCTCTATTCTGTTCCATTGGTCTACTTGTCTGTTTTTGTACCAATACCCTCCTGTTTTGGCTACTGTAGACTTGTAGTACAGTTTGAAGTTGGGTAGCATGATGCCTCCAGCTTTGTTCTTTTTGCTTAGGATTATCTTGGCTATATGGGCTCTATTTTTTGGCTCCATATAAATTTTAAAGTAGTTTTTTTCTAATTCTGTGAAGCATGTCAATAGTTTAATGGGAATAGCATTGAATCTACAAATTACTTTGGGCAGTAAGACCATTTTCATGATATTGATTCTTCCTATTCAGGAGCCTGGAATGTTTTTACATTTGTTTGTGTCCTCTCTGATTTCCTTGAGCAGTGGTTTGTAGTTCCCCTTGGAGAGGTCCTTCACTTCCCTTGTTAGCTATAGTCCTAGGTATTTTACTCTGTTTGTAGCAATTGTTAATGGGAGTTCATCCATGATTTGGTTCTCTGCTTGTCTATTGCTGGTGTATAGGAATGTCTGTGATTTTTACATATTGATTTTTGTATCCTGAGACTTTGCTGAAGTTGCTTATCAGCTTAAGAAGTTTTTGGGCTGGGACAATGGGGTTTTCTAGATATAGGATCATGTCATCTGCAAACAGAAACAGTTTGACTTCCTCTCTTCCTATTTGGATGATTTTATTTCTTTCTCTTGCCTGATTGCCCTGGCCAGAACTTCCAATGCTATGTTAAATAGGAGTGATGAGAAACAGCATCCTTGTCTTGTGCCAATTTTCAAGGAGAATGTTTCCAACTTCTGCCCATTCAGTATGATATTGGCTGTGGGTTTGTCATAAATTGCTCTTATTCTTTTGAGGTATGTTCCATCAATACCTAGTTTATTGAGAGTTTTTAACATGAAGGGATATTGAATTTTATCAAAGGCCTTTTCTGTGTCTATTGAGATAATCATGTGGTTTTTGTCTTTAGTTCTGCTTATATGATGAATTACATTGATTTATTTGTGTAATTTGAACCAGCCTTGCATCCTGGGGATGCAGCCAACTTGATCGTGGTGGATAAGCTTTTTGATGTGCTGCTGGCTTCGGTTTGCCAGTATTTTATTGATTTTTGTACTGATGTTCATCAGGGATATTGGACTGAAGTTTTCTTTTTTTGTTGTATCTCTGCTGGGTTTTGGTATCAGGATGATGTCGGCCTCATAAAATGAGTTAGGGAGAAGTCCCTTGATATGGTTTGGCTCTGTGTCCCCACCCAAATCTCATCTTGAATTGTACTCCCATAGTTCCCACGTGTTGTAGGAGGGACCTTGTGGGAGATAATTGAATCATGGGGGCAGGTCTTTCCCATGCTGTTCTTGTGACAGTGAATCAGTCTCATGAGATCCGATGGCTTTATAAGGTGGAATTTTCCTGCACAAGCTCTTTTTGTCTGACACCATCCACATAAGATGTGACCTGCTCCTCCTTGCCTTCTGCCATGATTGTGAGGCTTCCCCAGCCACGTGGAACTGTAAGTCCAATTAAACTTCTTTCTTTTGTAAATTGCCCAGTCTTTATCAGCAGCATGAAAATGGACTAATATATCCCTCCTTTTCATTTGTTTGGAATAGTTTCAGAAGAAATGGTACCAGCTCCTCTTTGTACCTCTGGTAGAATTCAGCTGTAAATCCATCTGGTCCTGGGCTTTTTTTGGTGTGAGGATGTTTCAGAGAGACTGCTTTAGGGCAGTGTTCTTCAAAGTGTGGACTCCAGGACCAGCAGTATCAGCATCAACTGGAAACTTCTTAGAAAGGCAAATTTTCAGACCTACTGAGTCATGCAAACTCTGGGGTGGAGCCCAACAACGTGTGATTTTGATACACACTTGAGTTTGAGTTTGAGCTTGAGAACCACTGCATTAGGAGGTGGTTTTTGGCTGGGGACTTAGAAATCCTGCCCTCATGATTTCAGGGGAAATGGTATATACTCAGAATATTAGCTGAGACCCCCAAGCCCCAGTGTCAAACTCTAGTGACTGAGAGTGAACTACACAGAAGATCTTTTTCTTCCACTACATTAGCCTAAATAATCTACATCTAAGGCATGCACTCTTTCCTTTTTCTCCAAGGCTAAACTTCAGGTTCACTGTTTCTAATCAGTATGAGGAAGGCATGTTCCAAAATATGTAGCCATTCAGTGCTGGAGGGAAAGAAGCCAAACATGCTTTCCACACATTCCAGGTCTCCAGAGGCCAACTCATTAGTCTGAGATGTCTGCTCCCATGGGGAGAAAGATAAAATTGATAAAATTCAACATCCTTTCATGGGAAGACCTTAGCAAGCTGGGAGTTGGCGGAAATATCATTGATGTAATAAACAGTGATTATTAAAAAAATCTATGCCCAATAAATACCACATTTACTGACAAAAATCTTAAAAGTCTTTCCTTTAAAAGTCAAGAACAAGACAAGGATGCCCTATCATCACTTCTTTTTATTATTTTCCCAGAGGTTTCAGCCAGCTTAGTAATATAACAAAAATATATCAAGCATGTAAGGTTTAGAAAAAAAAGATCATTAATTACAGAAAACATGATAATCTTAACATCTACATAGAAATAATTAGAATTAATAAGAACATTTAGGCTGGGTGTGGTGACTGCATTCCTAGCTGCTCAAGAGGCTAAGATGGGAAAATCACTTGAGCCCAGCTTAAGCAGCATGGTGAGACCCGTCTAAAGAAGAAACAAAGAGAGAATTTAGCAAAGTTGCGAGATATAAAGTATAAAAGAATCATTTGTATTTCCATTAATAACTGATAAGTGAAATATATACTTTGTAAGTAGATACTACTTAAAATAAAAAGTTTCTCAAAATAAAATGAACTATTAAAGTTTTTACACTGTTCTGAGATATTCATTTATTGCTATAAACTCCCTTCTTAGTACTACTTTTGCTATAATAATAACACATTTTGTTATTATTAGACTTAAAGGGAGAGATAGACTGCAATACCGTAATAGTAGGGGACTTTCATACCCACTCTCAGTAACGGACCGATCATTCACACAGAAAATCAACAGGGAAACATCAGAGTTAATGCTATGAACTTCCTTTTCAGGAAGGAAGTTTATTTACTTCCTTCTCAGGAAAGAAGTTTATTTACTTCCTTCCCAGGAAAGAAGTTTATTCTTAGGAAGGAAGTTTATTATAAGTAGTTGCTACTTATAACAATAACGAAAAGTAATTTTCTCAAAAATAAGATGAACCATTGAAGTCTTTCTACTTTTTTGATATAAGCATATTTATTGCTATGAACCTCCTTCTTAGTACTGCTTTTGTTGTATCCCATAGATTTTAGTATGTTGTATTTCCATTTTCATTCATTTCAAGACATTTTAAAATGTCCTTCTTAATTTCTTCATTGACTCACTGGTGTTCAGAAACATACTGTTTAATTTCCATGTGTTTGTGAAGTTTCCGAAGTTCCTCTTGTCATTGATTTCTAGTTTTATTTCATAGTAGTCAGAAAAGATACTTGATATAATTTCTATTTTTTAAAAAATGTGTTTGGACTTCTTTTGTGGCCTAAGATATGGTCTATTTGGAGAATGTTAGTTGTGCTGATGAAAATAACGTGTATTCTACAGCAGTTGGGTGAAATGTTCTATAAATTTCAGTTAGGCCTATGAGGTGTGTTGTGTAGTTTAACTCTGATGTTTCCCTGTTGATTTTCTGTCTGATCTGTCCATTACTGAGCATGAGGTGTTAAAGTCCTCTACTTGTTGCAGGGGACTTTGCAATACAATACTATTGTATTGAGGTCTATCTCTCCCTTTAGAGCTATTAATATTTGCTAATATGCACCTCAGGGAACTACAAATGCAAGAACAAACCAAACCCCAAATTAATGGAAAGAAATAATAAAATCAGAGCAGATATAAATGAAATTGAGACTAAAAAATAATGGGTCGACAAAATGAAAAATTGGTTTTTTGAAAAGATAAACAAAATTCACAAACTTTTGACTAGAGTAAATAAGAAAAAAGAGAAGACCCAACTAAATACTATCAGAAGCAAAAAAAGGAAATATAACAATTGAGACTGAAGAATTACAAAGAATCATTAGAGACTGCTATGACTATTACAAACTGGAAAATCTAGAAGAAATGGATAAATTCCTGGCCACATACAACCTACAAAGGTTGAAACATGAGGAAATCCAAAACCTCAATAAACCAATATTGAATAATGAAATAGAAGCCATAATAAAAGTCTCTCATCAAAGAAAAGCCCAGGACCTGATGGCTTCACTGATGAATTCCATTAAACATCTAAAGAAAAATTAATACCAACTCTACCCAAACACTTCAAAAAAATTAAAGAAGAGAGAATACTTACAAACTCATTATTCGAGGTCAGCGTTATCCTGATACCAAAACCAGATGAGGACACAGCAAAAAAAGAAAGCTTACAGGCCACTATTCCTGATAGACATAGATGTAAAAATTATCAACAAAATACTTGCACAATGAATGCAACAACACATTAAAAAAATCATTCACCATGATTAAGTAGGATTCATCCCAGGGATGCAAGGATGGTTCCACATACTCAAATCAATAACCGTGATACATCACATTAACAGAACCAACAACAAAAACTATATGATTTTAATAGATATTTGAAGGGCATTTGATAAAATTCAACATGCCTTTATGATAAAAAAAAACCCTCATCAAATGGCATAGAAGGATCATACCTCTAAAACAATAAAGACCATACATGAGAAAGCCACAGCTAATGTCATAGTGAATGGAGAAAAATTAAAGGGCTTTCCTTTGCAATATGGAAGAAAACAAGGGTGACTATTTATACCACTTTTATTCAATGCAGTACTAGAAGTCCTTGGCTAGAGTAACTAGGCAAAAGAAAGAAATAAAGAACATCCAAATAGGAAAGGAAGAAGTCAAATTAGCCTTGTCTACAGACAACATGATCTTATAATGAGAAAAACCTAAAGACTCCACCAAAAAACTATTAGAACTGACAAATGAATTCAGTAAAGCTGCAGGATACAAAAATCAACACTCAAAAATCACTAACATTTATATACACCACCAGTGAACAACCTGAAAAAGAAATCCTAAAAAAATCCTATTTATAATAGCTACAAAGAATATAAAATATCTAGGAATAAATTTAATCAAATAAGTGAAAAATCTATATAAGGAAATCTATAAAACACTGATAAAAGAAATTGAAGAGGACACACACAAAAAATGAAAAGCTATTCCATGCTCATGGATTAGAAGAATTGTTATTGTTAAAGTGACAATAGTACCCAAAGCAACTTACGGATTCAATGCAATCCCTATCAAAGGACCAATGATATTCTTCACAGAAATAGAAAACAAAATCCTAAAATTTACAAGGAACTACAAAAGACCCTGAACAGCCAAAGAGCAAAGAACAAAGCCGGAGGCATCACACTACCTGACTTTAAAATTTACTACAAAGCTATAGTAACAAAATCAGCATAATGGCATAAAAAAACAGACATGTAGAACAATGGAACAGAAGAGAGAACCCAGATAGAAATCCATGCATTTACAGCCAACTCAGCTTTCATAAAGGTGCCACAAACATACAATGGGGCCGGGCGTGGTGGCTCACGCTTGTAATCCCAGCACTTTGGGAGGCCGAGGTGGGCGGATCACGAGGTCAGGAGATCGAGACCACAGTGAAACCCCGTCTCTACTAAAAATACAAAAAATTAGCCGGGCGTGGTGGCGGGTGCCTGTAGTCTCAGCTACTCGGAGAGGCTGAGGCAGGAGAATGGCGTGAACCCGGGAGGCGGAGCTTGCAGTGAGCCGAGATCGCGCCACTGCACTCCAGCCTGGGTGACAGAGCGAGACTCCGTCTCAAAAAAAAAAAAAAAAAAGAAAAAAAAAGAAAAAAGAAAAACATACAATGGGGAAATCATAGTCTCTTCAATAAGTGGTGCTGGGAAAACTGGTAACTTCCCATATGCAGAAGAATGAAACTAGACTCCTGTCTCTCACCACACACCAAAATCAAGTCAAAATTGATTTAAAAATATAAGACCCGAAACTATGAAATTAATAGAAGAAAGCACTCGGGAAATGCTTCAGGACATTGGTCTGGGCAAGGATTTTTTTGGGTAAGACTTCATAAGCACAAATAATAAAAAGGAAAAATAGAAAAATGGGATTACATCAAACTAAAAAGCTTCTTTACAGCAAAAGAAACAATCAACAAAGTGGAGAGACAACCCACAGAATGGGAGAAAATACATACAAACTGCTCATCTGACAAGGGATTAATAACCAGAATATATAAGGAACTCAAACAACTCAATAGCAAAAAACTGAATAATGCAATTAAAAAATGGGCAAAAGATCTGAATAGACATTTCTCAAAAGAAGACATACAAATGGTTGACAAGTATATGAAAAAATGCTCAACATCATGTATCATCAGAGACATGCAAATCATACTATAATATTATCTTACCGCCGTTAAATCGGTTTTTATAAAAAAGACAGGCAATAACAAATGCTGGTGAGAATGAGGAGAAAGGGGAACCTTCATACACTGTTGGTGAGGATGTAAATTAGTATAGCCACTATGGAGAATAGCTTGGAGGTTCCTCAAAAAATGAAAAATAGAACTACCATATGATCTAACAATTCCACTACTGGACAGATATCTAAAAAAGTCAATATATCAAGAAGATATTTTCACTCCTATGTTTATTGCAGCACTGCTCACAATAGCCAAAATATGGAATCAACCTGAAGTGCCCATCAATGGATGAATAAATTAAGAAAATATGGGGCCTGTCCACAATGGAATATTATTCAACCATAAAAAAGGACAAAGTCCTGTCATTTATTGTAACATGGATGGAACTAGAGATCATTATAGTAAGTAAAATAAGCCAAGCATAGAAAGACAAATATCGCATGTTCTCATTTATATATGGGAGCTAAAAAGTGGATCTCATGAAAATAGAGAGGAGACTAGTGGTCACCAGAGGCTTGGGGGATGAAGAGAACTTGATTAATGGGTACGAATACAAGGTTTGATAAAATAAATAAGACAGTGTTTAGATAGATCAGCAGGGTGACTTTAGTTTACAATAATCTATTGTATATTTCAAAATAGCTAGAAGAGAATAATTGGAATGGTCCTAGCCTAAAAAATGACAAGTATTTAAGGTGATGGATATCCCAAGCACACTGATTTCATCTTTACAAGTACATGAATGTATTAAATTATGACAGGTATCCACAAACTATGTATGTCTATTATTCATCAATTAAAAAAATGAAAAAACAGAAAATAAACTAAAGATGTACAAGAACTTTATGGAGAAAAATTCAAATGCTGAAAGACATTAAAGAAAATCTAAATATAGTCATACACTACAAACTGCATATACCATGGTGGTCCCGTAAAATTATGATGGAGCTAAAAAATTCCTATCACATAGTGACATCTTACCTATCCCAACATCATAGTACAATTACTTTATTTTTAAAGATAAATTTAATATAGCCTAAGTGTACAGTGTTTATAAAGTCTACAGTAGTGCACAGTGAGTCCTAGGCCTTCATATTCACTCATCACTCACTCACTGACTCACCCAGAGCAATTTCCAGTCCTGCAAGTCCCATTCATGGTTAGTACCTTATTATACAGGTGTACCATTTTTTTGGCCTTTTATACCATGTTTTACTGTACCTTTTCTATGTTTATATATGCTTAGACAGACAAATAGTTACCACTGTGTTACAACTGCCCACAAAAATTCAATACAGGCACGTGCTGTACAGGTTTGTAGCCTAGGAGCAATTGGCTATACCATACAGCTAGGTGTAAGTAGGCTATACCATCTAGGTTTGTGTAAGTGTACTCTATGATGTTCAAACAATAATGAAATCACCTAACAACACATTTTTCAGAACAGATCCCCATTGTAAAGCAACCCATGACTGTCTCTCCTGTGTTCATACAGATACGAAGGCTCAATATTGCTGGAATGTCAGCTCTGTCCAAATTCACCGCAGTTCTAATAAAAAATCTCAATAGGTGTATGTGTGTGTCGCAAATGCACAACTTGGCTAGTTGATTCTTATAAGTTATGTGGACAAGCAAAGAGCTGGAAACAGTCAATACTTCAGAAGAAAAAGAACACAGAAGGGAGGCTCACCCTATCTGCTAACAAAGTTTAATATTTGGCTGGAATAATTGAGATAGTTGATAACGGCAGGGAAGACAAACAGTACAGAACAGAGCTCAGAAGCAGACTCATGCATACACGGGACCTTGATAATTGACAGATGGTACTGTGTATTGGTAGGAGAAAGGGCAGACTATTCTATAACAGTATTGAGACAACTGGTTATCCATGTGGAAAAAATTAATTTGGATCTGTACTCAAATCATACACAAAAATCAATTGCAAATGCCTCGAAGATTTAAATGTGATAGGAAAAACTTTCAAGAATTTAGAAGAAATTATAGGAGAATGTCTTTATAACTATTCTTAAGAAAGGTTTCTTAAACAACAAAAAAAGCCACAAAAGGTGAAAGAAAAAATGATAAATTCAATTACATTAACTTAAGAAGTACTGTTCATAAAAAGAACCTAAAAGGGAAATAAGCCACAAATTGGAAGATGATAGTTACAGCAATGTAAACAGAAAAGATTAGTATCCAGAATATATAGCATTCCTGTTGAAAGAAAAATAGAAACCTCCCATTTGGAAAACAATGGGCAAAAGATATTCACAAGCATTACATGGAGAAAAAAATATGCATGTACTAAGAGAAGAAGCATATACTCATTGGTAATCGAATTGAAACCGCAACAATTTGGCAATGATTCAACTGTTGGCAAGGATGTGCTTAGCTGAGCTCTCTCTTACACTAATGAACAAGTTTAAGTGGGTAAAATCACTTTGGAAATCCATTTTGCATTGTCTAATAAGCATAAATGTTTTTTACTCCTAGGTATAATTCCCTAGAGACTTTTGTACATGTGCCAAAGAATCATAAGAAAATATTTATAACATTTTTTATAACAGCAGGAAACCACAAATACCAACTGCTCCACTGACAGAAGAACAGATAAATAAATTTTGGCACACTCATACACTGAAATTCTAAACAGCAGTAAAAATGAATAAACTACAGTGATAGTCATTAACATGGATTACTCTCACAAATATAATGCATTTTTTAAAAAATTGAAAAAATGTGAAGAGCATGACTCCATTTGTATAAAACTCAAAACAATGCAACATTAAACAATATATTGTTTAGGGACACAGCTGTTTCTGGTATAAGGTAATATATGTATGTGTGTATTTATTTTGCTTTTATTATGATTTTATTTGACACATAATTATACATTTTACGTGGTATTGTGTGATATTTCAATACATGTATACAATGTGTAATGATCAAATCAGGGTAATTAGCATATCCATCACCTCAATACTTTATCATTTCTTTGTGTTGGGAGCTTTCAAAATTATGCTACTACTTGTGTTACTGTAATGCACATTAGTTCATAAACAATAAGTAAATAAGGGAATTGTGTCAATATACATGGAAGTCACATTGCTTATAGAACATCTTTCCCGATACATAAATGATCTGTACCACCAAAGTACAGATCAGGTGTGGTGGCTCATGCCTGTAATCCCAGCACTTTGGGAAGTCAAGGTAGGTGGATCGCCTGAGGTCAGGAGTTCGAGAACAGCCTGACCAACATGATGAAATCCCATCTCTACTAAATACAAAAAATTAGCCAGGTGTGATGGCTCATGCCTGTAATCCCAGCTACTTGGGAGGCTGAGGTAGGAGAATCGCTTGAACTGGGGAGGAGGAGGTTGCAGTGAGCCAAGATTGCACCATTGCACTCCAGCCTGGGCAATGAGAGTGAAACTGCGTCTCAAAAAAAAAAACAAAAAAACAAACAAAAAACACCAAAAAACCGCTCTTCTAGCTATTTGAAAATATACAATAAGTTGTTGTTAGTTATAGTCATGGTACAGTCCTGTAGAGCACTTGAACATGCTCTTCCTATCTAGTTGTAATTTTGTATACCTTAACCAACTTCTGGTTATCACCTCCCACCCCCACATCCTCCCTACCCTCTAGTAACCACTATTCTACTTTTTACTTCTATGAAATCAGCCTTTTCTTTCTGGTAATATATGTATTTTTTTAACCCTCACATTCTGCAAAACTAAGGATTAAAAGTAACAGATTATGGACTATTTTCATATGGAAAAAAGAGAAAAAAAATCCTCTATAATTTTGTAACCAGAATTTAATAAAACAATAAAAATCCTAATAAAACACTGGGAAAATTATAAGGCAAATTACATTCTTAATCAATAAATACTTTCTCTATTTACATTAAATAAATACCACTGCAAATACAATAATTCAGCATATAGAAAAAAGGAAGATAATTTCTTAGGAGAAGGTTTAAGGAAGGGTTGAAGAAGCTACCTTAGGATAAAATGCCCAAAGATCAGGAAGAACTATATAATCAGCACTTCTCAGATTGAATAGAAGGCCAAAGGGAGCCAAGAGGAAGAACTTGCAGTGGATGAGTTCCATGTACAGAAATTCACAGCTTGCTGTATTCAGCTGTGTTAGTGTACTCCGCAGGCAGCTGCAGGTCCTTGGTGGTACAGATCATTTATGTATCAGGAAAGATGTTGTATAAGTAATGTGACTTCCATGTATATTGACGCAATTCCCTTATTTACTTATTGTTTATGAACTAATGTGCATTACAGTAACACAAGTAGTAGCATAATGAACTGAATATGTAAATATCATAAATCTATAAAAAGAGGGAATGTGAAATACACATTTGGGAATGATTACTTCTTTGGCGGAAAGAGCAGGAAAGATTTGATTAGGAATACAAAGAGGTTTCAAAGAATTAATTTTCTTAAGCTGAATTTGGGAATACAGGTGTCCATTTTATAATTATTCTTTATCCCCCATATATATATATATCCTCTCATATATATGTATATATAAAACATATTATCTCTAGTATGAATGACAATTTTATAATAAAAAGATAAAAATTTTTTGAGTAATTTCATAGTAAAATGTTAGGAAGATATAAAATGAACAATCAAAAAATGAAGTTAGCTATGTAATTCACTAAGAAACTAGTAGTTGTTTTATTTGTCTAAAAACAACATTTCCTAACTGTAAAATACATGAATGATTTAGAAAAGTAGAAAGAAGAAACAAAAAGAAACAAAAAATAAAAAATCCCTCAAAAAGCCCATCACCAAGAGACCTTATTTCAGTGATTATATATACACATACATATATAATTTTTACAGAAATGGGATCATATTATACATTCTGGTCTGCAACTTTTTATTCAAAATATATATTTATTATCATACATACATACATACATACATATTATCACAAAAACATAATATTTAATGACTCCTCGTAATTCACAGTATGCATGAGTCAAAATTTACATAGCCAATCATGTGCTGCTGGGCATTTAAGATATTTCTTAAGTTTTTACTACTACAAATAACATTTCAATTACTTATTTTCAAGTACTTATTTAACATTTGTCTGATCATCTCCTCAGCATTTATTCTGAGAGGTGGAAATTCTGTGCCATAAATCCTTTTCTCTGAGTTGGCTACAGATAATTTGCTCTTTATAAAGATGACTTGCTTTTTATCTAATCTTTTTTTAATAGAAGGAATGCTAATTGATGTTGTTTCAGTATTTTATCTCCTGAGGTGAATTATTCCTTCTATAATCAATTATGCCCTAAAGAAAAAAGCATGAGTCAGAAAGCTCTGCAGAGCTCTGAGAAGTCAGAGTGGTGAGACATTTTTTAAAAGATCTGAAAAAATGCTTCAGGGAAGGCCCAAATCAAAGGCTTAAATGATTAGACTCAGGACTAGCAGTTGAAACAGCCAGTGAAGAATAAAAATAGATGAGAGACTGATAGGTGGACTTTATAGGTGAGGAATGAAAAGGGGTCAATGAAGGAAGCCAAAGCTGGCAGACAGATGATCAAAGTGATGACAGCAGAAAGAAAAGCTGAAGAAGGAATGGGGCACTCTGCAAGGACATCTTGAAGCCTGAAAGAAGGGGAGGTGATGTGATGAGTTTAGGAGATCGATATGAATCAACAGCACAAGGCAGTTGGGAAGTGGCCTAGTTCTGACACTGGATCAAACAAAACACCCTGAGTCAAAAGAGAAGAAAAACAAATGAAAACCCAAATTAAGAAAAAAAGAGTTATTAAAGAAACCGAGGAGACAGAATGTTGTGTCTATAGAAATGCTTATTTGGTTATGGGAGAAATTATAAATACAAAATGGGAACACTGGTAAATATGAACATTGGTCAAAGGTCTTGTAATTTTTTAAAAAGTATAGAATTTCCTTCACAATGTGAGTGATGGTAAAGAAAGATAGCTACTAAACTCTAGAGGACAAAATAAGGGCTGCTGGGGTTCACAAAACTAGTAGAGGGAGGTGGAAAGGACATTTAGTTAGTTAGCTTGCTTTGCTCAAACAAGTTATGAATTTCCTACCAGAGCCACACAAGGATACACAGCACCAGACAAAAGTTCAGTTTTGTGCCAATATTTCCAGGCCAAATGATTAGCTCCCAAGCTCAGCCCACCAGGTTGGTGAGCAAAAAAATGACCAAGGAGTTAGCATAAAAACACCAACAGAGGAAATGCCCAAGCATAATGCCTAACGCATTGTCAACACTAAATAGTAAATGATATTCCTCAGGATAATTTTTCTCCCCTAGTGTTCCACTATGAAAACTACCAAGAATAGCACATGGAATGGGGCAGCAAAGAGAAGAAATTCAGATTACAGAACACACCAAAGGAAAGCATCAAGAACACCACAAAGCTGGTTCACAAATATGGGTCAGAAAAAACCCGTTTGAACAAGAAAATTAATTCAATCTGAAATTATGCAATAGTGGTGGTGTCAGTGTAGCAGTGTAGCTACATGAACCTGTAACACAAACACAACCAGCACTTTTGTACTAAATGGACGGGGAGGAAATGAAAGCACCACAGGAAATCTCACCCTTTTGCTGGGAGGCCCAGCTGCTCTGTAGCCCTGTTACAAGGAAATGACAAGTTGTGGGAAAATTACAAAAGGAAGATTACAAGCTCTGGGATGTGTAAGTTGAGTGTTGAGTGCTGTCATAGTGGGTTGATAACACTGCCCAACTAATAATAGGAGTAATAACCTCAGAAAGATGGAGAAGGGAGGGAGGGAGGGAAGTGAAGAAAGGGAGGGAGGAAGAAAAAGGAGGAGAAGGAGGAGCAGGAAGTAGAAGGAGGAGGAGGAAAAAGAAGAAGAAGAAAGGAGGAGGAAGAGGAAGGGAGGTGGCAGGGAAGAATATAACCAAAGTGTACGGACCAAATGAATGTGTTGGCCATGCTGCTCCCAACAGATCTCACTGCAGAAAGTAGCTCCATAGATGTATAAGCTGGGAATGGGCAGGCAAGGACTCTTGGCATATACTTGGGTGATAACATGTATGTTGGGTGAAACTGGGAAGTACGATAATGAAAATGGAATTTGAATAAACATGGAAAGAAGGAAGGGAGTTCTGGAAACCCTCAAGAGGACCAAGGGTTATAAGACATGGCTAGTACCTCTCTGCCAAGTAGAGGAAAAGTTCCTTCTCATAACATTCATGAGAAAAGCTCCTTCTCAAAAAAAAACTTCCTTCTCATGACATGTGGAACCACAAGGCAAACACTAACAAACCACACACAGGGAGGGAGATTAGGAAGGGTGAAACCTGGCCTATTTTTTTTGCCTTCTTGTTGGTGTGGCTTGATTTCACCAAGATAGGAAGGGACAAGTGGTGGGTGGGGGGACAGGAAAGTAGAAGAGTAGAAAGTTGGGGGTGAAGGAGGCAATCAGTCCTCACCATGGCTGTTCCAAGGGGGACCCAGAGATGCATGAGATGGGCCCTGTTTTCAAGGAGCTCTAAATCCAGTTAGGAAGACAAAAATCCCTTGGTGTAAAAAAAAAATGCATATATGATAAAAGGCCAATTAGGAACAACAGAAGCAGTTGAGTGTGGGCTGTGCAAGTATATTTGGGGGCACTTCATGTTATAGAAGGCCTAGATTGGTATCTGAATAGGTGATAAGGAGATAGGGGGTTCCAAGCTGGGGACTCTGCAGGAATTAAGTAGTGGAGGCAGGAATGAGAAGCCATGTAGACTGGAGAGCATGGGATGTGTACTACCATGTGAAATGGGCAGGACAGCAAAATGAAAACAGCTTAGGCTTTGGGGCCAAGATGACTAGTTTCCACCACCTACAAACCCTCAGGCCTAGGACCTCAGTCCTCTCATCACTTAAATGAGGGTTATTGGGAGGGTTTTTATCCCTTCCAGGATAAAAAGGATAAAGTATACAAACCCTTCCAATAACCCTCCTTTCAGGGTTGTCAGAAGGATAAAAAAATAAAGTAACTGTAGTAACTGTGTTACTTTACTGTGACTAGATTTGGCAGATATAATCAATGTTAATCCCTTTCCATAGTATTATCTTTCTTGCAGAATCTCCAAGATTCTGTTTATGAATTAATAACAATCTTACACATTTGAAAAGACTAATTTTGAAGTCAAAGCTAACTAGAGAGCAGGTATATGTATTTTGAACTAATCTCTTGGCCAAGAAACTTTCCACTTTTAACTATGTTACTGGCACATGGTAAGTACTCAGAAACTGATAAATAATTTTATTACATTACTATTCCTAGGAATAAAAGCACCCCATAGAAATGAGAGGATAGGGTGGGGCATGGTGGCTCATGCCTGTAATCCCAGCACTTTGGGAGGCCAAGACAGGTGGATCACTTGAAGTCAGGAGTTTGATACCAGCCTGGCCAACATGGTGAAATCCTGTCTCTATCAAAAATACAAAAATCAGATGGGCGTGGTGGTACATGCCTGTAATCTCAGCTACTTGGGAGGCTGAGGCAGGAGAATTGCTTGAACCCAGGAGGTGGAGGTTGCAGTGAGCTGAGATCGTCTCACTGCACTATAAACTGGGTGACAGAGTGAGTGAGACTCAAAAAAAAAAAAAAAAAAAGGGAAAACAGACATGAGAGAATAGGAGAATGATAATATGAAAAAAAAGGTCGAAGATTTTCAGAAATGAAAAGGTTCAAATAAAAAGATACAATGTGAGGGGTGATGAAAATTAAAGAAGGAGTGGATTAGAGTGTGGCTACCTGCTCCCCTCTCCAAAAGTTAAAAACTTTCCAAACTTCCAGTTGTAACTTTAAATTTTAACTTGACTGAGCATATTTATAGTAAGAAGTTCACTTCTTCAGAAAGCTAAATAAGCTATGTGTGTTCCTTTTTGCTGGTGGACAGGAGTTCCATGAAATCTGTATAAGCTGGAGAGGCAGCTGGATTGCGAGAAGAGCAGAGAGAAGAGGTGATCCATGGATCAGCCTCACCATCATCGCCTGGGAGCTCACAGGAACTACATACATTTGGCCCCCACTCCAGACCCGCTTAATCAGATTTTCTAGGGGATGGACATTGGCAATCTATGCATTAAGAATATTCCCCACCTTAAAGTTTGAGAGCCCTGGGATGGAAGATTTGGGAAAGTTTCTTGGCCAAGAGATTAGTTCAAAATACATACACCTGCTCTCTAGTTAGCTTTGACTTCAAAATTAGTCTTTTCAAATGTGTAAGATTGTTATCTATTCATAATGAGAATCTTGGAGATTCTGCAAGAAAGGTAAAACTGTGGAAAGGGATTAACATTGATTATATCTGCCAAATCTAGTCACAGTAAATGGAATAAAGTAGATTTGTGTCAGTTCACTGATGTTTTGCTGCTAATTAAGTTACATAAAACCTTTAGGTGTTTAGAGCTTTGAGAATTCTGGAAGTGTAGACCTGTATGAACCCATTGAAGCCACATAACAGCCCTATATGTTAGATACTCTTATCGTCCCCATTGTAC
Source organism: Hylobates moloch (assembly GCF_009828535.3). NCBI lineage: Eukaryota > Metazoa > Chordata > Mammalia > Primates > Hylobatidae > Hylobates > Hylobates moloch. The sequence goes on from NW_026652279.1 coordinate 39,493,520, forward strand.
AGATGAAAAAAGTAGGGCCTGGAGAGGCTCCAAAGTTACATGACGGTTACATGACAGAGCCAGAATTTGAATCCAGGTGGTAAGACTCAAAATCATGCTTTTAGCTGCTAGCCTATGCTGCTTCCTATCCACCACACTGTATTTAACCATTCCCTTATTATTGGACTCATAGGCTTTTTCTTGTGTGTCAGTTTCAAATACTCACTGTGAAGAACATCATTTGGCATAAGTCTTTAACCATATTTCTGATAATTTCTTAATGATACAGTCCCCAAAATGAAATTCTTTGGTCAAAGGCTGTGAACAGTTTTAAAGCAGTTGTTTTCCAGGTAATTTGTTATGAGAGTTTCCATTGTGCCCCACTCCACTAGCATTATCTTCAACATCTTAATGTTCCTGATAAGGAAATTGGTATATCATTGTAAAAATGCTTCCTTTATTCAAGAAAAGTTAACATATTTGTATGTTTCACCATCCATGTGATTGTCTTCATTTGAACCATTACATCCTTTGGTTACTTTCTTGAAACCATGGTCTTAATGTTCTTCCTATTAAATTCTATAAGCTCTTTATATTTACAAATTTGAACCTTTTGGCATATTTGTTGCAAAATTTTTTCAGTTTATTTTCATTTTAATTTAATTATAACTTTTTATATACAAGTATTTTAAATGTTGGCCAGGCATGGTGGCTCATGCCTGTAATCCCAGCAGTTTGGGAGGCTGAGGTGGGTGGATCACCTGAGGTCAGGAGTTCATGACTAGCCTGGGCAACATGGTAAAACTCTGTCTCTACTAAAAACACAAAAATTAGCCAGGCATGGTGGTGTGTGCCTGTAATCCCAGCTACTTGGGAGGCTGAGGCAGGAGAATTGCTTGAACCCGGGAGGCGGAGGTTGCAGTGAGCCAAGATCGCACCATTGCACTCCAGCCTGGGTGGCAGAGCGAGGCTCCGTCTCAAAAAACAAAACAAAACAAAAAACAAAAAAAACCCAAGTATTTTAAATGTAATGAAATCTATCAATATTTTCCTTCATGATTCTCTGCTACTTTCATACTTAGAAAGAACTTCCTCATTCTTACAAAATATCCACTGCTCCCCTCTCCAAAAATTAAAACATTCCAAACTTCAAGTTGCAACTTTAAGTTTTAACTTAACCGAGTGTATTTACAGTAAGAAACTCATTTCTTCAGAAAGCTAAATAAGCTATGTGTGTTCATTTTTGCTGGTGGACATCCTTTGAGTTCTGTGAAATCTGTATAAGGTGGAGAGGCAGCTGAATCTTGAGAAGAGCAGAGAGCTAGGAGTAAGTAGAATCAGCAACGTTAACCAGATCTTTTATTTATAGTTGTGCTTTCTTTGGCAAGCCAACATTTCAGTACCCTGGTTTCCTAATTTGTAAAATGGAGATAATACCTTCCCTGCTCAGCTGCCTTATTTATCTCCTGACATGTTCTGGGAATCAAATGAATTAACATTAAGAGGGTGCTTTGTCAATTGCTGACTGTTATACCAGTCTACATATTGAGATTTGTTCATTCACTAAGTCACTCATTCATTTGTTCATTCATTCATTCATTCATTGATTCATTCAGCTCCTCCAATGTACCAGGCACTATGATGGATTCTGGAGTTTCAATGTTGAATAAGAAACGCTGTCTACATTTGATGAGCTTGAACAACGTGTATTAGCTCATATAAGTCTTTCAACAACCAAAGAGGTAAGCAGTGTTAATAACTGCAGTTTACAGATAAGGAAAATGGGGCATAGAGAGGTTGAACAACCTGCCCAAGGTCACGAAGTTAGTGAGCTGTCAAACTGAGATACAAGCTCGGGTAGTCTAATTCCTGGCCCCAGGCTATTACCACTGTAGTGTACTGTCTCTCAAAAGATGAGGATGAATGGAAATTGGTTGATAATTGCATGGAATATAAATTTTACTTGGACTATTTTCATTTTTAAGAGTGTGAAAAGAGAAGATCACCTAGCCTCCTCACTACCTTTCCCCGAATCTCTTAATCGACAAGCACTGAGCACGTAAGGGCTCTAATGGGCAGGGGCTTGGAGCATAGGGATGAGTAGACCCAGATCCTTACCCAAAGGAGCACATGATTGGATGGACTGGAAGCCTGAAGCTGTGGTAGAAAGCCTCAGCCTGAGTGTCACCCCCACCGCCAGCTGTTTAAGATCAGCTTGCACCCTCCACCCCACTTCTCTTCCTACCCAGTCTCTCTCACAAGGGCTACCAGACTGGAGATCTGGGCACCACAGCTGGCGTCTCTGAGTACACAGTGCCAACTCAACATCTGACATGCAGTTGGGACCCAACTGGTGAACAAAACTAAACTAAAAGCTTATGTCAAATTATAGAATATTTAGAAAAACTACGTGAAAGACTCGATAATTCTTTCAACCATCAACTTCTGTTAAGAGGAGAAAAGCAAAACTTTGTTCCTAAGGACAAACAATTATTGAGGAGTACAACTACAATTTCTTTGAGCCTGCTTCTTTCTACCTACATGAAAAACAAAAGATAAACAAAAAATATGCTTAATAGGAACTCTACCAACAGAAAATAGGTGAGGAAGAAGTCAAATTACTCAATTTTTCTATTTGTTAGTAATTTTACTTGCGTGTGTGTGACAGACTTGTTGAAGGAAGAATGGCTAAAATTAGTTTCCTCTCTGCAGGTATCATATTACCTTTGCCCCCATCATCACTGATAAGCATTCACTGAGGGTGGAGGAAAACAGGTTTCCACCCTGGTTCCCAGGGAAAAAAAATCAATCATAGATGAAAAACACATTAAAACAAATTAATTCAGGTTACTTAACCCAAGAAATCTGCACGCTTCCTGCTTTTTCAATGTGAGGAAAGATGCTGGGGATTAACTGAGCCAAAGGATATGAGCTAGTTAAGCACCCACCATACGCCACACATTGTGTTTAGCACATTTAACTCATTTAAACTTCACAACCGCCCTGTGAAGGAGACATTACCTTAGCTTCACAGATCTCAAAGGAATGTCCACCACTAAAAACTGAGGCTCAGCTAGGTTAATGTCCTGCTGAAGGTCAGAGATAGAAAGCCCACTTTCCACCAAACTAGACTGTCCATGGCAGAGGCTGACCTTGTTTTCCTCATTTCATATTTGACCATCTCACTCATTTGGCTCTGCCTAATTATAATGTTCGTTTCTGTGGCTTTGAGTAATAATACAGTTGTTTGAGCAACTGAATCCAAAAGCACACCCTTAATCAGCACTTCCTAGTATCCACCTTCGGTGGAAACAGTAATAAAGCTCTCGGCAGCTTTTCAACAAACACTATCACACGTCTATATTGTTTCCTGCCTTATGAATGGATACTGTGGTTACCAAGACTACATTGCATGATGAAATAGGAACTACCTGAATCCTCTAATTCTCATGGACTTTAATAAAGTCCATATGGGCACATCAATTAGTGCTTATTGTATATGAGAAGGCATGAGAAAAAGGAGAAAAAAGTGAATCAGGCTGGTGTCGGGCAAGAGTTGAACCAACAGTACCAGGCATGAATGAGGGGTACATGTGTCACTTCAAGGCAATGACAAATAGGTGAAGTCTAATGTCCACCCACTTTGAACTGAAAGCCTCCCAGAAATAGAGAAAGAGAAAAAGAGAGAGAGAGAAGACGGGTATTATATTTGGTATGGATTAACTGTCCTATTTTATGTTCAGACACAAAATGGTCAAGGGCTCTTCTGAATCAGAGATAGCATTTTTTTTTGGTACCAATCATGAAGTTCTCTGTATACAAGCACTTCCCAGATGCCTGATCCACAGTCCTTGTTGATACTCACTTCTTTTTTTCTATCCCAAGATCACTTGGATGACAGAGTCAAAGGATAACAGACCAGAATCTCAGGCTTCACCTCTTCAAATCCTCTCCCTCACTGATCACATCTAATGAGTAACTTAGTTCTGTGGTGGAGTCTACTTTGACGATATCTCAAGCATTTAGCTAGTTTTCTCCATGGTTGCTGCCATGACCGCCATGGTTCAGGCCATCATTACCATTATCTAAATGGTTATAATGTCTTTAAGTAGTTACTTTGTTCCAAATGACCCCCGTTCAACTCAGCATCCACATGCAGCCAGAGCGACTGCAAAAACGCTCACCAGTCGCTCCTCTATGTAAAACCCTCCAGCGGCTTCCTTTGCCCTAGAATAAATAATGAATAGCCAACAATTCCTGAGTACATAATCGGTGCATATCTTATCTGAATCTTTGCAGCAATCCTATGAGGGAAGTATTACCTTTATTACCATTAATTACTGTGGCTAAATTACTTAACTGAGGTCCCACAGCTAGAAAGTGGCAGAACCACGACTCAAACCTTTGTTTCTGTGACTCCGTTGTGCATACTTTAGCCACCTTGCTAGCCTCCCTACCTCTTGGCTCCTTATGCTTCAGCTCCTTGCAAGTCCTAGAACTTGACATGATGTTTCATGCCTCTGGTTTAGTTGTTGTTGGTTGCTTGTTTTTGCACATGGATCTGTCTCCCATTATACCTTCTTCTTTTGTCTACCTGGTGTCACTCCTCATCTTTCAAGATTCAACTCACGCGTTACCTCCTCCAAGACCCTTTCCCTGACCCTTCCTCCTTTGGTAGAATTGACCACTCCCTTCCCTTATACATCAACGTACCCTGATTATGCTTTCATTGTAATGAACACAATACTACCTGCACATGGATGTGCATGACTCCCTCTCTTAGACTTCTATGAACTCCTTAAATGTTGGGACTCTGTCCTAGTAATCAATTTTAATTATACTGCCTAGCACAGCTCTGGGCACATACAAGGTTTACTGTAAACACTGTTGAATGAATAAAAATATTTGTTTGAATGTTAAATATGTTGCTTCAGTGCAATTGGTGATTTTTTTTTCTTTACTAAAGAGCTGTATATGAATCTTTGAAAAGGATCATGCAGCTTTAGAATAATTGAAAAATTCTGGCATCCTCCCAATTAGAACAGTGGCTAGGGATGGAAGGAAGATATTACAGCCCACCTGCCACACCTATTTTCACCTATTAAACAATCTATTTAGTGATAACATTGAACAGTGTATAAACCATATTTGGTATCAGGGTTATAGATATATTTACCTTATTAATGGGAATATGGATGATTCTCATTTGAACTGCAATGCACACATTTTATTGTACACAATAAAATAAGTGGATAAGAATAAAGTTAATTGAAACATTTAATTATAAAGCAAGAATATAGCAATGGCAAACCATGACCAACTGAAGACAATGCAATTGATACTGTGATAACAAAGCATTCTTTCCCAAAGTGCCAAAAATGCCAAGTTGGCACATGTGCTCATGTAGTACAGCAACTGTCACATGGCAGTCTTCTTAATGACTAGCAGTCAAACACCGTTCCTAATGGATACATTCTGGTCCTACATCAACAACAAATATATCCTCAACCTTCCTCTCCATCTTTGAATCTTGGCTCAAGGGACATCTCCTTGAGAAAGCCTTCCCTGGTCTCACAGTTCAGTCTGTATACACACTCAAAGAACTTCGTTTCTTTCCTTTAGACAGTTTATCTTAGTTTGTAATAACATATAGTCAATATTTATTTTCCTAACAGCTGCCACCCCAAAGCATCTGTAAGCTCCAGGAGAGCAGGGACCTCACCTGGTTTTATATACCAGTTAGCTCCCAGTGACTGGCACATAGCCAGGCACTGTATAAACACTTTGAATGATGAATGATGAACGATTTTTTTTACCTCTTACTCATTGCCCTGTTATCTTAAGAATTATATGCAACTCCTCACCAGTCTCAGACTTGTAGTTAACTTCTTCCTCTTCATTATACCCCTACCCTATCACAAGGATCAGTCATTATTTTCTCACCTTCTCCTCCCCACTCTCTCCCACCAAGAAGTCTTAGAAGTGGCAGCTTCTAATCAGCCTGAACTTTCTGACATGGTTGGGATCCAGTTCAAGGTTATGCAATATGAAAAGATAAACAAAATAAAGGAAAAATATGGAGACTGGAGTACCTATTGGGTGATTTTAAACAATGGACACAGCTCCTAAAGAATCTGCTAATTCAGTAAAAAAGAAAATTTTTAACTAATTTAATTTCACCCACTCTGTTTTATCATAGAGACAAAAACTGGTTGATTTGCTGATTTTTTTCACTTACTATGTTTTGGTCTAGCATAGAAGAAGTCTTGGAACAGAGCTGACTGTGCTGATTGTTGGCAGGAAGTAACTCTCATGTGTGGTCTGCTAGAAATTATATGGAGACTGTTTCTAAATGACAGGGCTCTGTGCTTGAGGAGTCTTCTCTGCTCAAGGGTCTTGGCCTGCTTCTTCCTTCCTACTTCCCCTCCAACTTCTCCTACATCTTCCCCTCCCCTCTTGTCCACCACAAAGCTTTGTCCCTCAGCCCCTTCGTTGGACACCTGGGAGGCAGGTATAAAGCACCCGCTCTCCCAGGTTCCTACAGAGGAAAAATCCTAGGCATGCCAGTCAGGGAATCCTGGAGTGGAGATGGGAAAAGCAACAGCAAGGTGTGACTGATGAAGTTCTGTTTTAAGGAACAGAAACTACTGTGGTGTTAAGTTCTGGAAATCCAGAGCATTTCAGAAAACAGCCTGCATTATTTCTTTCAATAACAGACTACCTAAACTGCACTTGGAAGATCCAGTTTAAGGGGAAAGATAAGTGTGTTTAGAACTTGTCATGGACTCTTCCCCAATGTGCCTTTTCTTCAAATCTCTGGGATAATTGAAGCAAGTAAACGAAATGTCTTCTCGTTAGTGGGCTCCCTACCCTGAGGACCACCTTGTGAAAAATATTTGAGGACAAGAGAGGCGTTGCAAGAAGGAACACTGGAGATTAAGTGACGTGGGCAGTGGTGGTGACATCATTTTCTGGATAAAGAATCAAAAGACGGCGACAGAACATGTAGAGTGGGAAAGGCTATGGGTGTAGAAAGGAGATAGCAATAGACACACATGCTAGCGCAGGCATTGCTTCTAGAAGATAAATGTTTGTATTATTTGACTTAAAAAAAGAAACATATGCATGTTATCTATTGAAAGCTATAATGTTAAAATAATGATAAGACTCCATCAGTCTGGTATGCCCTTTTTTTTTCTCCCCGGGAAATACACATGGAGGCTGGTGATCAGGCCCCGGGAACTGACAATCTGATGCCACTGAAGCAAAGTCCCCAAGACAGCTGGCAGCTTGGACCAGGAATCCTGTGGGGGCACTGACGGCCCCCAGGGCCACAGCTGACTCTGTGGCCCTACCCTCCATATTCATACACTCTGTAAAAGCGACCTGTCCCCTTGTTAACACGTGGAAAGCGAGTCCTTTCTGACTATATCACAGGCAGAAACAAGGCAGAGGCACAAGAAACTACCAACAGCAGGCGTTTTGGTGCGCGCTCCGGTTCATTCGCGTGGGCGACCCGCTGCCCCTTCTAGGGGCACTGAACAATCCAGTTCTCAGCCGGGAAAAGCCTTGATCCTGTAATCTGGTCCCTACTTTCCCCCACGTTCACGCCCAATGCTCCCACGCTGGAGCTGCTCCGGCGTGTGCCCCTCGTTCGGCCCAGAGCCCTTGGCCCCCGGACCCCGCCATGGCCCCTCCCCCACCGGGGGCGCTTTCCGCCCGCCCTCCTTGGGTTCCCCGGTCTTACCTGCGCCGCGGCCAGGGCTCCCTCGCACAGAGGCAGCTCCGGCCCCTCGGCCGTGGGTCTCCACGAGGATGGGCTCGGGTCTGATCTTAGGACGGCGCGCAGACCCCGCTCCCTATGCCAAGGTCACGGTCTTGGAGAGGCGCGCGTGGCTTGCTGCGCTCCCGGCGCCCGCCTTCGGGTCCGGCCGCAGCAGCCCCAGCAGACCCTCTGGGCGGCCGCGGCGGCCCCGGCCCCGGTCCCGGAGCTCCGCCCCTCTCCTGCTCCACGCCCGCTTGCCCCCTCGGGGTCCCCGACTGCCGAGCCCAGCTTCCCTCGTAGCCTACTCGCGGGCTGCCCTCTAACCCCCGCCCCAGTTAGTCCCGGTTTCTTCACCGTCTCCTTAGCCCGCAGAGAGCTTAGCTGACTCTTCAGGGTCGCTGAGGGCGCGTCTTCGGTTCCCCGAGGGCCACACGCCGGCTCCGGTCCCCAGCAGACGGCGAGCCCCGCGCTCAGGTCCTCTCCTGCCCTCTCCCGTGCCGAGCCAGGGGTTCCCGGCTCCCAAATCCTGTTCCTGCCGTCCTCTTCCCCGACCCCTACTCCTTGGCGATGGAAAGAGGCTTAGGGGGCTTACGACGCCACCAACGTTCTCTGTGCTGAGGGTGACACAATTTTTTTGTTTTTGTTTTTTTTTCTGATATAAGGCCAGAGATTCACAGTAAGATAAATACAAATCGCGTGCCCAAACTCTTACTCATTCTGCAAGACTCAGGTCAAGCGTTGCCTATGCCGCAAGACCTCGGTGCTGGCAAACAACTCCCTCCTTCCACTCTCCTGCGCGACAGGGCGCGCGGTCCTCCCTGGCTGCAGCCAGGTGCCTGTTGCACTTGGTCTACTCTACCCGACTCCGCAGCGCGCTGCTTGGAGGCCCGGACCTGGCCTTGCTTATCCTTGTCCCTAGCCCCTAGCACGGTGCCTGCCACCCATCACAGCACTAGGATATTTTATGAATAAGTGGAAAATTAATTTCTTTTGTAGAAAACCAGTTTTTTTTATATGTGTTTGTTTGTTTTTGGCTTTTTATTCTCAAATAAAGCATACTCCTTTGGGTGGGCAATTTGCTAGTCTCTAAAGAAACACCAAAAATATTATCCCCTTTAATGCAGTATTCCACGCTTGGGGAAATTTCCAGAACAAAATAATATTCGTGCGGAGATTTTTTTTTAGCAGGATCATTTATTACAGAAAATAATTTTAAAAACCACAAAAAAACAAACAGAGCCAAACTGTCAACAGTAGGAAATTGGTTGAATAAATTAGGGTGACTTAATGGGACATTATACAACCGTTAAAGTGATAAAACACCAAGACAGAAGTGCTTCAAATTCTTTTTAGAATAAGGAGGGAGTATGCATTTCTTTATAAAGCAAAAAAAAAAAAAACAAAAAAACAAAAAACAAAAAAACAAAAACAAAAAGGAAAACATGAAGTAACGTGATAAAATGTTTGCAAAATACTGTTAAGCAAAAAGCAGTAAATTGGGTCGTTTACCATGTTTAATAACTTCAAATAAAAATGCAGATTTCTTCTCTGCAAAATGGCAATAACATCTACCTCAAGGGGTCCTTGGAGTGTTAAATGAAATAGTCAAGGAAAGTGCCCAGTATAGAATGGATACTCAACAAAGTTTCCATTTCTTTTCTTCAATGGAACACAGACTCAAATCCAGCATGTCAAACGCATCCTCATTATGGCCCAATTCTGCCCATTTGGCTTCCTTTCCCTCAAATACAGGGTAGGAGAAGGAGCTGAGCAAATGCTAAAGCACCAGTGAAGGGGGAAAATCTAGTTAATAGGAATAAATGTGAAGTCCTCCCTCAGGCCGAAACACCCAGCAATATAAGTAATAGAGGATGTGACTCAGTAGTGGTGCATATCAAAATACCTTAGATTTTATTTTAGTTGGCTACAAGCACAGCCTTGTGAACACCCAAAGGCTGAATGAGTTCAGTTCAAAACCTGAATGAGGCTGCAATCTTAGGCTGAACTGATACTCTTCACTGGTCAGATTACACCTGGGCATAATGTCCAAATTTGGGCACTATCTTTAAGAAAGTATTACTCTGAAGATCTATTATTGCTTCCATTTTAAAGATGAAGAAACTGATGCATATAGTTTCAGGTATTTAGGGTTGTGCAGCTAGGAGTTGGCAGAGCCAAGAGCTGAACCTGATCAGCTTGACTTACAGTCCTGGTGCTTGATCACTTTACCAGTGTGTCCCAGTGTGTACATCTTCCAGTAGAGATTGGAGCTTGGTATTGGGTGGTACACAGACAATAAAATTAGATAACAGTGGATCACAAGGTGAAAAAAGATATGTCCTTTTTACTTCTTTTGTTCCTATGGATTATGTCAAGGAAGGAGTATCATTTTTGTGGTATTTGTCTTCGCACCCCTCTATAACACTTGCTAATCTCCTGTTTTAACAAAGAGAGAGCTTGCCTCTGGCTCAGAACCTTTGCTAGGCAACAGCTCCTAAGTAGAATTTAATATCATCGCTTTCTCTTCCATCTGTTATTATTCCTCATGCAGTTAAGTTCCAATTGACATAGTTTTCCACTGACAAAGTGATGTGGTTTCCATTTAAGGTAAATTTTCTTTTGTGGGAAAAATGAGCAACTTCAAAGAAAGATCTAAAAGAACTAATAGGACCAGTGATATTTAAATTTGGGATATACAAGCCCATACTCTATTATGACCAGTGGATAGAAGGAATGACAGGCAGGTTTCAGTCCACAATGAATCAGGGCTGCCTGGGAAGATGCTGAAGGACAGCCTTGGAAGCTCAAATGCTATGGCTAGAAGCTTTAAAGTTCCTGCCAACCAGGAGAACCTGGGATTCTTGACAGCAGGGCTTCTCAGGAATCTAACCTCTAGAAACACAGATTTTGGAGCAAGTTACATTCACTCCTTTTGGACAGATCCCAAAGAAGAGTTCCAAGTAAGCTCAGAACAATAGCAGCACCTCTGTGATCATGGTATAATTAACAGAGCACTAGCAGATTCTCTCTAAGGTAACTTTTGAAGGAGACACATTTGGGAGGTTTACACTTCAATCGTTTACTCCCTTACACCACACCTTCTTCTGGTGTGCCCTTTATTCCTAACATCCCTGAGGGCCAAGATGGCGGGGCTGTTTCTCCTTCCTTTCATGTTCCAGCATTTCCCATCCCCAAATTCCATATCGTGTGGCCTCTGTTTCCCCTAAGGCAGCTCCCCTTGCTATTTTTTGAACCCTTTGGACCAGTATTAAAATGGATGTGTGGGGAAAAAAGGGTTTATAGGGTCCCCAGCAGTTAAAAAGTATCTTTGCTAAGGAAATTTATTTTGAAACCATAAAGTCTGAATATCCGTAATGTACAAAACCATAATCTGATTGCCTTATGGTTCAAGAATATTTGGTGTGTAGACATCACCTGGGCCCCTGACTGCTAAGAACAGAAAGCCACTTGGGAACCTATTTGGCAGATAAGCTGGAGGGAAAAGACCATTCAGATAGTCCAGTGGAAGGACTAAATGCTTCCAATGGAGGAGCTACATCAGGGGAAGCTTGTTCAATTGGATTAGGAAATTCTTTCCTGAGATACCTCTGATGCCTCTCTTTTCTTCACTCCACCATCTCCAACCCATCTACAAGTCCTGATGGATTGACTTTCAAAATACATCCAGACTCAACCTCTTTTTCCTACCTCCACCACTACCAGACCTATCCAAGCTGGCATCATCTTTCTCTTAGAAGACCTCCTATCTGGTTTTCCTGCATCGACCTTGCCTTCCTACAGGCTGTTCTTCCCAAAGCAACTGCAATGACACATTTAAAAATAAAATTGGATTCGGTCATTTTCCTGCTCAAAACCATGTCTGTAATGGATTCCCGTCTCAGAGTGAAATTCAGTAAAATTCATGGCCCATTAAGGCCAGCATCATGGGGGTCCTGGCTATGTCTCTGATCTCTCTACCAGCTTCCTTGGCTTCACACACACTGGTTTCCTTGCTGGTCTTTGGATGTGCCCAGCATACCCTGTGTTGGACTTTATATTTCCTTCTCTCAGTCTGGAGCTCTCTTCTCCCTCCTTTTTTCTTTTCTTTTTTTTTTTTGGAGACTGAGTCTTGTTCTGTCACCCAGGCTGGAGTGCAGTGGCACAATCTCAGCTCATTGCAACCTCTGACTCCCGGGTTCAAGCGAGTCTTCTGCCTCAGCCTCCTGAGTAGCTGGGATTACAGGTGCGTGCCACCATGCCTGGCTAATTTTTGTATTTTTAGTAGAGATGGGGTTTCACCATGTAGGTCAGGCTGGTCTCGAACTCCTGACCTTGTGATCCCTCCCTTCTTTTGCTCTCTATTCAGAGAGGTATTCCTTTGGCTTTCCTATCTCATAAATGACATAGCCCCTCTTTCATCTTACTCCATCACTATTTCCTTACCCTGCTTTTTTGGGGTGTTGTAAACTTTACTGATGGCTTGAGAACAATAAAATTGGTGGTGGAGATGGAGTTACAGAGTGGTTAGAGCAAATTGTAGCATCGAAAACAATTTTGTTTAATTTTTAAATTTTGTTTTGTTATTTTTTTTAGACGGAGTCTCACTCTGTGGCCCAGGCTGGAGTGCAGTGGCACAATCTTGGCTCACTGCAACCTCCACCTCCTGGGTTCAAGCTACTATCCTGCCTCAGCCTCCCGAGTAACTGGAATTACAGGTACGCACCACCATGCCCGGCTATTTTTTTGTATTTTTTTTTTTTTGAGATGGAGTCTTGCTCTGTTGCCCAGGCTGGAGTACAGTGGCATAATCTTGGCTCACTGCAAGCTCTGCCTCCCAGGTTCATGCCATTCTCCTGCCTTAGCCTCCCGAGTAGCTGGGACTACAGGTGCCCGCCACCATGCCCAGCTAATGTTTTGTATTTTTAATAGAGAAGGGGTTTCACCATGTTAGCCAGGATGGTCTCGATCCCCTGACCTCGTGATCCACCCGCCTCAGCCTCCCAAAGTGCTGGGATTACAGGCATAATAGAACACAATTTTAAAGTGAACATTAGATACTCTGTTCTTTAAAAACATTCAGGCAATCCAGCTGCTGTGAATTTCTCCTTGACTGTCTTTCCTCCTGGATTCCCAGTCTCTTGTCTCATTAGTGTAGCGTTTTCTCAATTTTTCACCTACAGCCCTAACTCGTCTTGGATTGCTCTAAGAAACTCAGGTGCCAGCCTATTTTCTGTTTTGTTTTAATTTACTTATTTTATTGAAATATAGCACACATTTAGAAATCTGTACAACTTGAATAGCACTATAGAAACCCTCCATACCCTTTTTCATTCTGTAAAACCCACAGAGTAACCACTAACCTGATTTATAACACTGTATATCATTTATATTTGTATTAATAGAACTATTTATTAAATACTCATTTGGTCTGGCTTCTTTCAACAATGTTTGTGAGATTCAACCATATTTTGCAGTAGTTTTTTCCTTTTCATTGCTACATAATATTCTGTTGTATGACTATCACAATTTATTGAACCATTTTACTCTTGATGGACATTCAAGTTTGCTTCCAGTTTTAAGCTATTATGAACAATGCTGCTATCAACATTCTTGTAGCTACTTCTTGGTGTGCCTGTGCTTGCATTTCTGTTGAGCAATATATGGCAGTAGAATTACTGGGTCAAAAGGTATGTATGTTTAGCTTTAGAGGATATTACCAAAGAATTTTCCAAAGTGGTCATACTCATTTACATTTCCACCAGTGGCAAAGGAGAGTTCTTACGTATCCATTTCCTTACCAACACTTGGTATAATCTTTTAAAAAATGATTATTTATGGCCAGGTGCAGTGGCTCACGCCTGTAATCCCAGCACTTTGGGAGGCCGAGGTGGATGGATCACCTGAGGTCAGGAGTTCGAGACTAGCCTGACCAACACAGAGAAACTCCGTCTCTACTAAAAATACAAAAAAATCAGCCAGGTGTGGTGGTGCATGCCTGTAATCATAGCTACTCAGGAGGCTGAGGCAGGAGAATTGCTTGCACTCAGGAGGCGGAGGTTGTGGTGAGCCGAGATCGTGCCATTGCTGCACTCCAGCCTGGGCAACAAGAGTGAAACTCTGTCAAAAAACAAAAACAAACAAACAAAAAAACCAAAAAAAAAACCAAAAAAACAAAAAAGCAACAAAAAAAAGAGATTATTTATAATTTGTGTTTCCCTGATGATTAGTGAAGCTGAATAGCTTTTTCAATGTTTATTGACTATTTGGGTAGTCTCTTCAATGAAAAGCCTGTCTTTCCTTCTCTCCTTCCTTTAAAAAAATTAGGTTATTTCTCTTTTAAAAAAGAATATATAAGTGTTCCTTTTATATTTTAGGTATAGGTTATTTGTGAAGTATAGATTTTTTATTGTAAATTGCCTTATAATTATATAAATTTATGGGGTACAAAGTGATTTTATAATTTACTAATACAATGTGTATAATAAAGTCAGCTAGTTAACATATTCATCATCTCAGATAACTTAACATTTTTTGTGGTGAAAACATTTAAAATTTACCCTTTAATTACTAAGACTATAGATATTGCAAACATCATTTCCATTTCTGTGATTTGCCTTTTTACTCTCTTAATAGTGCCTTTTTATGAGTAGAAGTTCTTATTTTTAGTGTAGTCCAATTTATTCATCTTTTTCTTGATGGTTAGTGTGTTTTAGTCCTGCTTAAGAAAACTTTGCCTACATCAAGTCACGAATATATTCTCCAATGTTATCTTTTAAAAGCCTTATTATTTTACCTTTTACATTAAGATCTAAAATCCACCTGGAATTGATTTTTGTATGGGTGAAGTTTCATTTTTTTCCAATGAATATCCAATTGACTCGGCACCATTTATTAAAAATATCCACCTTTCTCTACTGCTCTGTGTCACCCTTGTCATAAATAAAGTACCAGCATACGTGTGGGTCTGTTTCTTTACTCTTTATTGTATCCCATCAGCCTGTTTGTCTGTTCTTTTGCCAAAATATCACACTGTCTTATTTATTGTGGTTTTACGATGAGTCTTGAAATCTGGTACAATAAGTTCTCTAACTTTATTCTTCTTTAAGATCACCTTGCCTCTCCATGGCCATTTACTTTCATATACATTTTTAGAATCATCTGATCAACACACACACACACACACACACACACACACACACACACCCCTTAATTTTGAGGAATTACATTGAATCTATAGGTCGATTTTGGAGAAAATGGACATCCTGATAATATTTAGAGTTCCAATCTGCGAACACAGTATAGCCTTCTATTTATTTAAGTATTCTTCAATTTCTCTCGCTAATGCTTTATACAATTTTTCTGTGTAGAAGTCTTGCACATATTTTGCTGAATTTATTCTTAGATATATGATGCTTTTTGATGCAATTTTATTTGGCATCTTTAAAAAATTTTATTCTCAATTCACTGTTGCTGGTACTTTGCTGTATTTTTCTTCTTCCGGTACATCATCACCTCAACACTTGACATACTATATATTTATGTATTATTGTTTATCTCTCTTACATTAATGTAAACTCGATGAGAGGAGAACTTTTGTCCATTTTGGTCACTGCTTTATCTCCAGTGCCGGAAAACATTTCTGGCAAATACTAGACATCATAAATACTTATTGAATTGAAATGGCTTACCTTGGGTTGAAATCGGCTGCTTGCAACTCTCACTCTTTCTTTCTCTAGAAGAATAGGAGTAAGTCTTCTTTTTTTTCCTTCAACTTTTATTTTAAGTTCAAGGGTACATGTGCAGGATGTGCGGGTTTGTTACATAAGTAAACATGTAACATGGTGCTTTGCTGCACAGCTCATGCCATCACCAAGGTATTAAGCCTAGCATCCATTAGCTGTTCTTCTTGATGCTCCCCCTCCTCCCACCCAACCCTGTTGTTCCTGCCACCCCATGTGTCCATGTGCTCTCATCATTCAGCTCCCACTTATAAGTGAGAACATGCAGTGTTTGGTTTTCTGTTCCTGCATTAGTTTGCTGAGGATACTGGCTTCCAACTCCATCCAGGTTCCTGCAAAGGAGATTATCCTTTTCCTTTTTATGGCTGCATAATATTCCGTGGTGTATATCTACCACATTTTCTCTATCCAGTCTATCATTGATGGGCATTTAGGTTGATTCCATGTCTTTGCTATTGTAAATAGGGCTGCAATGAACATATGCGTACATGTATCTTTATAACAGAATAATTTATATTTCTTTGGGTATATACCCAGTAATGGGATTGCTGGGTTAAATGATATTTTTGCCTCTCAATCTTTGAGGAATTGCCACACTGTCTTCCACAATGGTTGAACTAATTTACACCCCCACCAACAGTGTAAAAGCGTTCCTTTTTCTCTGCAACTTCTCCAGCATCTATTGTCTTTTGACTTTTAATAATCGCCTTTCTGACTGGTGTGAGACAGTATCTCATTGTGGTTTTGATTGGCATTTCTCTAATGATAGTGATGTGGAGCTTTTTTTCATGTTTGTTGGCCACATGTATGTCTTCTTTTGAGAAGTGTCTGTTCACATCCTTTGCCCACTTTTTAATGTTTTTTTTTTTCTTGTAAATTTAAGTTCTTTGTAGATTCTGGATATCAGACCTTTGTCAGATGGATAGATTGCAAAAGTTTTCTCCTATTCTGTAGGTTGTCTGTTCACTCTGATGATAGTTTCTTTTGCTGTGCAGAAGCTCTTTAGTTTAATTAGATCCCATTTGTCAGTTTTTGCTTTTGTTGCAATTGCTTTTGACATTTTTGTCATGAAATCTTTGCCTGTGCCTATGTCCTGAATGTATTGCCTAGATTTTGTTCTAGGGTTTTGATACTTTGGGGTTTTACATTTAGGTATTTAATCCATTTTGAGTTAATTTTTGTATAAGGTGTAAGGAAGGGGTCCAGTTTCAATTTTCTGCATCTGTCTAGCCAGTTCTCTCGGCACCATTTATTAAATAGAGAATCCTTTCCTCATTGTTTTTGTCAGGTTTGTCAAAGATGAGATGGTTGTAGGTATGTGGTCTTATTTCTGCGTTCTCTATTCTGTTCCACTGGTCTATGTGTCTGTTTTGTACCAGTATCATACAGTGTGGTTACTGAAACCTTGTAGTATAGTTTGAAGTGGCACAAAGCTGCTCATTAGCTCTCTCCCAGCAGCATTTACTTCCCAAAGCCAAACACTTCAGTTCTTTCAGTAGTCCTTTCCTCATATAGCAAGAATCTCTCTTGTCATATTATTTACTTCCCTTAGTACATGGCTCTGCTTTGCCAATGTTTCTTTTTCAATTTGAACTCCCAGAAGTGATTTGGCTAATGCATATGTTGAAGTTAGAATATCCCTTGCCTAAGCTGGCCCACTTTTATTTACTGTCATAATATTAATGTACAGGAAGATTGTGATTGAAGAAAACTCTCCTGATTTTTTTTTTAACACAAGTGTCTCAAAGTCAGGCTCTCTTCATCCTCTATTTTAAAAATAAAATTTAATTACTTTAATATAAATGTAGAACTTTTGCCAGAGGTAGTTATACTCTGAAGCTAATAAAGCTTAAGCTTTGGGGTCTTTCATTCGTATGGCCTCTGTGAATGCTGAGAGATTCTGGGACTTGTAGAGTGTTTTAGGTGGGGAGTAAAAACTAGATTATAATCAAGAAATATTTTAAAGTAAGCTTTTCTGAATAAAGGGACATAACCCTAAGACTGTGGTGATTTCTTTCCCATGCTAATAAATATTTACTTTTGTACTTGATTTTTTTTGTTATTCATAATGTTATGTTTTGTTGTTGTTGTTAAAGAGGGGATTTCAAAATCTATAGGCTTCAGGCCCTATAAAACTTGAATTGGTTCCTGCTAAATTTTGTGGGATTTTGGTTTGTTTGTTTTAGAGATAGGGTCTTGCTAAGTTGTCCTGGCTGGAGCGCAGTGGCTATTCATAGGTGCGATCGTTGTGCAAACTCCTTGGCTCCAGTGATCATCCTGCCTCAACCTCCACAGTAGCTGCAACTACAGGTATGCATCACTGTACCCAGCTTGAACCTGCTGGTATCTTAGCTGGCTATCCTAGCACTCCAGTTCATTGAAATAACTTTGAGTCCTGACCACTGTGGTTCACTTTATTGAGCATGTGCCCGCTTCATGTTTTTATGTCACATTTTGGCAATTCACACAGTAATTCAAACTTTTTAATTATTATTATATCTGTTACGCTAATCTGTGATCAGTGGTCTTTGATGTTATGATTGTAAATTTTGGGGAGTGCCATAAATCTTGCCCATATAAGATGGCAAACTTAACTGATAAATGTTATGTGTGTTCTGACTGCTCCTCCAGCTCATCCTTTCCCTGTCTCTCCATCTGCCCTTCTTATTCCCTGAGACACAAAAATATTGAAATTAAACCAAATAATAAACCTGCTATGGCCTCCAAGTGCTCAAGTGAAAGGAAAAGCCACACATCTCTCATTTGAAATCAAAAGCTAGAAATGATGAAGCTTAGTGAGGAAGCCATGTCAAAAGCCAAGACAGGCTGGAATTAGGGCTCTAGCACCCATTAGCTAAACTGGGAATGCAAAGGAAAAGTTCTTGAAGGAAATTAAAAGTGCTACTCTGGTAAACATATGAATGATAAGAAAGTGAAACAGCCTTATTGCTGATATGGAGAAAGTTTTAGTGGTTTGCATAAATCAAACCAACCACAACATTACCTTAAGCCTAAACCTAATCCAGAGCAAGGCCCTAACTCTCTTTAATTCTATGAAGGCTGAGAAAGGTAAGTAAGCTGCAGGAGAACATTTTGAAGCTAGGAGCTTGGTTCATGAGGTTTAAGTAAAGAAGCTGTCTTCATAATATATTAGTGCAACCGGAAAGTGGTAATAGAGAAGCTACAACAAATTATCCAGCTAAGATAATTGATAAAGTGGCCACAATAAATAGATTTTCAGTGTAGATGAAATAGTCATATGTTAGAAGAAGATTTCATCTGGGACTCTCATAACTAGAGAGAAGTCAGTGTCTAGCTTCAAAGCTGTGAAGGACAGACTGACTTTTGTTAGGGGCTAATGCAGCTGGTGACATTAAGTGGAAACCCATGGTCATTTACCATTCCAAAAATCCTAGGGATCTTAAGAATTACGTTATATCTATGCTACCTGTGCCCTATAAATTGAACAAGAAAGCCTGATGACAGTACATTTGTTCACAGCATGGATTAATAAATATTTTAAGTCCACTGTTGAGACCTACTGCTCAGAAAAAAGGATTCCTTTCAAAACATTACTGCTCATTGACAATGCACCTAGTCACCCAAGAGCTCTGATGGAGATGTTCAAGGAGATGAATATTGTTTTCATGCCCACTAAACATCCATTCTGCAGCTCATAGATCAAGAGTAATTTTAAAGTCTTAATATTTAAAAAATACATTTTGTAAGGCTGTAGCTGCTGTTGGTAGTGGTTTCTCTGATGGATGTGGGCAAAGTAAATTGAAAATTTTCTGGAAAAGATTCACCATTTTAGATGTCATGGGAGGAGGTCAAAATATCAACAATAATAGGAGTTTAGAAGAAGTTGATTCCAACCCTCATAGATGACTCTGAGACCTTCAAGACTTCAGTAGAGGGAATATCTGCAGATGTGGTAGATATAGCAAGAAAGCTAGAATTAGAAGTGAAGCCCGAACATGTGATGAAATTTCTGAAATCTCATAATAAAACTTGAACAGATGAGGTGTTGCTTTTTATGGATGAGCAAAGAAAGTGGTTTCTTGAGATGAAATCTAATTCTGGCAAAGATGCTGTGAAGATTGTTCAAATGACAGCAAAGGATTTAGAATATTATATGAACTTAGTTGAAAAAGCAGTAGCTGGGTTTGAGAGTATTGATTCTAGTTCTGACATAAGTTCTATTGTGGGTAAAATGCTATCAAATAGCATCACATGTTACAGAGGAGCCTTTTGTGAAAGATACCTTCTATATGATGAACTTCATTGCTGTCTTACTTTAAGAAATTGTCACAGCCACTTCAACCTTCAGCAACAACCTCATTGATCAGTCAGCAGCCATTAACAGCAGGCAAGACTCTCCACCAGCAAAAAGAAAACGACTCACTGAAGGCTCAGGTGATCATTAGAATTTTTTAGCAATAAAGTATTTTAAAATTAAGGTATGTATATGTTTTAGGCATATTGCACACAAAATAGATTACCGTTTAATGTAAACATAACTTTTGTATGCGTTGGGAAACAAAAAAATTCATGTAACTCACTTTACTGAGATATTCACTTTATTGGGGTGGTCCGGAACTAAACCTGCAATATCTCCAAAGTATACCTGCATTTAGTCCGAGATAGTAAAAACTAGCTATTAAAACATCATAATTCTTGCAAATCTATTACATAGCTTAGGGACTGTAATACATCGTAAGTTAGGTTTGTGAAATGTAGGCATGTACAACTCAAAAGCATTCAACTCTAATATTGAATTTTATTTTCTTCTGTTTTCTTTTCTGTAGCAGTTTTCCTCCCTTGAGGCATGAAAAATCTAAGGTCTGGTTTGAATGGAGGAAGAAAAACGGGGAAAGAAGACATTACCAAGAGCAAAAAGCACACAGATAATATACCAAAAATTATCTTGAAACATAGAAAATTTATTGGAAGAGCAAAGATAATTATCAGATTAACACTCATAAAAGGGGAATTAAGACATCTTTTTAAAGAAATTCAAAGATTGGGTAGATAAAAAATGAATAAGAACATAGAATACACGAACAACACAATTAAGACTGATGAAACATTCACACATATATACAACACTGTATTCAACATAGAATAGTTCTGTCAGCCTCTGAGCCCAAGCTAAGACATCATATCCCCTGTGACCTGCACGTATACATCCAGATGACCTGAAGCAACTGTAGAATCATAAAAGAAGTGAAAATGGCTGGTTCCTGCCTTAACTGATGACATCACCTTGTGAAATTCCTTCTCCTGGCTCAGAAGCTCTCCCACTGAACACCTTGTGACTCCTGCCCCTGCCCACCAGAGAACAACCCCTTTGACTGTAATTTTCCATTACCTAACCAAATCCTGTAAAACTGCCCCACCCCTATCTCCCTTTGCTGACTCTCTTTTCGGACTCAGCCCACCTGCAGCCAGGTGATTAAAAAGCTTTATTGCTCACACAAGCCTGTTTGGTGATCTCTTCACACAGATGTGCACAAGTTCTTTTTTAATCACCTCTAGAATGTATTTTTTAAATTGTCCATGTATTACAAAAAAACCAAACACCGCATGTTCTCACTCATAGGTGGGAAATGAACAATGAGAACACATGGACACAGGAAGGGGAACATCACACACTGGTGTGGGATGGGGGGAGGGGGAAGGGATAGCATTAGGAGATATACCTAATGTTAAATGACAAGTTAATGGGTGCAGCACACCAATATGGCACATGTATACATATGTAACAAACCTGCACATTGTGCACATGTACCCTAAAACTTAAGGTATAATAAAAATAAATAAATAAATTGTCCATGTATTAGACTACATAGAAAACAACACATTCTCCAAAGTAGACCTCATAAAAGCCACATTTTAAAAATTATTTAATTATTCTAATTACAATAACTATAAGTATGTGCACACTGCAATTTAAAATCTCTATACTTGAATGTTAACAAAAAGTATTCTAAATAATTCCTATGTTAAAGAAGAAATCAAATTGACATTATAGATGATCTAGCAATAAGCACATATAAAAACCTGTTGAATTTAGCCAAAGCATTATTCAAAGAAAAATTTGTAGTCTTAAATTTACTCCTTGGAAAAAAATAAGTACTACATAAAGTAGGTAAATATTTAAGTCAAAAAAAGAACAATACATAAGCCTAAAAACGTAGAAGATGGAAATCAATAGAAGTTAAAGACTGAAATTAATAAAATAAAAACATATAAAAAATCCAGTGCTTCAATAAACAACTAGTATTCTTCCAAGAAAACAATAAAATGGAAAAATTTTGCCAAGTCAAAAAACACAAAAAGAGATAAGTCACAAATGTCACTAGAAACAAAAAAGTACACATAACTATATTAATAGAAGAAATAAAATTCATTATGTTAATATATTTGGCAATGTAAAGTGGAAAAATCAATAGAAAAATATAAATAATCAAAATTTAATCACGAACTTGACTTCTGGGGAGGAGGAGCAAATGGCAAAATGGAAGCCTCCACTGATCATCCTCCTTGCAAGAACACTCAATTGAACTGTTGCAGGCTGAACGAGTGAGGACCGTGATCAACTCAGTATACCACTGGAGGCTGTATAAATAAACAGCAAACTGTTCTCATGAAAGCAGGATGTTGGAAAACCGACAAACTGCGTCTGCCACCCAGAAGGAATGCTGAGGGCAGTCATGACCCAGGCACAAGTGTTTCTTGTGATTAGGCACATCTGAAGCCAGTTAGCAATAATGTGAACCTGTGATCAATTAAGCAGCTGATCAATCATTATCTCCTCCTCCCTACTCTTTCTACCCAATAAATATGGAGGGCTGTAGAAGTTCAGGGCTGCTGCTGCTCTTGCTCACTAGAAGCAGGGAGCCCTCTTCTTCTTCCCTGGTTATGCTTCCTTTAAAATAGTTGCTTTTGTCTTAAGTTTTCATTTCTACATTCGTCCCCATCCTTTGTTCAGTCTCGTAATGATGGTCTCAAGTAGTAACCGTGGCAGTCAGACACAAGTGGTGCCCGAACAGGGACTATCAGGGACTATCAGGGACAAACAGAGACCTGAAGAGACCTGAAGGGACCTGAGGAGGCCTGAAGGGACAAATAGAGATAAGTAGGGATAAATAGAAATAAATAGAGATAAATAGAGACAAATAGAGATAGGTAGGGAAAGACAGGGACTTGCAGGAACTTACAGGAACTAACAGGAACTAACAGGGACCATAGGGACAGACAGAGAGAGATAGGGATAGATAAAGACCAGCAAAGACTAGCAGAGACTTGCAGGGACAGACAGGGACAGATAGGGACAGATAGGATCCTATAGGGACTTGAACAAGGAAGGTCTGCTGGAGCAGAAGAAACTAAAGCCCAGAAAAAACTAAAACCAACCAGATGAATGAGAAACCCGGTTAAAGTCTGCCGGCAACAACATAAGGTCAGTGCTCTAAAAAGGTACTGGTGAGTACCCTAGAGGTACAAAGAATGGGAAGTTTTTGAATCAGGGCAACATGGGGAAGGATTTGGTTATTTCTTTTCTCATTTTTGTTTGGAGTGGGAGTTTGGTACGTACCATCTTTTTGTTATTATTTCAGGGTTTGAGAGAGGTTTTTTTGCCCCACCTACAGCACCTATCAAGGTGAACAGGAGAAGGAGGATGAAAATTGGCTTGTACCATCTCCTTTTGTGGTTGCAGAAATGCTAAGTGTTATAAGTGTAGAAAAACAGGATACATGGAATTAGTTTTGGGTAAAAGTCATCTTAACTTACAGGGCATTACTCTAGTCCCAGGAGCTGTTGATTCAGATTATGAAGGAGAAATTTAAGTGGTGGTAATGTCACAAGATCTTTGGGTTTTTGAACCAGGGAGAATATATTGCTCAACTGTTGCTTATTCCCTGAAAATTGTACCCTTCTGCACCAAAGGAAAAACAAGGGAATCAGGGATTTGGAAGTGCAACTACATGGGAAATTTATCTTTCACAACCCATGGCATCTAATAGACCCACCTGTACAGTGCAAATTGAAAGCTAAAGGATTGCTTTTTTGGTATACTGTTGCACATTTTGCAATCCTTTCTCAATTAATTCAAAAACAAAAAGGGAGAGATGTTGCAGGCCAAAAGGGTGAGGGTTGTGATCAACTCAGTATACCACTGGAGGCTGTATGAGTAAACAGCAAACTGTTCTCATGAAAGCAGGATGTTGGAAAACTGACAAACTGTGTCTGTCTCCCAGAAGGAATGCTGAGGGCAGTCACGCCCCAGGCACAAGTGTTTCTTGTGATTAGGCACATCTGAAGCCTGTTAGCAATAATGCGAACCTATGATCAATTAAGCAGCTGATAAATCATTATCTCCTCCTCCCTACTCTTTCTACCCAATAAATACGAAGGGCTATAGAGGTTCAGGTGGCTGCCTTTGCTCACCAGAAGCAGGGATCCCTCTTCTTCTCTTTTCTTCTTCCACATGTTACCTTTCCTTTAAAATGGTTACTTTTGTCTTAAGTTTTCCTTTCTGCATACGTCCCCCTTCATTCAGTCTTGTAATGATGGTCTTAAGTAGTAACAGTGGTAACTGTCATAGTGATGGTCTCAAGTAGTAACTGTGGCAGTCAGCCACATTCAACAACTACCTACACTAAAAAAATCACCTTCATAAGAACTAAAAATCATGTGAACAATCACAGTACCTGGTTTTAACTTCATATCACTGAAAGAGGCACTGAGGAGGGTAGGATAGACAGTCTTGAATTGCTGATGTCACCCTTCCCCCATCCTCACAGTGGCTGTGTACCATGAAGACTCTGTGTACTTGGAGGAGGGAGAGTGCAGCAATTATGGGACTTTGCATTGGAACTCAGTTCTACCCTGTCACAGTGGAAAGCAACACAGGGCAGAACTCAGCTGGTGCCCATGGAGGGAGCATTTAAACCAGTCCTAGCCAGATGGGAACCACTCATCTGAGTGGTTGGAACTTGAGTTCCAGCAAGCCTCACCACTCTGGGCTAAAGTGCTCTGGGGTTCTAAATAAACTTGAAAGGCAATCCAGGCCACAAGGACTGCAACTCCTAGGCAAGTCTTAATGCTGTGTCAGGCTCAGAGCCAGTGGACTTCGGGGACAGAGGACCTAGTGAAACACCACTCAGGGTGGCTAAGGAAGTGCTTGTGCTACCCTTCACCGAACTCCAGGCAGTGCAGCTCACAGCACTGAAAGACTTCTTCCTTCCACATGAGGAGAGGGAAGAGTAAATAAAACTTTGTCTTGTATCTTGGTTACCAGCTAAGCCACAGTAGGCTAGGGCACTGGGCAGAGTTGTAAGTTTCCTATTCTTGGCCCTAGCACCTGGACAACGCTTCTGGACACACTCTGGGCCAAAGAAATCTTGCTGCCATGAAGAAAAGGACCCAGTCTTGCCAGGATTCATCACGTGCTGACTAAAGAGCCCTTGTGCCCTGAATAATCAGGGGCAGTAGCCAGGTAGCACATGCCATGGTCCTTGGGTGAGACGCTGAGATGTGCTGGCTTTAGGTATGACCTACTACATTCCAACATGGCTATGAGGAGAGACTCCTTCTGCTTGAGAAAAGCAGGGGTAAGAGTAAAGGGGACTTTGCCTGTAATCCCAGCACTTTGGGAGGCCGAGGTGAGTGGATCACCTGAGGTCAGAAGTTTGAGACCAGCCTGGCCAACATGGTGAAACCCCATCTCCACTAACAATATGAAAATTAGCCAGCCGTGGTGGTAGGTGCTTGTAGTCTCAGCTACTCGGCAGGCTGAGGCAGGAGAATTGCTGGAGCTTGGGAGGCGGAGGTTGCAGTGAGCCGAGATCACGCCATTGCACTCCAGCCCAGTGGACAAAAGCAAGACTCCTCAAAAAAAAAAAAAAAAAAAAAAAAAAGAAGAATAAAGGGGACTTTGTCTTGTGCTTCAGGTACCAGCTCAGCCACAGTGGGGTGGAGAACCAAGCAGGCTCTTGGGGGTCCCCAATTCCAGAACTTGCCTCTTGGATGCCATTTCTGAGCCTGCCCTGGGCAATCTACAAAAATAACACTTCACCTACATAGACACACATACACTGAAAGTGAATCTACCCCAGGGGAAGACCAGTGCCTTGAAGGGTGAGTCCCAGACCTGGCAGCATTCACCACAAGCTGACTGAGGAGGCTTGGGCTTTAAGTGAACATTGGCAGTGGCCTGGCAGAACTCCTACTGGACCAGTGGTGGTGGTAGCCACTGGGAGAGTCTCCTCTGACTGTGGTAAATTAAGGGTGCAAGCCGTCTTGTGGTTTGAGGGACAGCTTAGATGCAGTAGAATAGATTACCAGATAGATTTCTGAAGTTTTTGATTCAAATCCTGGGCTCCCAACTGCCTTTCTAGACCTGCCCAAGGCCTGGGGGAATTTGCTGTCCTTAAGGGAAGAACACAAGCCTGGTTGGCTTCTTCACCTGCTGATTGCAGAGCCCTAGGGCATTGAGGAAACATAGACAGTAGCCAGGCAGTGGTTACATCAGGCCTTGGACAAGACAAAGTGCTGTGCTGGCTTCAGGTCTGACCCAGCACAGTCTCAATGGTGGTGGCCACAAGGGTGCTTGTGTCATCCCTTCCTCAACTCCAGGCAGCTCAGCCAAGAGAGAGACTGCATTTATTTGGGGGGAAGTAAGGGACAAGAACAGAGTCTCTGCCTGGTAATTCAGATAATTCTTCTGGATCTTAATCAAGACCATCAAGACTACCTCTACGAGTCTCCAAGAGCACTACTGAGTTCTGGGTGCTCCCTAATGCAGATACGGCTGTAGTGACACAAAAACATAGATCACAACACCCAGGTCCCTGCAAATACTTGGGAAACCTTCCCAAGAAGGATGGGTACAAACAAGCACAAACTACAGAGACTACAATAAATACCTAACTCTTGAATGCCTAGACACTGACAAACATCCACAAGTATTAAGACCATCCAGTAAAACATGACCTTACTAAATGCACTAAATAAGGTGCCAAGGACCAATCCTAGAGACACAGGAAAATGTGGCCTTTCAGACAGAGAATTTAAAATACTTGATTTGAGGAAACTCAATGAAATTTAAGACACACAGAGAAGGAAACTAGAATTTTATCAGATAAATTTAGCAAGGAGATTGAAATTAAAAAGAATCAGGCAGAAATTCTGCAGCTGAAAAATGCAACTGACATACTGAAGAATGCAACAGAGTCTCTTAACAGCAAAATTGATTGAGCAGAAGAAAGACTTAGTGAGCTTGAAGATAGACTATTTTAAAATACATGGTCAAAGGAGACACAAGAAAAAAGAATAAAAAGGAATGAAGTACATCTATAATATCTAGAAAATAGCCCCAAATGGGCAAATCTCAGAGTTATGGCCTTAAAGAAGAGATAGAGAGGGAGACAGGAGTAGAAAGTTTATTCAAAGGGACAATAAGAGAGAACATCCTAATCCTAGAGAAAGATATCAATATTAAAGTATAAGAATGTAATAGAACACCAAGCAGATTTAATCCAAAGAAGACTACCTCAAGGCATTTGATAATCAAACTCCCAAAAGTCAAGGATAAAGAAAGACTCCTAAAAGCACTGAGAGAAAAGAAACAAATAATGGCTTACTTTGGGAGGCTGAGGCACATGGATCACTTGAGGTCAGGAGTTTGAGACCAGCCTGGCCAACATGGTGAAACCCCACCTCTACCAAAAATACAAAAAATGACCAGGAGTGGTGGTGCACTCTTGTAGTCCCATTTACTCAGGAGTCTGAGACAGGGGAATTGCTTGAACCTGGGAGGTGGAGGTTGCAGTGATCCGAGATTGCACCACTGCACTCCAGCCTGGGTGACAAAGAAGACTCCATCTCAAACAAAACAAAATGAAAAAACACACACAAAACATTCATACAATGGAGCTTCAATATGTGTGGCAGCAGACTTACCAGTGGAAACCTTATAAGCCAGGGGAGAGTGGGATGACATATTTAAAGTGCTAAAGGGGCCAGGTGCAGTGGCTCACGCCTGTAATACCAGCACTTTGGGGGCTGAGGTGGGTGGATCACTTGAAACCAGGAGTTCAAGACCAGACTGGGCAACATGGTGAAACCCCATCTCTAGTAAAAATACAAAAATTAGCCAGGTGTGGTGGTGTGTGCCTGTGGTCCCACCTACTTGGGAGGCTGATGCACAAGAATCACTGGAACCCAGGAGGTGGAGGTTGCAGTGAGCCAAGATCGTGCCACTTCACTCCAGCCTGGGCAATAGAGTGAGACTCTGTCTCAAAAATAAATAAATAAATTAATTAAACAAATAGTGCTAAAGGAAGATTTTTTTTAAACCTAGAATAGAATACCTGATGAAAACATCCTTTAAGCATGAAGGATAAATAAAGACTTCCGAGACACACAAAAGCTATGGTATTTCATCAACACCAGAACAAGAAATGCTAAAGGGAGGTTTAAATCTGAAAGAAATTGATGTTAATGAGCAAAAAGAAATCATCTGAAGGTACAAAACTCACCAGTAATAGTAAGTACTCAGAGAAACACAGAATGTTATAACACCATAATTGTGCTGCATAACCTACTCATATCTTGTGTAGAAAGACTAAAAGATGAACTGATAGAAAATAATTACTACAACAACTTTTCCAGACATACATAGTACAGCAAGATATAAATAGAAACAACAAAAATTTAAAATGCAGGGGGATAAAGTTAAAGTGTAGAGTTTTTTATTAGTTTTATCTTTGCTTGTTTGCTAGCTGCTGTGTTTGGTTATGCGATTAGTGTTAAGTTGTCATCAGTTTAAAATAATAGATTATAAGATATTATTTTAAGCCTCACAATAACCTCAAATCAAAAAGCATACAATGAATGCACAAAACATAAAAAGCAAGAAATTAAAGCATACCACCAGAGAAAATTGCCTTTGTTTAAAGGACGATAAGAACAAAAGGAAGAAGGAAGTGAAGACCACAACCAGAAAACAAATAAGAAAATGGCAGGAGTAAGTTTTTATTTTCAATAATAACATTGAATGTAGTTGGACTAAACTCACCAATCAAAGACATAAAATGACTGAATGGATAAAAAATAAGACTGAGCAATCTACAAAAACAGCATGTTACCTATATAGACACAAGTAGACTGAAAATAAAGCAATGGAAAAATATTTTATGCTAGTGGAAATCAAAAGAGAGTAGGAGTGGCTATGCTTATATAAGATAAAATAGATTTCAAGACAAAAACTATAAAAAGGGCAGAGGAAGTCATTATATAATGATAAATGGGTCAATTCAGAAAGAAGATATAACAATTTTAAATATCTATGCACTCAACTATGGAGCACCCAGATGTATAAAGCAAATATTGTTAGAGCTAGAGAGAGAGATAGACCCCAATACAATAATAGCTGGAGACCACAATATTCCACTTTCAGCATTGGATAGATCTTCCAGACAGAAAATCAACAAAGAAAAATCAGACTTAATCTGCACTACTTACCAAATGAACCTGGTAGATATTTGTAGAATATTTCACCCAATGGTTGTAGAATACACATTCTTCTCTGCAGCACATGAATCATTCTCAAGGATAAACCATATATTAGGCCACAAAATAAGTCTTAAAACATTCAAAAAAATTGAAATAATATCAAGCGTCTTTTCTGACCACAATGGAATAAAACTAGAAATCAAAAACAGGAGGAATTTTGGAAACTATACTAACACATAAAAATTAACAATATGCTCCTGAATGACCAGTGGGTCAATAAAGAAATTAAAAAGGGAATTAAAAAATTTTGTAAAACAAATGATAGTGGAAACACAACATACCAAATCCTACAGGATACAGAGAAAACACTGCTGAGAGGGAAGTTTATAGCGATATGCACCTAGATCAAAAAAGTAGAACACTTCAAATAAACAACCTAACAATGCATCTTAAAGAACTAGGAGAGCAAGAGATAACCAAACCCAAAATTAGTAGAAGAAAATGAATAATAAAGATTGAGCAGAAATAAAGGAAATTGAGATACAGAAAACAATTTTAAAAATCAATGAAATGAAAAGTTGATTTTTTGAAAAGATAAACTGAATTGACAAAGCTTTAGCTAGACTAAGAAAAAAAGAGAAAAACCCAAATAACATCAGAGATTAAAAAAGAGATATTACAACAACTATAACAGTAATACAAAGGATATTAATGGCTACTGTGAGCAACTATATGCCAATAAATTGGAAAACATAGAAGAAGCCAATAAATTCTGAGATACATAGATTGTACCAGGAAGAAATTCAAAATCTGAACAGGTCAATAACAAGTAATGAGGTCAAAGCCATAATAAAACGTCTTCCAGCAAAGCCAAGCTCAGGACCTGATAGCTTTGCTACTGAATTTTACCAAACATTTAAAGAACTAATGCCATTTCTACTGTAACTATTCTAAAAAATAGAGGAGAAGGGAATACTTCTGAATTCATTCTACAAGGCCAGTGGTACCCTGATACCAAAACCAGACAAAGACACATCAAAAAAAGAAAACTACAGGCCAATATCCATGATAAATATTGATGCAAAAACCCTCAACAAACTACTAGCAATCTGAATTCAACAACACATTAAAAAGATCATTCATCATGACCAAGTGTGATTTATCCCAGGGATGCAAGGATGGTTCAACATATGCAAATCAATTGATATGATATATCATATCAACAAAATGAAGGAAAAAACTATATGATCATTTCAACTGATGATGAAAAGGAATCTGATAAAATTCAACATCCCTTCATGATAAAAATCCCTCAAAAAACTGGATATGAAAGAAATATAACTCAACATAATAAAAGCCATATGTGACAGACCCACAGCTAGCATAATACTGAATGGGAAAAAACTGAAAGGTTTTCCTCTGAGTTATGGAACACAACACAGATGACCACTTTCACCGCCGTTATTCAACATAGTACTGGAAGCCCTAGCTAAAGCAATCAAATAAGAGAAAGAAATAATGGGCATCCAAATTGGAAAGGAAGAAGTTAAATTATCCTTGTTTGCAGATGATATGGTATTATATTTGGAAAAACCTAAAGAGTCTGCCAAAAAGTTATTATAACAGATAAACAAGTTCAATAAAATTGCAGGATACAAAATCAACATACAAAAAGCAGTAGCATTTCTATATACCAACAGTAAATAATCTGAAAAGGAAACAACAAAGTAATCCTATTTACAATAGCTACAAATTAAATAAAATACCTTGGAATTAGCCAAAGAAATATAAGATCTGTACACTGAAAACTATAAAACACTGGTGAAAGAAATTGAAGAGGACACACAAAAAATAGAAAGATACTCTATGTTCATGGATTGGGAGAATCAATATTGTTGAAATGTTTATACTTCCCAAAGCAATCTACAGACTCAATGCAATCCCTATCAAAATTCCAATGACATTCTTCACAGAAATAGAAAAAAACCACTAAAATGTATATGGAACCACAAAAGACTCAGAATAGCCAAAGCTACCCTGAGCAAAAAGAACAAAACTGGAGGAATTACATTACCTGGCTTCAAATTATACTACAGAACTATAGTAACCAAAACAGCATGATATTGGAATAAAAAACAGACACATAGACCAACGGAATATAATAAAGAACCCAGAAACAAATCCATAAACCTATAGTGAATTCATTTTCCACAAAGGTGCTAAGAACATACTTTGGGGAAAGGGCAGTCTCTTCAGTAAGTGGTGCTGGGAAAACTGGATATCCATATGCAGAAGAATGAAACTAGATCTCACCATGTAAAAAATCAAATCAAAATGAATTAAAGACTTAAATCTAGGACCTCAAACTATGAAACTACTAAACAACAACATTGAGGAACCTCTCCAGGACATTGGACTGGAAAAACATTTCTTGAGCATATGCCGCACAAGCATAGGCAACCAAAACAAAAATAGATAAATGGGATCACATCAAATTAAAAAGCTTCTGTACAGGAAAGGATGCATCAATAAAGTGAGGAGACAACCCACTGAATGAGAGAAAATATCTGCAAACTACTCATCTGACTAGGGACTAATAAGCAGAACATATAAAGAACTCCACCAACCTTGGCCAGGCACAGTGGCTCACACCTGTAATCCCAGCACTTTGGGAGGCCTAGGTGGTTGGATTACTTGAGGTAAGGAGTTTGAGACCTGCCTGGCCAACATGGTGAAACCCTGTCTCTACTAAAAATACAAAAATTAGCCAGGCATGGTGGTGTGCGCCTGTAATCCCAGCTACTAGGGAGGCTGAGGCATGAGAATTGCTTCAACCCAGGAGGCAGAGGTTGCAGTGAGCTGAGATCATGCCACTGCACTCCAGCCTGGGTGACAGAGCGAGACCCTGTCTCAAAAAAAAAAAAAAAAAAAAAAAAAAAAAAAAAAAAAAAAAAAAAAAAAAAAAAAAAAAAAAAAAAAAAAAAAAAAAAGAACTCCAATAACTCTATAGGAAAAATCTAAAATTTTGTTAAAATATGGGCAAAAAAAATCTGAATAGACCTTTCTCAAAAGAAGTCGTGCAAATGGAAAACAGGTACATGAAAAGGTGCTCAACACCACTGATTATCAGAGAAATGCAATCAAAACTACAGTGAGATATCATCTCACCCTCATTAAAATGACTTTTATCCAAAAGACAACCAATAACATATGCAGGTGAGAATGTGCAGAAAAAGTGATCCTTGTATAGTTTTGATGGGAATGTAAATTAGTACAACCACTATGAAGAACAGTTTGGAGGCTCATCAAAAAACTAAAATTAGAGCTACCATGTGATCCAGTAATCCTACTGCTAGGTATATACACCAAAGAAAGGAAATCAGTATATCAAATATCTGCACTCCCATGTTTATTTCAGCACTATTCACAATAGCCAAGATTTGGGAACAAACTAAGGGTCCATCAGCAAATGAATGGATAAAGAAAATGTGTACATATACACAACAGAGTATTGTTCAGTGATAAAAATGAATGAAAGTCTGTCATTTGCCACAACGTGGATGGAACTGGAGGTCATTATGTTATGTGAAATAAGCCAGGCACAGAAAGACACATTTCACATCTTTTGACAATTATGAAACTAAGAATTAAAACAACTGAAATCATGGAGATAGAGAGTAGAAGGATGGTTACCAGATACTAGGAAGGGTAGTGGGGGTGCATTGTGGGGAAGTGGGAATTGTTAATGGTGATTAAAAACAGTGAGAATGAACAAGATCTAGTATTTGATAGGAGAGCAGGGTGACAGGGTGACTACAGTCAGTAATAATTTAATTGTACATTTCAAAATAGCTAAAAGTAAATAATTGGATTGTTTGTAACACAAAGAATAAATGTTGAGGTAATGGATACTCCATTTACCCTGATGTGATTATTATGCATTGTATGCCTGTATCAAAGTATCTCATGTACCCCGTAAATACTGCACCTTCTATGTTCCTACAAAAAATAAAAATTTTAAAAAGTTCACAACTTAAAAGAAAAACTTGACTTCTAGAATGGCATAGTAAGGACTTCTGCAATAAAAGTAATTCTTCTCTTCTAAAAAAGCAATTTGAATGCTGGCAAAAAACTGTTGGGTGGGAGCAGTGGCTCATGCCTGTAATCCCAGCACTTTGGAAGGCTGAGGCAGGTGGATCACCTGAGGTCAGGAGTTCAAGACAAGCCTGGCCAACGTGGTGCAACCCCATCTCTTCTAAAAATACAAAAATTAGCTGGGCATGGTGGTGGGCGCCTATAATCCCAGCTACTCGGGAGTCTGAGGCAGGAGAATCGCTTGAACCCGGGAGGCGGAGGTTGCAGTCAGCCGAAATCGTGCCATTGCACTCCAGCCTGGGAGACAAGAATGAAACTCCATCTCAAAAACAAACAAACAAACAAATAGTCCAAACCAAGTCTTTTAGAACTCTGGAAATTTGAGTTTTGTAACAATCAGAAAAGTATTTATTCAAGAAAACTGGCTGAACCTCAGTAGAAACTGCAGGCCTTGTGGCATTTCAACTTGCTTTAATTCTATTATAACTTCCTTTTCCCAGTTCTGTGTAAACCTTGAAAGCCAAGAGTCATACAATTATGGTCATTATGAAA
Source organism: Hylobates moloch (assembly GCF_009828535.3). NCBI lineage: Eukaryota > Metazoa > Chordata > Mammalia > Primates > Hylobatidae > Hylobates > Hylobates moloch. Next base: position 39,527,174 of record NW_026652279.1, read on the forward strand.
ACCAGCAGCCTTAGAAATCACTGGAGGAAACAGAAGGGCTTTGGGGTTCCCCAAATTTTCATCTCTAGAGAATAATTACTGTTTTATTTCCCAAAACACATTAAAAAAACTCCATTCTCATGGTTTGTCTTATTCCACCTGAATCATAGCTCACCTTGAACAACTATACACTAACAAAGTGGATAAATTTGTGGAGACATACAAGCTACCAAGATTGAATCAGGAAGGAATAGAAAACCTGAATAGACCAATGAGTAATGAAATTAAATCAGTAATAAAAAGCCTCCCAAAAAATAATGTCCAGAATCACATGGCTTCACTGCCAAATTTTACAAAACATTCAAAGAATTAACACCAATTCTAATCAAACTCTTCCAAAAAATTGAAGAAAAGAGAATTATTCCTAACTCATTCTTTGAAGCCAACATTACCCTGATACCAAAACAAGACAAGGATACAAGAAAGAAAGAAAACTACAGGCCAATATCCCTGATGAACATTATGCAAAAATTATCAGTAAAATACTAGCAACAGCTTATCAAAAATAATACACCGTGATCAAGTGGGCTTTATTCCAGCAATGTGAGGATCATTCAAGATATGCAAGTTGGTAAATGTGATACATCACAATAGAACGAAGGACAAAAATCATATGATCACCTCATAGACGCAGAAAAAAGCACTGGATAAAACTCAATATCTCTTCATGATAAAAACACTAGGCCAGGCGTGGTGGCTCACACCTATAATCCCAGCACTTTTGGAGGCTGAGTTGGGTGGATCACTTGAACTCAGGAGTTCAAGACCTGACTGGGCAACATAGTGAAACCCTGTCTCTACAAAAAAAACACAAAAATTAGCCAGGTACAGTGGTGTGCATCTGTAGTTCCAGCTATTCAGGAGATTGAGGCAGGAGAATCACTTGAGCCCGGGAGGCAGAGGTTGCAAGATCATGCCACTGTACTCCAGCCTGGGCAATGGGAGTGATACCTTGTCTCAAAAACAAAAAAGGAAAACAAAAACAAAAAACTCTCAACAAACTACGCATAGAAGAAGCACACCTCATGTGGTAGTCCATTTCCATTGCTATTAAAAAAATACCTGAGCCTTGGTAACTTAAAAAGAAAAGAGGTTTATTTGGCTGATGTTCTGCAGATTATACATGAAGCATAATGAGGGCCTCAGGAAGCTTACAACCATGGCAGAAGGTGAAGAGGAGCCAGCATATCACATGGTAAGAGAGGGGGAATGTATGGTAGCTCTAATTTTAGTTTTTTGATGAGCCTCCAAACTGTTCTCCATAGTGGTTGTATTAATTTATATTCCAGTTTGTTAGTGTATAATTGTTCATAATATTCTCTAATGATCTATTATGTTATTGTATTAGAATCTATTTCTCCCTTTGTAGCTAATAATATTTGCTTTATGTATCTAGGTGCTCTGGTATTGGGTACATATATGTTTAGAATAGTTATATCATCTTGCTGAATTGATCCCATTATTATATAATGACCTTATTTGTCTCTTTTCAAGGTCTTTGACTTAAAGTTTATTTTATCTGAGTATAGCTACTGATGCTTGCTTTGGTTTTTATTTGCTTGAAATGTCTTTTTCAATCCCTTTACTTTCAGTTGTCTGTGTCTTTATAGGTGAGATGAGTTTCTCATAGGCAGTATATAGTTGGGTCATAATTTTTTATCTATTTGGCCAGCCTCCATCTTTTATATTATATATGTGAGGGCTTATTCCCATAATTTTAGTAACTGATTTCTAATTGTTCTTTTCTCTTTTATTGTTTATCATTGTGGTTTGGCAGTATTCTGTGGTGGTAACATTTGAGTCTTTCCTTGCTTATGTATTAGCTCTACCAGTGTTTTTTATATTTGTGTGTGTTTTTGTGATGGTAGATACCATTCTTTCACTTCTGGGTGTAGGTCTCACTTAAACATTTCTTGTAGGTCTGGTCTAGTAGTGATGAATTCCCTCAGCTTTTGCTTGCCTGGAAAAGACTTTATTTTTTCTTTATTCATGAAGGATAACTTTGGTGGGTATAATATTTGTGCCAGCAGTTTTTTTTTTCTTTCTTTCAGTACTTTGGATATATTATTCCATTCTCTCCTGGACTGTAGGATTTCTGCTGAGAAATCTGCTGTTATTCTGATGAGGATTCCTTTATAAATGCCCAGATGCTTTTCTCTTGCTGTTTTTAGAATTCTCTTTTTGTCTTTGGCTTTTGACAGTTTGACTATAATGTGCTGTGGAGAAGACCTTCTTGAATTGTATCTATTTGAGGACTTCTGAGCCTCCTGTCTCTGAATGTCTAAATCTCTTGCAAGACTTGCAAAGTTTTCATCTATTATTTTATTAAATAGCTTTTCTAATTCTTTTTTTTTTTTGCTTTCTAGGACACAAAAAATCCAAATATTTGGTCAGTTTATGGTGTCCCATATGTCACATAGGCTTTGCTCATTCTTTTTTATTCTTCTTCCTTTATTTTCATCTGACTGAGTTATTTCAAAAGACCTATCTTCAATTTCTAAGATTCTTTCTTCTGCTTGATCTAGTTGTTCTGCTTGATCTATTGTTGAAGCTTTCATACGTATTTTATATTTCATTCTATAAATTCTTCATTTCCAGAATTTCTATGTGGTTCTTTTTTTTTTTTTTTTTTTTTTTTTTTTTTTTGAGACGGAGTCTCGCTCTGTCGCCCAGGCTGGAGTGCAGTGGCGCAATCTCGGCTCACTGCAAGCTCCGCCTCCCGGGTTCACGCCATTCTCCTGCCTCAGCCTCTCCGTGTAGCTGGGACTACAGGCGCCCGCCACCACGCCCGGCTAATTTTTTGTATTTTTAGTAGAGACGGGGTTTCACCGTGGTCTCGATCTCCTGACCTCGTGATCCGCCCGCCTCGGCCTCCCAAAGTGCTGGGATTACAAGCGTGAGCCACCGCGCCCGGCCTCTTTTTTATTATATCTATCTCTTTGGTAGATTTTCCATTCATATCCTGAATTGTTTTTCTGATTCCATTGTATTTTTTTCTCTTGCCTGTCACTGAGTTTCTTTAAAATCAATATTTTGAATTTTGGGGGGGATTTCATTAATTCATAAATTTCTTTTTGATTGAGATCTGTTGCTGGAGAATTATGCTGTTCCTTTGGAGGTTTCATATTTCCTTGCTTTTTCATGTTTCTTATGTCCTTACATTGATATCTGCACATCTGGTAACAGTCTCCAGATAGCTTCCTGTGTAACAGTTGCTTCTTCCAGTTTTCTGAGTTTGCTTTCACCGGGAAGGACAGTTTTCTTTCTTTTTTGAGACGGAGTCTCACTCTGTCACCCAGGCTGGAGTGCAGTGGCCTGATCTCGGCTCACTGCAAGCTCCGGGAAGGACATTTTTCTAAAGATATATCTATAGTGTTGGTTGGGTAGGGTGCTTTGGCTTTGATTGTGGGTACATGTGGTAGTGTAGCCTCTGTGTGATTTCTTCAGCTGTAAACAAGGTCAGTGGTATCTGCAATCTCCTCTTTGGCTTAGGGTGTGGTTCTTAGTGGAGGTTGTGATGAAGTTTTGCTGGGGACTGGAATGCCATGGCCAGTCCTTTGGCCCCATTGTTGGCAGCAGCAGTCTGAGCATGCCTGTCTTTGGGCCCCAGAGCAGCATGTACTCACACTAGTGTTGGTAAGTCCAGACGGGTTGATTCTTGGACCTCCAGGTGCCTTGCTTTGGTGCCAGGAGTGGCAGCAGTAGCCCGGGTGGTTAGGTAGGTTCTTAGGGCCCCTGGGCAGCAGGAAGTGTGGGTTATGGCAGTAGCAATGGTGGGACAACCCTCTGGGACCCAAGTGTTCTTGGTCCATGTTAAGGTGTGACTGGCTAAGTGGGCCAGTCCCCAGGCCTGCAGGTGGCACATGGGGGTGGGTGCCAGCTGTGGTTGTCGTAGCAGTTTGGGTAGGCCTGACTTCAGACCCTGGGAGGAGTGCTCAAGTACCAATGGTAGTGGACTGGGCTGGGCAATTCCCAGGCACCTGAATGGCATGCTTGAGTATTTGGGGGATGAAGCTGGGCTGGGCAGACCTGTCCTGAGGCCTGCTACTGGTGCATGCAGGAGCTTGCTGTGCTATGCTGTGGCAGGGTGATCTCCTAGCCACCAGTGGAATGGTTAGGTGTGGCAGCAGTAGCTATACTGCAGCCCTGCTACTAGAGAGTACAGGATTGCTTTCAGTGAGAACAGCTGTAGGCAGACAGCTGAGGGGCACACACTTTACTTACACTTCAGCCCCACAGCAGCCCACAGCTGCAGAAATTGTGGATTGTGGAATTTGTCCTTGGTGCATGTGAAGATGCTTGGCCACTCCTTTCCTGGGGGTGTGGGGTTGCTGCCAATGGCTCCTGACTCAACCCTGGCAGTAGTGGTTACAGATAGAAAATGTCAACTTGGCTCCGAAGATGTGGAGATGCAAGTGCTGTTGGTCCCCAGGGCAGGAAGCATTCTAATAGATATTGGGCTCCAAAAATGATGCCATGCTGCAGCTGCTTAGTACTCAGGGGTTTGTAAGCCTCAGCATGAGCTCCCGCTCTGGAGCAATGCCATTGCACAGTCTACAGAGAGCTCCCTGTGTTAGTCTCAGGTCCTGTATGGGTTGAGGCGCTCTCTTGTGGTTAGACTTGTTGGTGTCCATGGTGGGAGTTTGGGCCACTAGGGATCTCTTACTGACCCTTCATCTGCATTAGGAAGCCTCTCTAGGCTTCCAGTTGATCCTGGCTGAGTAGGCCGCCGCACTTTCCTCTTCTTCCTTGCATTTGGTGCTTCCCATCAATTCTCTGTTGAATTCCAGCGCTCTCTCCTAGACAAAGTATTCAAAGTGTGATTATCCACTCACCATTTTGGTTTTTCTCCATGGAAGAGGTAAGTAACAGATGCATCTAGTCAGCCATCTTGAAGCCCCTTCTTTCTGCACTAACCACTCCTATTCAACATTATTCTGGAGGTTCTAGTAAGGGCAGTTAGGCAAGAAAAACAAAACGAATTCCGATTGGAAAGAAAAAATAAAACAATCTCCATGGCATGATCTTATATATACAAAATCCTAATAAATACAAAAAATTAGAACAAATAAATGAGTTTATTAAGGTTGCAGAATATACAATTAATATACAAAAACCAAGTGACTTATGTACACAAAAAACAATCTGAAAATGAAGTTAAGAAAAATTTTGATTTACGATAGTATCAAAAAATGAATTACTTAGCAATAAATTGAACAAAACAAGTGCAAGACTTGTATTCTAAAAATGATAAAACATACATGAAAGAAATGAAAGAAACCCGAAATAAGTAAAAAGGCATTTCCTGCTCATGAATCAGAAGAGTTAATATTATTAATATGGTGACACTTTCCAAATTGGTCTGCAGATTCAATTCAATCCCTATCAGAAACCCAGCTGAGTTCACTTAGAAATTGAAGAACTGATTCGAAAATTCTTTTGAAGTTGCAAGGCACTCAGAATAGCCAAAACAATATTGAAAAAAAAAGAATAAATTTGAGAACTCACACTTCTTGATTTCAAAACTTACGACAAATATATAGTCATCAAGATTATGTAGTACTGGCATAAGGACAGATATGTAGATCAATGGAGTAGAATGGAGAGTTCATAAATAAACCTATGCATCTATGATCAACTGATTTTTGACATGGGTACCAAGACCACTCAAGGGGCAGGGGAAGAATCATCTTTTCAATGCCTGATACTGGGAAAACAGGATGGCCACATACAAAAAAAAAAAAAAAAAAAAAAAGACACCCCCCACCTCACTCCATATACAAAAATAAATAAATGTAGGTTATAGACATAAATATAAGAGCTAGAACTACAAAGCTCTCAGAAGAAAACATAGAAGTAAATAGTCAACAGGCACCTGAACAGATGCTCAGCATCATTAGTCATTTGGGAAATAAAAATTAAAACCACAATGAGAAATAACTTTGTATTCACTGAGATGGCTGTAATTAAAACAAGAAGTCTTGGTGAAGGTGTGGAGAAATTGGGATCCTCATAAATTGCTGGCAGGAATATGAAATAGTATACCCATTTTGCAAGTTTGGAAAATTTAGCAGTTCCTCAAAATGTTATAGAGTTATCATATGACCCATTAATTCCAGGTATATATAGGAATAGATTTAAGTATGTATATCTATGTCCTACATATATACCCAACAGAATTAAAAACATGGCTAAGAAAAAATTGTACACAAATATTCATAGCAGTATTATTCATAATGTCCATCAACTGAAGAATGGATAAACAAAATGTGACAGTCATAAAATGAAATATTATTTTGCCATAAAAATAAGTTAAGTTTTAGTAATATTCTACAGCATAGATGAACATTGAAATAATTATGTTAAGTGAAAGAACCCAGACATAAAGGGCCACATGTATGAATCATGCATGGCAGTATGATTTCTTTTATATGAAATCTCCAGGATAGGCAAATTCATAGAGACAGGAAATAGATTAGTAGTTGCCAGAGGCTAGGACAAGGAGGAAATGGGGAGTGACTGCTAATAGATATGTGGTTTCCCTTTGGAGTGATTAAAATCTTCTGGAATTAGATAGCAGTGATCAATGCACATCTCTGTGAATATACTAAATACCATTGAATTATACATTTTTTTAAAAGTGAACTTTATGGTATGTGAATTGTATCCTAATAAAGCTATTATTAAAAATTTAATCAAAATAAAAAATTTGAAGATATCAATAAAAATAGAAGAAACAGAAAAGTAGTCCAATAAATCAATAAATGGAGAATAACGTGATTTTCTTCATAGAAAGATTTAGTATTATAATGTTACAAAAGCATAATGTGTTCACAAATTAATAGGTAAATTCAGTGTAATCTCAATGAAAATTAATAACTTTGAAAAATAATCCCCTTCAAAATGATTCTAAAGTTCATCTGGAACAATAAATGCACAAGAATAACCAACAAAATTTTGAAACAAGAAAAATAAGAGTAGCTTGCTTCACCAGAACAAAACCTATTATGAAGTTAATGACTAGAGAGTAGAAACCTGGATCCAAGAAGACTATAATTATTTCATGATAAATGAATAATTGCTAAAGTTTTGGGACAAAATCATACCTCACAACATATGCAAAGCTAAATTCCATATAAATTAAATAAATACAAAAAACAAGACTATTAGAACAAAACATTGGAGAATATTTTTATAACGTTGGGATGGTTAAAACCCTCCTAAACTAGATTAAAAACAGGTGTAAAATGGGAAAAACAGATGGATCTAAATATATACAAATTAAAATTTTCTGTCCAATAAAAGGCACTAGAATAAACAAAGAAAATGCGGGAAATATTTGCAATGTACATAATAGGCAATGTATTTTGGTAAGAGACCACTTTTTTTTTTTTTTTTTTGAGATGGAGTTTCGCTCTTGGCACCCAGGCTGGAGTGCAATGGTGTGATCTCGGCTCACCGCAACCTCTGCCTCCTGGGGTCAAGCGATTCTCCTGCCTCAGCCTACCAAGTAGCTGGGATTACAGGCGCCGGCCACCATGCCTGGCTACTGTTTTTTTGTATTTTTAGTAGAGACAGGGTTTCACCATGTTGGCCAGGCTGGTCTTGAACTCTTGACCTCAGGTGGTCCACCCACCTCAACCTCCCAAAGTGTTGGGATTACAGGCGTGAGCCACCACGCCCGGCCGGTAATAGACCACTTCTACAAATCAGTAAGTAAAATAGGAACAAACTAAGAATAATGAGCAAGATATATGAACAAGCAATTCACAGATAAAAAAAAACACAGGTAGCTAATAATATGAAAAGACACTTAGCCTCTCTAGGCATTGTGGAAATGCATATTAAAATAATGAGATATTTTTGATATCAGATTGACTAAAAAATGTTATTTTAAGTTTGATACAACCCATGGTTGGAGATAGTATGGAGGAATGAGTATTTTCATACATGGTTGATAGAAGTTTAAATGATATAGCCTATTTAGATGGTAATTTGACATTATCTACCAAAAATTCAAATATGCATACTTTTTGACTTAGTAATTTTACCTTTAAGAATGTAGCCTCTAAAAATGCATGTAAATCTTAAGAACATCTCCCTCCAGAGAATAAGTGGTATTTAATAGTTTCCCTTGTGCAGAGAAACTGAGATTCCCAGGTGCAGAGAAACTAGGATCCTCATCAGTATTGATGGAAATGAAAACCACTTTATCACTATTTATCAAAAGTTCAAAAATTTCATGCTATCTAACCCAGTGAACTTCATTGCTGGAAATTCATCATGAGGAAGTTATCCTAACTGCGGTAAAAGCTTTCTGTCTAAAGATGTTCATAACATCATTATCCTTAATAGCTAAACATTTGAATTTATTTAAAAGTCCAAAATAGGGAAACATTAAATAAACCATGGCAAATCTGCTCAACAGACTATTATGACACCACTGAAAATGATATTTATGATATTATTCACATAGAAAGTGCTTCTGAGATTATATTTTACAAAATGTCAGCATATTAGATTATACATGAGTTATCATTGCAGATGTCTTGGGCAAATATTCATTGAATTCAAATGTCTACCACTTGGAAAGCCCTTTTCATATATCAGCACCAAGGCAGTCTACCTCTTTTTGGCTGTTTCCCCATTCCCTGTCCCTGTCAGCAAGCTTTCTCCTGTGTCTGCATTTCCAAGTTTGCCCACACTGCCACCTGCTTCTCTGCTGTTTCTTGGCTTCTACCATTTCTTCCAGCATCTGCAGCGGCTCTCCTCTCCTGTACCATCTTTGCCTTCATTCCCTAAGGCTTCAGGATACTAGGATACTAGACTTTTACTGAGCATTTAGGGATAATGGAGTGGAGGGTTGAAAATAGCACTGAAAGGAGTATCAGAATGAATGTACATTACTGTTGCTAGAACTCACTGTTCTCTCCCCTCGGTGGGATTCTGGTGCCAGCTGTCAAAATAGTAATGTGTTTTTTCCTCCCAGTGAAAAAAATCATATGCATCTTTGAACTGAGGAAGTATATGATGGTTTCAATCAGTCATGCCTTCATGAGTGATTAAACAGCCAACAGCTCTGTTCTCTGAAGTTGGGCCCAGGTTCATCTAGATGGATTAGCACCGTCTGCTGCAGCCTGGGGAGCACCTCAAGTTGGCCATCTTAGTCAGATTAGTGTTAACATTCTGTGATTAAATAGGGCTATGTGCTGAGCCCATTTCCACAGGCCAGAGAGGAAATCAAATTCTCCAGCCTTAGAATAGGGACAGCTTGTGTTATGCCAGACCATATTAGACAAAATAAAACAAAATTGTATTTGCTTTTCTGCGAAACGATGCTGCCCTCATATCCACGTGCTGGAAGAAAGATGAGTCATGTGGCTCTGTGCCCTGGTCAGGCATGTCCACAGGCTGCAGCCAGTAGTCAAGGACAGGACAGGAAATGACCTTAAGATGCCCACCACAGTTTGCTGCTGGAGAGGAGAGCCGCCAGTGTCTTCAGGATATTTAAAGGGGCTGCAATCTTATTAAGCTCCTGTTAACAAGCACAACTTCCTTATTTATTAGGATAAAGTGGCCTGGGATTAGAGAGAGAACCTAGTTCTTAGCTCTCAGCAAATAGAAAAATAGAAAAAACATTTTTTTTTCTGAATTATCCCACAGCTGTGAACCCAGGATTAACTATTTTACTGTCACAGTATTGACTTCAACTGTGATGTACCAAGCTCATTTCTGAGTGTTTATTTCTGTCTCAATTCTTGATTTTTAAAATTGTTGCTAACTGATTATTGAGAAAACTGTAGTTGTAAATATCAAACGTCCTTTCCAAATAGTGGCTTAGGCACATTTGAGAAGAAAAATTCCACCCTCATTTTTCTTTGTGGTAGAAAGCAAATCTCTTTGGATTTTAGATGATCTATTGATTGAGTCCATCACATTTTCTAGCCTTTTCTAGGATGAAGCTTACCCTTTCAGGTAGAAAAGCCTGAAGAATGTCTCTCTTCTTCCCTGAGAATCCCTGTTTATTCCTTGTCACAGCCTGGTTTGGGACTGAGTGCAAGTCAGAGTGAGACCTCTTTCACCCCAGGGGCCAGGTCCCCGTGAACAGCGTTCCCCTGCAGAGCTTAAATGAGCAGTAAACACTCAGGGAGACAGCCAGAGGTAGTGGCCCTGCAGGCAGGCACCACCCCATCATCGGACAGTTCATGATTTGGCATATTGTGGCTGAGGAGGTGAAGCAGGTAACAGAATAGAAGAGAGAATTTCTGCAGCTCGATTGGGAGAGGCAATACATGTGAGCTGACTCAGATCATCAGAGCATGGGATAGAGCTCTGGTCAGGAAAGAGAGCTCCAGATTTTAGTGTGGGGACTGGTGCCAGGTTGGTGGCCTGCTAGGGAAAGCTAATGCCATGCAAACTTGTGTGCTGAGCAGTTGGTAGTGAAGCCTCTATGGCCAGCATGAGTTTTCCTTTTTGCTGAACACGTCTAAGAAAATGCTTATAAGTATTGCTTAGTACTTATTTATTTATTTAAATAAAGAATATCCAAATTGCTCTCTACCTAGGAAGGTGGAAGGTCAATAGGTCCAGCAAGGAACTTGGGCCAGGTAAATGGAGGAACTTATTTCCTTTCCATGCCTGGAGGCCTTAGCTGGGCTTGGCTGTCTTGGAATGCCTCCAAGTCTGAGGTGGCAATTTGCGGAACATATTGACAGGCTCAGTGCTGAAAAGATTATACATTATAAAATTATAATGCCCATCATGTATTAAGCAGTCAAAAAGACTCTAGGAGGCCCATTATTATTTATTCACATTTTACACATGAGAAAACTGAGGCAGAGACAATGAGGTAAACCACCTGCGCAACATTATACAGCTGGTGGAGCAGAGAGTTGGCTGTAGATGCCAGGCCTCAAGTGCAAGGAAGACAGTGGGAGGCCTGTTCCTGCCTTTTCAGGGTTTCTTCTAAGATCTTGAAACCCTGAGGGTATAATGGCTGATTTTCCAGATGACAGTGACAGGGAGAATGTGGATTCATTGGCTGCATGTTCTATCTTCTGTTTTTTTCATAGTCCAAATATTATAGTTGTGTTCTGTGACAAGATCTCCATTGTTACTATGAGGGCCTTTCTCAAGGTATAGAAGGTTTTTACACATCACTGTTTCAAACAGTACTCAGAATGCACTTTTATTTAGTTTGCTATCTGATTGTTCACCAAGCCCAGAGTATTTATCTGGATCAGGTTCATCTGACAACTCCAGAGTGATTTTTCCACCCCTACATGCTCCAAATCCCTTACGCTAGGAGTTTTATTTTTCTGTCACCTGTTTGTTGGCTCAGTTTTCTCAGAACTTTGTTTCTCAGAGCAAGAGTGACTCATGCTATGCTAAGTCAGCAGAGCAGCAAGAGAGAGGCAGGCATAGTCAAACCTGGAGTCTGGCTCTGTCAGGGAAGATGGCTCTGGGGAAACTGGTGTCAGACCAACAATGTGTGGGACCCATGGTATGAAAGCCACAGGGATCGGAAAATTAGAATACAGTATGATGAGAGCTGTCATGGAGGTCAGCTCAGCACAGTGGAAGTTCCAACACCCACTCTCTGTCATAGCACCTTACGCTTTTCTTTCTTCATACTTGACAGTATGTGATGAGTATACATGTTTAATGATTTGCTAAATGTATGTTGTTTTCATTAGACTATGAGCTCCATGAAGGCAAAAATCTTGTCTGCTTTATTCACAGCTGTATAACCAAGGCCTAGCACTGTGCCTGGCATATGATAACTAATGAGTATTAATTGAATAAGTAAATGAATGAATGGCAACCATTCTACTCTGTGAAGGCCCAAGGACTGCCTCTCACAGAAGATGTGCTAAATGTAGGGTGGATAGTAAAGATCAGGTGGATCAGGTGGGAAGAGAGAATCAGTAGAGGATTTATAGGCAAAGGAAGTCACAAGTGGCTTCTGATTTCTGTGTAATAAATTTATATTTAGTAGAGAATCTTTTGTTTTCAATATAAGATACTAAAATGAAGTAAAGGAAAAGATCAATGAATTTGACTATACCAAAATGAAAAATGTTGGTATTTTACATTGTGCCATAAACAAAAGACTCAACATATTGGAAGTAAATGATTACAATGTGTATAATAGGCAAATGACTTGTATTATATATATGTATAAAATAATTCTTAAAAAAACAATTCTTACAAGTCAGTAAGTAAGAGACAAACAGCTTACTAAAAAAATGGTTGAGAGGCCAGGCATGTTGGCAGCACACCTGTAATTCCAGCACTTTGGGAGGCCAAGGCAGGAGGATCACTTGAGGCCAGGAGTTTGAGACTAGCCTGAGAAACATAGCAGGACCCCGTCTCTATAAAAAATTAAAAAATTAGCCAGGCATAATAAAATTAGCTATAAAGCAGGCTAAGGCAGGAAGATCCCTTGAGCTTAGGAATTCAAGGCTGCAGTGAGCTATGATTATGCCACTGCACGCCAGCCTGGGTGACACAGCATGACTTTGTCTCAAATTTAAAAATAAAATAATAAAATAAAAATAAATTTATTTGAAAACTGGGTGGGAGAGGTAACATTGGCAATTACTGAAAATGGAAAATAAAAGTGCCTCTTTGGTAATAATCAGGGAATTGCAAATTCAAACAAGATACCATTTTCATTTTTTGGACAAAAAATTGTTAAAAGATTGATAATGTTCAGTGTTACTGAGGGCCTAAGGAGACAGGTACTGTCATACACTACTTGAAAAAGTGTAAATTGGTGGAATCACTTCAGGGAGTAATTTGGCAGTACCTATTAAAAAATCAAAAGTTCCATCTAACAATTCCACTTCTCAAAAGCTAGTAGTCAAGAAACACTCCTGTGCCAATGAGGCAGATGCAAAGATAGTCATTAACAATATTTGTATTAGTAAACAACCTACAGGTTCACCTGTGAAAGAAGGAAATAGAATGAAGTGGATTTATAGGTACTGACATGATTAGAAATCCAGTGTACACTGTTGAGTGGGGGAAAAGTGACTAACAGAAATACTGACATTTTTATATAAAGAGGAATTTGTACAAAATAATACTTTATACTAGATATTTTCTATACATACATATGCAAATGCAAAGAAGTAATGAAAGAATGTACCAAATTGCTAAATGTGATCACGTCTGGAGAGGGAAAGAGGACTAGGAATGAAGATGGTAGTCAAAGGGGACTTTTCATTTCTCTATAATGTTTCAGCTTTAAAAAAAATTATATGCATTACTTATGGTATTAAATACTTAAAAATATACTTATCTGCCATAAGCATTTCATTGTCCTGTGTCCATTTGGAAGTGTGATATCCTTACATTAAAGCGGGGGTTTTCACTGCTCAATGAAATAAAAGAGGATACAAACAAATGGAAGAACATTCCATGCTCATGGGTTGGAAGAATCAATATTGTGAAAATGGCCATACTGCCCAAGGTAAGTTATAGATTCAATGCCATCCCCATCAAGCTACCAATGACTTTCTTCACAGAATTGGAAAAAACTACTTTAAAGTTCATATGGAACCAAAGAAGAGCCCGCATCGCCAAGTCAATCCTAAGCCAAAAGAACAAAGCTGGAGGCATCACGCTACCTGACTTCAAACTATACTACAAGGCTATAGTAACCAAAACAGCATGGCACTGGTACCAAAACAGAGATATAGATCAATGGAACAGAACAGAGCCCTCAGAAATAATGCCACATATCTACAACTATCTGATCTTTGACAAACCTGACAAAAACAAGAAATGGGGAAAGGATTCCCTATTTAATAAATGGTGCTGGGAAAACTGGCTAGCCATGTGGAGAAAGCTCAGAGTGGATCCCTTCCTTACACCTTATACAAAAATTAATTCAAGATGGATTAAAGACTTACATATTAGACCTAAAACCATAAAAACCCTAGAAGAAAACCTAGGCAATACCATTCAGGACATAGGCACGGGCAAGGACTTCATGTCTAAAACACCAAAAGCAATGGCAACAAAAGCCAAAATTGACTAATGGGATCTAATTAAACTAAAGAGCTTCTGCACAGCAAAAGAAACTACCATCAGAGTGAACAGGCAACCTACAAAATGGGAGAAAATTTTTGCAACCTACTCATCTGACAAAGGGCTAATATCCAGAATCTACAGTGAACTCAAACAAATTTACAAGAAACAAACAAACAACCCCATCAAAAAGTGGGCAAAGGACATGAACAGACACTTCTCAAAAGAAGACATTTATGCAGCCAAAAAACACATGAAAAAATGCTCATCATCACTGGTCATCAGAGAAATGCAAATCAAAACCACAATGAGATACCATCTCACACCAGTTAGAATGACCATCATTCAAAAGTCAGGAAACAAGGTGCTGGAGAGGATGTGGAGAAATAGGAACACTTTTACACTGTTGATGGGACTGTAAACTAGTTCAACCATTGTGGAAGTCAGTGTGGCGATTCCTCAGGGATCTAGAACTAGAAATACCATTTGACCCAGCCATCCCATTACTGGGTATATACCCAAAGGATTATAAATCATGCTACTATAAAGACACATGCACATGTATGTTTATTGTGGCACTGTTCACAATAACAAAGACTTGGAAGTAACCCAAATGTCCAACAACGATAGAATGGATTAAGAAAATGTGGCACATATACACCATGGAATACTATGCAGCCATAAAAAATGATGAGTTCATGTCCTTTTTAGGGACATGGATGAAACTGGAAATCATCATTCTCAGTAAACTATCGCAAGGACAAAAAATCAAACACTGCATGTTCTCACTCATAGGTGGGAATTGAACAATGAGAACCCATGGACACGGGAAGAGGAACATCACACTCTGGGGACTGTTGTGGGGTGGGGGGAGGGGGAGGGATAGCATTAGGAGATATACCTAATGCGAAATGAAGAGTTAATGGGTGCAGCACACCAACATGGCACATGGATACATATGTAACAAACCTGCACATTGTGCATGTACCCTAAAACTTAAAGTATAATAATAATAAAATAAAAATTAAAAAAAGCAGGGGTTTTGAGCAGAGTTCTCATCTTTTTAGGAAGATGGCAACGTTACCTCCTTTGTTTGGTTGAACATCAAAATACATTCCAGGTTCTTGTGAGAAAATAGAACTTTGAGTTCTTCATCAGCCAATTCTTATTGAAAATTTAATTTTGAGAAATAACAGTCACAGAACATTGCATAGAAGACATACAAGCCATCTATTCTTCAGATGGTTTGTATTTTATTCTTAGCTCTAGTTTGATTATCAGAGCACTTATCTTGGATCACATTGTTTTTGCCTATGTAAAGTTGCTTCAGTTTTTGTCATTGTTCTCTAGTGAGGCCATGGAATTTATGATTGTATCTACTACTGGGTTGTTATTAAAGACACTATCTGATACACTTCATGATCATCCCCTTTGAAAACCTTCGGAAAAATTTTTTCATGTCTCAGTAACAAAACCAGAATTTGCTTCCCCAGAGCAGTTGGTTTATGAATATTTCCCTGATTGTGTTCTTAACTTTGCCTTACCAGCTATGAAGCACAGATTCAAATTGTAGCCTTCTTCTGGCACCCAAATTAATTCACATTTGCATGCATTTTGTGAATTATTTTTACTTTTGATTTAAAACTTATTTTGCCTGCCTTGATTTTCCTTTTATTCCAGTTTCATCACCTATAGTAAACTATTCTGTAGACTATTTTAAAAGTGCATTTTTAGAAACTGCTTTAACTGTTTTTGTGTTTTTTAAATTAAAGAGAAGGATAAAATGAATAAAATAAAACCTCTCTTTTATTGGAACCCTAAAAATAATCTAAAAAATTAGCACATTGCTGTTAGGCAAAACAAACACACAACCACAAAAAACACCAATGTGAATAGGAACTGATTTGATAACTTTTCAAAGATCTCACAATTTTGTGTTCATCCACATACACTACATACACTAGTTATGGGTCTTGGTTTCTATTGGAAATCAAATTCAATAGATGTTCCTCTTCCTCAATACAAGTTTTTTTTTTTTTTTTTTTTTTTGAGGAGGCCAATCACTGGAGAAGAATGGTAATAAGTGTAGTGGATTGAATGGCAGCCTCCAAAAAGATATGTCTAAGTCCTAACCCCTAGAACTTGTAAATATGACTTTATCTGGCAAAAGGGTCCTTATAGATATAATTAAACTGAGAGATGAGTGAGATAGTTAGGAAATAAGATCATTCTGAATTTTCTGGGTGGGCCTTAAATCTAATGATAAGTGTCCTTATAAGTGACAGAAGAGAAGAAGACACAGACACTGAGGAAAAGGCCATGTGAAGTTGGAAGGAGATCGCAGTGATGCAGCTACAAGCCAAGGAAAGTGTGGAGCCACCAGAAATGCAACAGGGCAAGGAAAGAGTCTCTCCTAGAGCCTTTGAGGGCAGTATAGCCCTAGCGACAACTTGTTTTCAGACTCTGGCCTCTAGAACTGTGAGAAATTAAATTTCTTTTGTTTTAAGCTGACAATTTAATGGAAATTTGCTATGGCAACCCTAGGAAACTAATATAGTCAGTGGTCTGGCAAGTGTAGCATTTCTATATACTGAAGAGATAAACTTACTTTTCAGTTTCAAATAAAGATACTACCCTAACATAGGCTTTTTTTCCCCAGGAGTCCTGAAGATATTTCCTTGTATGTATGACAAAGTATATTGAAACTTTTGGGGAGTTTCTCTGAAAGTCAAAGATAACATTGGGTTTTATGTCCTCAGATGATACATGTACTATCAAAAATTGCTACAGAAACTTTGCCCTTTGAGATAAGTAAGCTAATGGATAAGAATACATGACTTGTTCAGGTTACTTAAATCCTAAGAGATATAATAAATAGATGGCCAACCAATAACTCCTTCAAAGTATATAGTTGAGGATTTTGAGGGAAAAGGAGAACCAGAAACAATCCATCTCAAGTGAATTTGCAGCTTGAGTTCAAGTCCCTTGGGTTATCCCAGTAACCTTTGGCTATGAACTTGATTAATGAGTATTCTCAGTAAAAATCCTCTCTAAAGAAAGGCATTTTTACTCTAGGTCATAAATATTTCTATAAATTCAAAGAAAATGAGTAGCACAAAGTCAAAAATAACCATGTACAAAAGGGAAACAAAGTATACAGGAATGAATACACAAAGATTTTGTATATTGTCATTATCTGACAGTCTATTAAAAAACTATGCTTAGTATGCATAGTTACAAAACAAAATACATGTTCAAAAACATCTTGCTACAGACTAAATGTTTGTACTTTCCCCTACCCCCAAATTCATATGTTGAAATGTAATCTCCAATGTATTGAGAGGTATTTAGAGTTGGCACCTTTGTGAGGTGATAACATTGTGAAGGCAGAGCCCTTATGAATGGAGTTAGTGCCCTCATAAAAGGACCCCAAAGAGTCCCTTTGCCCTTTCTGCTATGTGAGGACACAGTAAGAAGATGGCTACGTATGACCAGGAAGCAGACCCTCACCAGATACTGAATCTGCTGGACCTTGATCTTGGATTGCCCAGGCTCCAGAACTGTGAAAATAAATTTCTACTGTTTATGAGAAATACCTAATTTATGGCATTTTGTTGTAGATTAAGTGAACTAAAACACATCTATAAGGGACGGGAAACTAAAAATATTTGAAAAAGCTAGTAAGAGCTTATACAAATGAAAAATAAATAACTAAAATGGAAAACTCAATGGAAATATTTAACAGCAAATTAGACATGGGTAAAGATAGTGAATTATAAGATAGGACAGAAAAAACGTCCAGGGAAAAGAGCTTAGGAAGACAGATGAAAAGTTGAGACAAGGAAGCTAGCATGGGAAGGTATAAATCACTTAATTAGAGTTGCAGTAGGAAAGGAAAGAGAAACAATGGAGGAAGAGATAATGGCCGACATTAATGGAAATGAAGAAAAGACACTAAAACACTGACTCAAGAAGCTTAATAAAACACAAACAACATAAATAAAAAGAAATCCATATCTACACACATTATCAAGAAACTTCAGAATTTCAAAGACAAAGAGAAGATTTTAAAACAAGCCAGAGGCCAGGCATGGTGGCTCACGCCTGTAATCCCAACACGTAGGGAGGCTGAGGCGGGCAGAATATGAAGTCAGGAGATCAAGATCATCCTGGCCAACATGGTGAAACCCTGTCTCTACTAAAAATACAAAAATTAGCTGGGTGTGGCAGCACATGCCTGTAGTCCCAGCTACTTGAGAGGCAAATTAGCTGGGCGTGGCAGCACATGCCTGTAGCCCCAGCTACTTGAGAGGCTGAGGCAGGAGAGTTGCTTGAAATGGGGAGGCAGAGGCTGCAGTGAGCTGAGATTGCACCACTGCACTCCAGCCTGGAAGACAGAGCGAGACTCCATCTCAAAAAAAAAAAAAAAAGGGAGGTGGAGCCAAGATGGCTGAATAGGAACAGCTCCAGTCTACAGCTCCCAGTGTGAGTGACGCAGAAGACGGGTGATTTCTGCATTTCCAACTGAGGTACCGGGTTCATCTCACTGGGGAGGGCCAGACAGTGGATGCAGGACAGTGGGTGCAGCGCACTGTGTGTGAGCTGAAGCAGAGCAAGGCATTGCCTCCCCTGGGAAGCAAAAGGGGTCAGGGAATTACCTTTCCTAGTCAACGAAAGGGGTGACAGATGGCATCTAGAAAATTGGGTCACTCCCACCCTAATACTACGCTTTTCCGACGGGCACACCAGGAAATTATATCCCGTACCTGGCTCAGAGGGTCCTACACCCACAAAGCCTTGCTCATTGCTAGCACAGCAGTCTGAGATCAAACTGCAAGGTGGCAGCGAGGCTGGGGGAGGGGTGCCTGCCATTGCTCAGGCTTGAGTAGGTAAACAAAGCGGCCAGGAAGCTCGAACTGGGTGGAGCCCACCACAGCTCAAGGAGGTCTGCCTGCCTCTGTAGGCTCCACCTCTGGGGGCAGGGCACACACAAACAAAAGACAGCAATAACCTCTGCAGACTTAAATATCCCTGTCTGACAGCTTTGAAGAGAGTAGTGGTTCTCCCAGCACACAGCTTGAGATCTGAGAATGGGCAGACCACCTCCTCAAGTGGGTCTCTGACCCCCAAGTAGCCTAACTGGAAGGCACCCCCCAGTAGGGGCAGACTGACACCTCACATGATCGGGTACTCCTCTGAGACAAAACTTCCAGAGGAACAATCAGGAAGCAGCATTTGCGGTTCACCAATATCTGCTGTTCTGCAGCCACCACTGCTGATACCCAGGCAAACAGGGTCTGGAGTGGACTCCAGTAAACTCCAATAGACCTGCAGTTGAGGGTCCTGACTGTTAGAAGGAAAACTAACAAACAGAAAGGACATCCACACCAAAAACCCATCTGTACGTCACCATCATCAAAGACCAAAGGTAGATAAAACCACAAAGATGGGGAAAAAACAGCAGAAAAACTGGAAACTCTAAAAATCAGAGCACCTCTCCTCCTCCAAAGGAACACAGCTTCTCACAAGCAATGGAACAAAGCTGGACAGAGAATGACTTTGATGAGTTGAGAGAGGAAGTCTTCAGAAGATCAAACTACTCCGAGCTAAAGGAGGAAGTTCGAACCAATGTCAAAGAGGTTAAAAACTTTGAAAAAAACTAGAAGAATGGATAACTAGAATAACCGATGCAGAGAAGTCCTTAAAGGACCTGATGGAGCTGAAAACCATGGCACGAGAACTACGTGATGAATGCAAAAGCCTCAGTAACCAATGCAATAAACTGGAAGAAAGGGTGTCAGCGATGGAAGACGAAATGAATGAAATGAAGTGTGAAGAAAAGTTTAGAGAAAAAAGAGTAAAAAGAAACAAAGCCTCCAAGAAATATGGGACTATGTGAAAAGACCAAATCTATGTCTAATTGGTGTACCTGAAAGTGACAGGGAGAATGGAACCAAGTTGGAAAACACTCTGCAGGATATTATCCAGGAGAACTTCCCCAATCTAGAAAGGCAGGCCAACATTCACATTCAGGAAATACAGAGAACGCCACAAAGATACTCCCCGAGATGAGCAACTCCAAGACACATAATTGTCAGATTCACCAAAGTTGAAATGAAGGAAAAAATGTTAAGGGCAGCCAGAGAGAAAGGTCAGGTTACCCACAAAGGGAAGCCCATCAGACTAACAGCTGATCTCTCGGCAAAAACTCTACAAGCCAGAAGAGAGTGGGGGCCAATATTCAACATTCTTAAAGAAAAGAATTTTCAACCCAGAATTTCATATCCAACCAAACTAAGATTCGTAAGTGAAGGAGAAATAAAATCCTTTACAGACAAGCAAATGCTGAGAGATTTTGTCACCACCAGGCCTGTCCTAAAAGAGCTCCTGAAGGAAGCACTAAACATAGAAAGGAACAACCGGTACCAGCCACTGCAAAAATATGCCAAATTGTAAAGACCATCAAGGCTAGGAAGAAACTGCATCAACTAATGAGCAAAATAACCAGCTAATATCATAATGACAGGATCGAATTCACACATAACAAAACTAACCTTAAATGTAAATGGGCTAAATGCTCCAATTAAAAGGCACAGACTGGCAAATTGAATAAAGAGTCAAGACCCATCAGTGTGCTGTATTCAGGAAACCCATCTCACGTGCAGAGACACATATAGGCTCAAAATAAAGGGATGGAGGAAGATCTACCAAGCAAATGGAAAACAAAAAAAGGCAGGGGTTGCAGTCCTAGTCTCGGATAAAACAGACTTTAAACCAACAAAGATCAAAAGAGACAAAGAAGGCCATTACATAATGGTAAAGGGATCAATTCAACAGGAAGAACTAACTATCCTAAATATATATGCACCCAATACACAGCACCCAGATTCATAAAGCAAGTCCTTAGCGACCTACAAAGAGACTCAGACTCCCACACAATAATAATGGGAGATTTTAACACCCCACTGTCAACATTAGACACATCAATGAGACAGAAAGTTAACAAGGATATACAGGAATTGAACTCAGCTCTGCACCAAGCGGACCTAATAGACATCTACAGAACTCTCCACCCCAAATCAACAGAATATACATTCTTTTCAGCACCACACCACACCTATTCCAAAATTGACCACATAGTTGGAAGTAAAGCACTCCTCAGCAAATGTAAAAGAACAGAAATTATAACGGACTGTCTCTCAGACCACAGTGCAATCAAACTAGAACTCAGGATTAAGAAACTCACTCAAAACCGTTCAACTACATGGAAACTGAACAACCTGCTCCTGAATGACTACTGGGTACATAACGAAATGAAGGCAGAAATAAAGATGTTCTTTGAAACCAACGAGAACAAAGCCACAACATACCAGAATCTCCGGGACACATTCAAAGCAGTGTGTAGAGGGAAATTTATAGCACTACATGCCCACAAGAGAAAGCAGGAAAGATCTAAAATTGACACGCTAACACCACAATTAAAAGAACTAGAGAAGCAAGAGCAAACACATTGAAAAGCTAGCAGAAGGCTAGAAATAACTAAGATCAGAGCAGAATTGAAGGAAATAGAGACACAAAAAACCCTTCAAAAAATCAGTGAATCCAGGAGCTGGTATTTTTGAAAAGATCAACAAAATTGATAGACCGCTAGCAAGACTAATAAAGAAGAAAAGACGGAAGAATCAAATAGACGCAATAAAAAATGACAAAGGGGATATCACTACCAATCGCACAGAAATACAGACTACCATCAGAGAATACTGTAAACACCTCTACACAAATAAACTAGAAAATCTAGAAGAAATGGATAAATTCCTCAACACATATACTCTGCCAAGACTAAACCAGGAATAAGTTGAATCTCTGAATAGACCAATAACAGGCTCTGAAATTGAGGCAATAATTAATAGCTTACCAACCAAAAAAAGTTCAGGATCAGATGGATTCACAGCCAAATTCTACCAGAGGTACAAGGAGGAGTTGGTACCATTCCTTCTGAAACTATTCCAATCAATAGAAAAAGAGGGAATCCTCCCTAACTCATTTTATAAGGCCAGCATCATCCTGATACCAAAGCCTTGGAGAGACACAACAAAAAAAGAGAATTTTAGACCAATATCCTTGATGAACATTGATGCAAAAATCCTCAATAAAATACTGGCAAACCGAATCCAGCAACACATCAAAAAGCTTATCCCCCATGATCAAGTGGGCTTCATCCCTGGCATGCAAGGCTGGTTCAAAATACAAAAATCAATAAACATAATCCAGCATATAAACAGAACCAAAGACAAAAACCACGTAATTATCTCAATAGATGTAGAAAAGGCCTTTGACAAAATTCAACAACCCTTCATGCTAAAACCTTTCAATAAATTAGGTATTGATGGGACGTATCTCAAAATAATAAGAGCTATCTATGACAGACCCACAGCCAATATCATACTGAATGGACAAAACTGGAAGCATTCCCTTTGAAAACTGGCAGAAGACAGGGATGCCTTCTCCCACCACTCCTATTCAACATAGTGTTCGAAGTTCTGGCCAGGGTAGTCAAGCAGAAGAAGGAAATAAAGGGCATTCAATTAGGAAAAGAGGAAGTCAAATTGTCCCTGTTTGCAGATGACAAGATTGTATATCTAGAAAACCCCATCATCTCAGCCCAAAATCTCCTTAAGCTGATAAGCAACTTCAGCGAAGTCTCAGGATACAAAATCAATGTGCAAAAATCACAAGCATTCTTATACACCAATAACAGACAAACAGAGAGCCAAATCATGAGTAAACTCCATTCACAATTGCTTCAAAGAGAATAAAACACCTAGGAATCCAACTTACAAGGGATGTGAAGGACCTCTTCAAGGAGAACTACAAACCACTGCTCAGTGGAATAAAAGAGGATACAAACAAATGGAAGAACATTCTATGCTCATGGGTAGGAAGAATCAATATTGTGAAAATGGCCATACTGCCCAAGGTAATTTATAGATTCAATGCCATCCCCATCAAGCTACCAATGCTTTCTTCACAGAATTGGAAAAAACAACTTTAAAGTTCATATGGAACCAAAAAAGAGCCCACATCACCAAGTCAATCCTAAGCCAAAAGAACAAAGCTGGAGGCATCACACTACCTGACTTCAAACTATACTACAAGGCTACGGTAACCAAAACAGCATGGTACTGGTACCAAAACAGAGATATAGACCAATGGAACAGAACAGAGCCCTCAGAAATAATGCCACATATCTACAACTATCTGATCTTTGACAAACCTGACAAAAACAAGCAATGGGGAAAGGATTCCCTATTTAATAAATGGTGCTGGGAAAACTGGCTAGCCATATATAGAAAGCTGAAACTGGATCCCTGCCTTACACCTTATAAAAAAATTAATTCAAGATGGATTAAAGACTTACATGTTAGACCTAAAACCATAAAAACCCTAGAAGAAAACCTAGGCAATACCATTCAGGACATAGGCACGGGCAAGGACTTCATGTCTAAAACACCAAAAGCAATGACAACAAAAGCCAAAATTGACAAATGGGATCTAATTAAACTAAAGAGCTTCTGCACAGCAAAAGAAACTACTGTCAGAGTGAACAGGCAACCTACAGAATGGGAGAAAATTTTTGCAACCTACTCATCTGACAAAGGGCTAATATCCAGAATCTACAATGAACTCCAACAAATTTACAAGAAAAAAACAACCCCATCAAAAAGTGAGCGAAGGATATGAAGAGACACTTTTCAAAAGAAGACATTTATGCAGCCAAAAAACACATGAAAAAATGCTCATCATCACTGGCCATCAAAGAATGCAAATCAAAACCACAATGAGATACCATCTCACACCAGTTAGAATGGCGATCATTAAAAAGTCAGGAAACAACAGGTGCTGGAGAGGATGTGGAGAAATAGGAACACTTTTACACTGTTGGTGGGGACTGTAAACTAGTTCAACCATTGCGGAAGTCAGTGTCGTGATTCCTCAGGGATCTAGAACTAGAAATACCATTTGACCCAGCCATCCCATTACTGGGTATATACCCAAAGGACTATAAATCATGCTGCTATAAAGACACATGCACACGTATGTTTATTGCGGCACTATTCACAATAGCAAAGACTTGGAAGAAACCCAAATGTCCAACAATGATAGACTGGATTAAGAAAATGTGGCACATATACACCATGGAATACTATGCAGCCATAAAAAATGATGAGTTCATGTCCTTTGTAGGGACATGGATGAAGCTGGAAATCATCATTCTCAGCAAACTGTTGCAAGGACAAAAAACCAAACACTGCATGTTCTCACTCATAGGTGAGAATTGAACAATGAGAACACTTGGACACAGGAAGGGGAACATCACACACCAGGGACTGTTGTGGGGTGGGGGGAGGGGGGAGGGACAGCATTAGGAGATACACCTAATGCTAAATTACGAGTTAACGGGTGCAGCACACCAACATGGCACATGTATACATATGTAACAAACCTGCACGTTGTGCACATGTACCCTAAATCTTAAAGTATAATAATAATAATAATAAAAGAAAAAGAGAAAGAAGATTGCTTTCAAAGAAGTAACAACTTGTCAGTTGGCTTCTCAACATAATGAGGAGTGCTAAAAAACGTGGAATAATGCCTTCAATGCACTGAGAAAATAATTGCCAACATAAAATTTTGACCTGTCATGAATAGGGAAAATACAAACTAAAGAGATTTTTCCAACAGCAGATCCTCGCTAAAAGAATTTCTAATGTGTATACTCCCTGTATAGGCAGAAAATAATCCTACAGAGAAAGGCTGTAATGTAAAAAGAAATAAAGTGCAGTGAAGAGTAAATATGTGGGTAAATCCAAGGGAAATGAATCAAATCAAGGAATAATGATGTTGTTATTGTTAGAAAAAGAAAAGATATTTAAATACATGAAAAAAATAATATGTAAGTTGGAAGGAGTTTAAAAGATATTAAAATGTTCTGTGGATCTTTTTCAATAAGAGATAGTGACTAATTGTAGACTTCCATAGGTTAAGCTTGTATGTGGTAATTTCTATAGAAGCCTTTCAAACAATGGAAAGAGAACATTTAATGTCATACCTAGTGGAGGAAAAAAACTAGTATGTTTTAAAACAATGTAAAAGAGGGCAAGAAAAAAAGAGAAAACACACATGGAACAGGTGAGACAAATAAAAAGCACAAAATAAAATGATAGATTTAAGCAGAAATGTATCTGCAATTATAATAAATATAATAATAACTAACAAGGATATGGTTTGAATACATCCTCCAAAGTTTATGTGTTAGGAACTTAATTATCAATGCAACAGTGTTGAGAGGTGGGACCTGAACTGTAAGAGGTGATTAAGTTATGAGGGCTCTGCCTTTGTAAATGGATTATGTTGTTATTGCAGGAGTGGGTTCATTATTGTGAGAGTGAGTTCGTCATAAAAGCAGATTTGCCCCCTTCTCTCTCTGTCTCATGCGTGTTTGTGCCTGTGTGCTTGTGTGCTCTCTTGCCCTTCCACCTTCCACCATGGGATGACACAGCAAGAAGGCCCTTGCCAGATAAGGGCCCCTCAGCCTGGGACTTCCTAGCCTCCAGAACTGGAAGAGATAAATCTCTAATTTTTATGAATTTCCCAGTCTCAGGTATTCTATCAGGTATTCAGTACAAAACAAACTAATACACTTATCCCATTGATACTGTAAAGCCCACTTCTGACATAGAATTTTATACTGTCATTCCTGCCTAGAGATAACAGGTATTACTGGATTTTCAACAACCCTTATTCCCCTCTTACCAGGTCCTACAGCTCCTTTGGCATATTTTCTCCCTCTTCCCTTAGCAAACCTCATACTTCCTCAATCAGGTTTTGCTGATTTTTTTTCCTTTCTAACTTTTATTTTAGGTTTAGGGGGTACATGTGCAGGTGTGTTATATGGGTAAATTGCATGTCTTGGGGATTTGGCGTACAGATTATTTCATCACTTAGGTAAAGTGCATAGAACCCGATAGATAGTTTTTTGATTCTCACCCTCTTCCCACCCTCCACCCTTAAAAATGTGTCTGGAGGCCAGATGAAAGGTTAGGGCAGATCCTGAGTAGGGTAAGTATTACCTTATAAATAGGGTTGCCAGATTTGGCAATAAAAATACAGCATGCAGGAGATTATGACACTGTAATAATTCATGAAAATTTAATAATTATTCATTGTTTATCTGAAATTAAAATTTAACTGGGCATCTTGCATTTTATCTGGCAACTTTATTTGCAAAGCATTGCCTCATTTGATACCTCTTAATAGCCTTCAAGAAATAGAAGGTCTCTATCTAACAAGGGAGAGTTTGTCACTTCTGCAGACCAAGGGGTTTAGGCAACTAAAAATTCTTATTAAAATCTTCAACCTGATCTTCAGTTGTGCAGCTCTCCTGCTGCAGGAAATGAGTGTCTTTAAATGCTTCCAAGGAGATACTTTGACTCTCACAGTTTGCTTAAACTTAACTTTTTTTTTTTTTTGAGACTCACTCTGTCGCCCAGGCTAGAGTGCAGTGGCGCGATCTCAGCTCAATGCAACCTCCACCTCCCAGGTTCAAGCGATTCTCCTACCTCAGCCTCCTGAATAGCTGGGATTACAGGCACCTGCCACCATGCCTGGCTAATTTTTTGTATTTTTAGTAGAGATGGGGTCTCACCATGTTGGCCAAGCTGGTCTTGACCTCCTGACCTCAAATGATTCACCCCACCCCCTCGGCCTCCCAAAGTGCTGGAATTGCAGGCGTGAGCCACTGCACCTGGGCTTAAAGTTGTTGATTAATAGATTTGAGCCTGAGATTTTTCTTTCTGCCATGAATCAATAATAATTAACAACAGCTACCCAATTCCACAATCCTTTCTTGCAGGTACTATAACCCTACAAGCCCCAACTGCCTGAGGCAGTAGTTTCTAAACTTGTCAGCACATAGGAATAACCTGGGAGTGTCTAAAAATACCGGTGCCAGTGTCCTAAACCCAGAGATTGTAATGTAATTAGTCTTAGGTGTGGTCTGGGGCTAGGAGTTTTTAAGTTTCCCAGGTGACTTTAATGTGCAGATCACTGGAACCACTAGCCTAGGATATTGTACCAGTTAGCACATCCCCTTGCACCTGTATCCCATTACAGCTCACTACAGGTAAAAGCCTTAAAAATCCACTTTCACAGTGTCTTAGTCCTTTTCTCTTGCCACAAAAATACTTTTTGGTGTGTGGCACACAGTATCCAGGCAGTATCAGCACCTGGGCCTATTGTTATCCAGCTGGTGAGTAATCCAATGACAAAATCCTACACTTACTGTCTGCTTCCTAGGACCCTTCCTGGTACCAATTTTCTTAGGCAGGCTTCCCTAGAAGCAGAACCTAAGGCAGGTGATCTTATCCAAGTGATATATATGGAACACTCTCAAGAAAAGAGAGTGAGGAAGGCAGGACAGGGTAAGGATAAAAGCAAGAATGTGGTCTTAGCTGGTGACTAGCTTTAGTGCCTGATCTTGGGGCAACTCTGGAACACAAATTCTACTGCAGAGTTATCCCTACCTTGAGGCAAGGGGGTGACCTTTTGTACCCCTACATCAGTTAATCATTGGCTGAGGTCTGTCCCTAGAGGGGTGATGGAGGGCTGGAGTATAGCTTCTTAGCCAGGGCCAGGACTAGGGTGAAGTGAGTGGGGTAAAATTTGAGAGAAAGTAAAAAACTCAACAATCAAGATTAATACAATTTTAATACAATATATTAAATAAATAAAAATGAATTTTAAAATTCATGATGAACACAATAAAGTTTTAAATAAAGATAGAATTAGGGGAAGGCGTTCTTACTCGGTCAAGTCTCACAAAGAGAGCAACTGTGGGTTGTTAAGAGTCAACACTCACAGCATCTGGGGGATGGATGCCTTGGCCAGGTAAGGGTGGGGAATCAACAATATCTATTATACCACCTTTCCCCCAATCCATTTATTTAATTTTGGGTTAACTCCATTCTCCTAGGATTTGGGGGAGGGAGCAGAAGAGAAAAATGCTTGGTCCTTTTAATAAAGTCAAAAATCTCTGGCCATGGTGATTGCTTTAGGGATGAACTTGTGACCCAAATGAGCCCAATCTGCATCCTCCTCAAGGATGTTTTTGCTGGAGGTAACAGAAAAGATGCTGTGGACAACATACACTGGAGCCATCTGTGGTCATTTTTCCCAGCTGCACAGAGGAATCTTCCTATAATAGGAGAGATGGAGATCAACACGAAAAGAAAATCTGAGCCATGAACAAAACATGAGAGAGAAAGAGGGTGGGCTGAAAATATTGATTGTGCCTTTGGGCTCAGCAAGGCCAACACTGTTCCATTCTATAATTTATCAATTAGGAATTATTTTTTGTATGGAATAGAAAGCTTGAATTAAGGAGCAAAACCAACTTGAGGAATAAAAAGAGGGTTGGAGGAGAGAAGGAGAGAGAGAACAAGAAGAAAACAGTCTATTGGCTCACATAATGGAAAAGCCCAGGAGTAGATTTGTTTCAAGTGTGGCTGGAAAAAGGTTGTGCATGACATCACCACGATCCATGGATCTTCTTTTTTAGAACTGGCTCCATCTTCAGGTCAAATATGAATCAGACAATAAGCTGAGTGACAGATATTCTGGTTTCCTCAAAACTCTACTTATCCACTTTTGACAATGGTTCCATGATTCCTGAATCAAACATCCATGCCTGGATTCTGCTTTCTTCAGGATGGATTATTTCCTAGCATCCTCCTTTTCCCCACTAGTTTTCTCCTCATGATCACTTATACCTGAATCATAGTAGAGGCAAATGTGGGCTCAAATCACACCTCTTCTTCCTGCCACAATACAACAAAACACTAGTTCACTGTTTTGCTGCTCTCATAAGTTTTTTCTTCTCTAAATTCTCAGAATATCTCAATTCACTCTTCTTTCCGTTTGATTCCCCCTTCTCTTCTTAAAACAACTTTTTAGACTTTTGCAAGATAGCCTTTTTTTTCTTCCCAAGATAATGTATGTAAACTATTTAACACAGTACCTGGCACGTGGTATGCTCAATAAACAGCTCTGTGGAGGAGAAGGAGGAAGAAGAGGAGGAAGAGGCGAACAATAATGTACCTTACATAGGTTTAAGGAGATATAAAAATTTTTTTTGTCTTTGCAGCTTTACTAGATTTTCTTTATTCAGTCCACCATTCATGGGCATCTGGGTTGATTCCATGTCTTGGGTAATTGTGAATAGTACTGTCATGAACATATGTGTGCATGTATCTTTATGGTAGAACAATTTGTATTCCTTTGTATTCTAATTTGTATTCCAATTTTATACCCAATAACAGGATTGCTGGGTCGAATGGTAGTTCTGTTTTAAGTTCTTTGAGAACTCTCCAGACTGCTTTACACAGCAGTTGAACTAATTTACACTCCTACCAGCAGTGTATAAGTGTTCCCTTCTCTCTGCAACCTTGCCAGCATCTGTTATTTTTTGGCTTTTTAATAGTAGCCATTGAC
Organism: Hylobates moloch; assembly: GCF_009828535.3. NCBI lineage: Eukaryota > Metazoa > Chordata > Mammalia > Primates > Hylobatidae > Hylobates > Hylobates moloch. The sequence continues at coordinate 39,556,799 of NW_026652279.1, forward strand.
TGGTATGAGATGGTATCTCACTGTGGTTTTGATTTGCATTTCCTCCCTAATGATTAGTGATACTGAGCATCTGGTCATATGCTTGTTGGCTACATGTATATCTTCTTTTGAAAACTGTCTGTTCGTTAATGTCCTTTGCCCACTTTTAAATGGGGTTGTTTGGTTTTTGCCTGTCGATTTAAGTTCCTTTTTTATTATGAGTATTAGACCTTTGTCAGATGCATGGTTTGCAAATACTTTCTCCCATTCTGTAGGTTGTCTCTCTTCTGTATTGATGGTTTCTTTTGCTGTGCAGAAGCTTTTTAGTTTAATTAGGACTTAAGTTTAATTAAAACTTACTAGTTTTTGTTTTTGTCATAATTGCTTTTGGAGTCTTCATCATGAAGTCTTTGCCAGGGCCAATGTCCAGAACAGTATTTCCTAGGTTTTCTTCTAGGGTTTTATAGTTTTAGGTTTTACATTTAAGTCTTTAATCCATCTTGGGTTGATTTTTGTATATGGTGAAATGTAGGAGTCCAGTTTCAATCTTCTGCATATGGCTAGCCAGCTATCCCAGCACCGTTTATTGAATAGAGAATCCTTTCCCATTGTTTGTTAATGTTGATTTTGTCAAATATCAGATGCTTGTAGGTGTGTGGCTTTATTTCTGGGTTCTCTAACCTGCTCCATTGGTCTATGTATCTGTTTTTGTAACAGTACCATGCTGTTTGGGTTATGATAGTCTTGTAGTACAGTTTGAAGTCATGTAATGTGATGTCTCTGGCTTTGTTCTTTTTGCTTAGGATTACTTTGGCTATTTGGGCTCCTTTTTGATTCTGAAGTAGGAGGCAGGACTGGACTCTGGGCTCAGAAATCAGACCAAATTGAGGACTAGCTCAATTGAGACAAGCCCTAGGGATGGGGCACAAGCAGCTTTCCATAAGACATACCCACCAGTGTGCTGTGTCAGCTTACAATTTCCATGGCAACACCTACAAGTTACTGCCCCTTTTCATGGCAGTGACCTGACAACCCAGAAGTTACCACTCTTTCTAGAAATTTCTGCATAATCCACCCCTTAATTTGCATGTAATTAAAAGTAGATATGACTGCAGAACTGCCTTTGAGCTGCTGCTCTCAGCACACTGCATATGGGGTGGCCTTGCTCTGCAGGAGCAGTCACAGAGCTGTAACACTGCCACGTCAATAAAGCTGTTTTCTTCCACCAACAACTCACTTTTTTTTTTTTTTTTTTTTTGAGACGGAGTCTAGCTCTGTTACCCAGGCTGGAATGCAGTGGCGTAATCTTGGCTCACTGCAAGCTCTGCCTTCCGGGTTCACGCCATTCTCCTGCCTCAGCCTCCCAAGTAGCTGGAACTACAGGTGCCAGCCACCACACCTGGCTAAGTTTTTGTATTTTTAGTAGAAACCAGGTTTCACCATAGCCAGGATGGTTTCGATCTCCTGACCTTGTGATCCGCCTGCCTCGGCCTCCCAAAGTGCTGGGATTACAGGCGTAAGCCACCAACTCACTTTTGAGTTCTTTACTGAGCAAAGCCAAGGACTCTCCCAGGATAAGCCCCAATTTGAGGCTCGTCTGCCTTGCATGAATTCCATCTGAATTTTAGAATAGATGTTTCTAATTCTGTGAAAAATGTCATTGGTTGTTTGATAAGAATAGCATTGAATCTGTAAATTGCTTTGGGCAGCATGGCCATTTTAACGATATTGATTCTTCCTGTCTATGAGCGTGTGATATATTTCCATTTGTTTGTGTCTTCTCTGATTTCTTTCAGCAGTATTTTGTAATTCTCATTGTAGAGATTGTTCACTTGCCTAGTTTAGCTGTATTTTTTTTTTGTGGCTATTGTGAATGGGATTGCATTCTTGAGTTGGCTCTTATGTAGGATGTTACTGGTATATAAAAATGTTACTTTGTACCCTGGATACATTGATTCTGTATCCTGAAACTTTGCTGAAGTTGTTTATCAGATCCAGAGGCTTTCGGAACAGACTATGGGGTTTTCTAGATATAGGATCATAGCATCTGAGTGTTTCTAATGCCTAAGACCCTGATGATCAAGAGTTTTCTTATATCATAACTATATTTCCTGCTGCAAACAAACCACTCCTAATAAGTTCTCCATATAAGTAATTTCTCAGGGAGAATGAAAACTTTTAAAATTCTCATTGCTATGCCATCTTGTTTCTTTAAGTCTTCTACAATATATTTTTTCCCAGCCAAAACACTTTGAACTCTGAGAACAGTCACACACGTTAATATGCATGGCTGGTTTGGACACAGGAACAAGATTTATTGTTTTTTAAAAAAGCATTCCTTCCTTTTCTTTTCTTTTTAAATTGATAACAGGAGTCTCAAAAATACTCCAAGACTGTAACTCCAAGAGAGTTCAACAAACGCATTGAAAATTGGAGGAAAACTAGTAAATGTGTTTTTTAAAAAAAGTGTAAATGAACTTATTTGATTGGATGGGTTGACTTTTTGAAACAAAAAGTGGAATAGACTTGTTTTTCCATCAAGTGGACACAGCTCAACTGTTCTTACAGAGGTTGAGACCTGAAACCTGGGGGGCAAATACTTGATGTGTGTAGTTAAAAAGTGGCAGATAGACTGGTGGAAACAGCATGTAACTAGTTTGTGTCACCAGTTAGCATTATAACTATACCCTAATATGTTCTAATAATAAGCTTCAGGTATATGTTCTGGGTTGCAAAATATGAATTCAAGAAAATGTTTTTATTATTTGGCAGTTAGTGATCTGAAAGCAATCAGTTCCTGCTTCTTTCCTCTGGTCTCTCATGCCAGAAATTAGCCCCTACCTCACCCCTGTGCTGGGTCTATTCTAAAGAAAAGGATCTTTTCAACCTGGTGACTAAATCAAAAACTGTGATTTCCAATACTATTTCCAATATGCTAGCTGTGCCTGGGCTATCCAACTTTTCCAACATTATATTTTAGGATTTCTTTTTCCCCATATCATTTGAGTGCAGAAAGCTCCTGTGGTCCACCTCCAATAAAGCAGCTCCTGTTAGTTTCTATTTCCCTCTGATTTGAGTTTACTTTTGTTATGGAGTCTACCTTGCCCTGCTCATGGTATGATAAGCTTGGGCACCAGGATCTAATCTAGAAATTTCAGGAGGCTTCTGCTAGTTCAGCTCCTTAGAAATGCCAAACTTGTTGAGGCTAACTGTGCCTGTTTCCTAAATGGTTTACCTGCCTCCAGTTTGCACAGCCCTCCCCAATACAAACCATCCTCTACACAGCTGCTCCTCAAGACAAGGGCTTTCAAATATCTAAACTGGGAGCCTTTGGTCCTTTTTATTCTCAGCTTAACTGGTTAGAATTTCATGTTATGTTTAGTAAGGAATGAGCTTCCTGTTATCTTCACAAAGAAGTAGATATTATTGATTGTCTGGAAATAATCTTGACAAAGGAAAGATAAAGGAGGTCCCAGGAACTTGGCTTTGGTCTCAGAAGGTAAAGATGGAAAAGTTCCACATGCATAAGGTGAGAGCATGAATCACCTCAGTCCCTAAGCTGAGATCCTGAGAGTGGGACTTCATGTGAGGCTGATGCAGGAGGAGTTGTAGGAGCATTTCTGGCTTTCAGCAGGGTGTTTGGAAGACTTCTGGGCTGAGTGTTACATGAAAGAATCCAAGTCCACACCTGTTAATCCATGTACAGCCCAACCTACAACTCCTCTTACATCAGCCTCACATGAAGTTGCCATCCTCCCACTGCTAATGCTCACTCACCATCCTCAAGCCCACTCTGTTGAAACAAGCTACCCAATTGCTTGTTTGTTGTGGTTCTTTTATCTTTCTTTCCTTTCCTTTTTTAAACAGTATAATCCTCATCTTTTGGATAGCTCTTGATCCTGTAAGGTAGGTAGATATTATTAACCCTATTTTACAAATAAGAAAACTGAAAATCAGAGAGATTAAGTAATTAGCCCAAGGTCACACAGTCAAGTGTAGTGGTGTCAGGTCTAGCTGACCTGAAGTCCATGATCTTCCTTCATTATGCTCTGTTGACACTCATTTTCCAGCTCTTCCAGTTAACAGGAAGGTTAGAGGGGCACAGTGGGGTGGGAAGAACCCTGGACTGAAAAATCAGGAACCTGAGTTCTGGTCATGGCTCTCTTTGATATTGGGTGAATTGCTCCTTTCTCTGCCCTCATCTGCCACATACAATGGGAAGGTTCTCCTCATTGCTTTCTGAATTTCTTTCATTTCTAATAGACTGTTAGGACAATTTAGTGACTTTTTACTCTGTACTTGGTATATTTAGGAAACTGAGTTCACAATGTTTAATCTAAGTCAATGTTATAATCAGATCATGGGAAGAGAAACCACTTTGCCACATGCTACAAGTAGTGTTGATCTGGCATTACTGCAAGTGAGGACAACTTTCTGAAATAAGTTCATGTATACTTTTGAAAGACTTCACAATAAAGTCATTTAAAAAGTTCTGAGTGCTCAAATCTTTATCAAATTACACTTGTTTATAAAAAAAAGTACTTCATTGTGCTTGTGATATGTGGATAGGGAAAATATAAGTTGTGCCAGGAAGGAACTTAGTTTTCTCTGAAGGCATTGTAAGTAGACACGGTGTCTATGGTTCCCCCAAACTTATGATTCTGATTTAGACTCTACATGTATAGGGTCTTACAAATACTGAGATATGTTCCCTTTTCCTCATCCACTAAAGACAATCTATTAATCACTGTAATTGAAAGTGTAGATTAACAGGAAATGGTTTGAGAAGTGGAGAATCTTATGTGCCTCTTTATAGATATAAGAACTACTGATTCTGATCTCCTTTCTGTTTTCTTCATGATCCATACCTTTTATCCTTCGTGCTTGTTAATGCACTGTTTACAAGAAAATAATTTCTTAAGAAATGTATAAGGGACAGAGATAACTGTTTACATAATGAGAAGCATTTTTTTGTACATGCTGTCAAACTTAAAGCATAGCAAGATTCAGAAATTTTGACATAAACAGGCATTTCTCCTTTTTTATTCTACTTCACCTTTTCCAACACTCCACACATTCTTGTGCATGCCAGTCTTTGTTTTCTGTTTCCCATCTCTCCAGACCCTGCTTCCCAACTCTTGTGATACCTGGCCCTTATCTTCCAGGAGAGTCAAGGACAGTTTGACTTCTTTTAAGTTCTAAAAGTATATGATTTCATGAAATGAGAGGTTTGCTAAAATAAAGGGGTAGATAGATGGAGCACCTTTACCTTCTGTGGCTTCCTATTGGTTGGAAAGAGCTGGTCTGGCGTGAATGTTCTGAAATAATAAGTCCAGGAGGTAGAGATGGGTAGGGGGATGATTACCCTGGATGGTGAGAGGCAGCATTTTTAGGATCTAAACCAAATCACACTTAGAGTGAGAAACCAAAGTCCTTAACTGGGAGGAGCTAATTGACTTAGCAAGCCAAAACAGTGGGGAAACCTAAGAAACAACCCAATCTATGCCCCAGAATTCTCAAAAGCCTCTGGAACTGGCAGGACTGGTAATCCATTGAGGGCAAAGCTTGAGGGAATGATGAGGGCCAAAATGAGGGGGATTGTGAAAGTTCTTTGAGCAGAAGTTGGAGTTGCACTCCCTTTTCCCACACAACACCACCGGGCAACTTCCCTCTTCCCACCCTGGCAGAAGTTTGGAAACTTGTTCTCTGGAGAGGATAAAGCAGAGAGCATGAACAGAGAGATATCTCACACATTTGAGGTAGGGCTATCGTACTAAAAACACATGGAGTAAGTAAATTTATGCATACTGAATAAGGAATGCAGAGGTTCCATCACTACTCACACCCACCCCTCTTCTTTCTCTTGGCTCCCAAAATACTAGCAGCTATACCTCCACCTTCCAAGCAAGATACTGAAAAATTACCAGCTCAAAAAAGAAGATCTAAAAATGATTTCCTAAAAATGTCTTACTCCAAATCCCTCTACCATGAAGCTAAAGTTGACAAACCCATCCATAAACTCAGATCCTCCAAATTTTTAGTTTTTTACTCTTAATTGTGAACAGACAATCAAGTGTCATCAGACAGCTGGGAATCCTTTAACATGGATGATATAGATCAAAGCAAACAAACAGGAAGAAATAACTTGGAATATAATACTTTAAAAACAAACAACCTAATCATTAATATCCTGAGAGAGTTAAGAGATAATATTTCAACCATTAGGAACAGGCTCCTTGCAAAAAGAAACATTCAGAAAACAAAAAAGAGCTCTGAAAAGAAAACATGACAGCAGAAGTAAAAAATACAACAGAAAGGCTGGAAGATAAATTTGAGGAAATCTCTAGGAAATGGAACAAAAAACAAAATATGGACAACAGGAGAGAAAATAACAAAATTGGAGGATCAGTCTAGGAGATTCAACATTCAGGAATCTGCCATTCTAAAATGAGAGACTAGTGAAATAGAGGGGAAAAATAATCAATGAAATAATTCAGGAAAATTTCCTTGGAGGGAAGGACACCAGAAGAAAAGTCCATTTGAGTGTTAATCACAATGGACAAACAGGTATTTCATGACAGAATCTTAGAACATTGAGCAGATTGTAAAAGCTTTCATGTAAAAAGATAAGGAATCAGAATATTTGTAGATTTCTCAAGAGCAACACTGGAAACTACGGACAATGAAAATAATTTCCAATCCAAATTTTTATACCAAGCAAAATTATTATTAATAGTTAAGCAGGAGAGTAAGATAAAGACATTTTCAGATACATAAAATTTCATTAAATATATTTCCCACAGATCCTTTCTCAGAAAGCTTCTGGAGCAAGCTACTGAAGGATATGCACCACCAAAGTGAGGGGGTAAATCAAGAAAGACAACTATATGGACATAGGAATCGGGAGATCCCTTCAGGTAACTGTTGCTCAGCAGACCTAGGGTGTAACTTGTTCAGATTGGAGCAGGTTTTAAACTTTGTGTCTAAGGACAGTGAAGGATTCTATATCTGTAAGTATCTTTTCTTCTGAAGTGAACAGGTAGACATAGTAAAATCCAATGGAATCTCACTTTTATTATAAGATCCACAATGATGCTAGAATATTGGTGAGAATGAAAACTTATACATACAGATGTATGTTTTTAATATGAAGGATTACACTGAAGACTGATGTCAATCATCCTAGCAAGAGTATTCTGATTTCTTTAGACTGTGGTGTAAAGTAAAACCAAATCTGCCTGAATAAGGGGAATATGTGTATGTATGTGTACACCCACTTATATATAGGCATAGTGTGACTATGAATGGATACCCAGGAAGCTGGAGTTCAGAGTTGTGTGGCTAGGGAAAGGGAATGTGAGGGAGACCTTTTCACTATTTACCTTCTTGTTTCTCTTGGTGTGTTGGACAGAATGCAGGGTAAGAGAGACAGGAGACTGGGATCAGTTGGGAGGTGACTGTCATGTTCTTGGTGTGAATAAAGAAGGTCCTGAATGAGAAAAGAAGAGGTGGGTGTGAAAGTGGGAGGAATGCTTTCCTGGCCTAGTGATGACTGACAACAGAATGAGGCAGGAAGGAAGGGGTGAGCAGTGGGTGCTGAGGGAAAGGTTGAATGCAGTCATCAGAGATGACTCTTTGCTTTCAAGCCTGGGTTAATGTATTAGTTCCTTCTCACACTGCTAATAAAGACACACCCAAGACTGGCTAATTTATAAAGGAAGGAGGTTTAATTGACTCACAGTTCAGCAGGGCTGATGAGGCCTCAGGAAACTTACAATCATGGTGGAAGGGGAAGCAAACATATCCTCTTTCACAGGATGATAGGAAGGAGAAGTGCCAAGCAAAAGGCAGAAAAGCCTCTTATAAAACCATCACATCTCATGAGAACTCACTCACTATAATGAGAACAGCAGCATGGGGGTAACTGCCCACATGATTCAATTACCTCCCACTGGGTCCCTCCCACAACATGTGGAGATTATGGGAACTACAATTCAAGATGAGATTTGGATAAGAACACAGCCAAACCATATAATTTCACTCCTGGCTCCTCCCAAATCTCATGTCTTTACATTTCAAAACACAATCAGGCCTTTCCAACAGTCCCCCAAAGTCTTAACTCATTCCAGCATTAACCCAAAAGTCCAAGTCCAAAGTCTCATCTGAGACAAGGCACGTACCTTCTGCCTATGAGCCTATAAAATCAAAAGAAAGTTAGTAACTTCCTAGATACAATGAGGGTACAGGCATTGGGTAAACATACCCCTTCCAAATGGGAGAAATTTGCCAAAACAAAGGGGCTACAGGCCCCATGCAAGTCCAAAACCCAGTGGGGCAGTGAAATCTTAAAACTCCAGAATGATCTCTTTTGACTCCATCTCTCACATCCAGATCACGCTGATGCAAGAGGTGGGCTCCCATGGCCTTGGGCAGCTTGGCCCTTGTGGCTTGGCAGGGTACAGCCCCTTCCTGGCTTCCTTCATGGGTTGGCATTGAGTGTTGGTGACTTTTCCAGGTGCATGGTGCAAGCTGTTGGTGGACCTACAATTCTGGGGTCTGGATGATGATGGCCCTCTTCTCATAGCTCCACTAGGCAGTGCCCCAATGGGGACTCTGTGTGGGGTCTCCAACCCCACATTTCCCTTCTGCACTGCCCTTGCAGAGGTTCTCCATGAGAGCTCTACCCCTGCAGCAAACTTCTGCCTGGACAACCAGGTGTTCCCAAACATCCTCTGAAATCTATGGGGAGGTTCCCAAACCTCAATTCTTGACTTGTGTGCACCTGCAGGCTCACTGTGCTGAAGCTGCCAAGACTTGGGCCTTGCACCCTCTGAAGCCATGACCTGAACTATATCTTGGCCTCTTTTAGCCATGGCTGGGATGCAGGGCAACAAGTCCCGAAACTGCACAAAGCAGCAAGGCCTCAGGCCTGGCCCAAGAAACCATTTTTCCCTTCTAGGCCTCTTGGCCTGTGATGAGAAGCGCTGCTGTGAAGACTTCTGACATGCCCTGGAGACATTTTCCCACTGTCTTGGCAATTAACACTTGGCTCCTTTTTACTTATGCAAATTTCTGCAGCTGGCTTGAATTTTTCCTCAGAAAATGGGTTTTCTTTTCTATCACATCATCAGGCTGCAAATTTTCCAAACTTTTAAACCTAAGTTCCAATTCCAAACCATATTTTTGGGAATACATAAAACTGAATGCTTTTAACAGCACAAAAGTTATATCTTGAATGCTTTGCTGCTTAGAAATTTCTTCTGCCAGATACCCTAAATCATCTCTCTCAAGTTCAAAGTTCCACAAATCTCTAGGGCAGGGGCAAAATGCCACCAGTGTCTTTGCTAAAACATAGCAAGAGTCACCTTTATTCCAGTTCCCAACAAGTTCCTCTTCTCTATCTGAGACCATCTCAGCCTGTATCTCATTGTCCATATTACTATCAGCATTTTGGTCAAAGCCATTCGACAAGTCTCTAGGAAGTTCCAAACTTTCCTACATCTTCCTGTCTTCTTCTGAGCCCTCCAAACTGTTCCAAACTCTGCCTGTTACCGAGCTCTGCCACTTACAAAGTTAACAATGTTGGGTAAATTACTCTGACTCATCTCTGTGTTTAGATTTTCTCGTCAGCATTATGGGCATAATATTCCATTACCTACATCACAGGGTCATTGTGAGGATTAAATAGGATAATGAGTTTAAAGGTTTAGATGAGTGACTGGTATATCGTAAATGTGAACTAACGTTAGCTAGTACTATTCTGCCTAATGACCTCTTTCAACCTTCTTTTTCTTTCCCCTAGTCTTAGAATACAGCAGTTCAGAGAATTTAATATACAAAGGAGAGATGTTCTCACCAAAGGGCATGTTAATATTTCATTCAATCTTTAAACAGATATGTTTTGAGAGAACAAAAAAGAATTCTGAAAAGAATACATGATAGCAGAAATAAAAATACAACAGAAGTTAGAAGATAAAGTTGAAGAAATCTTCAAGAAATAGAACAAAAGACAAAAATATGGACAATAGGATAGACAACTATCTTAGTTACCTGGGATCCATTGGTGAGAAATTAAACACATTCCTGCCCTCACAGAGTCTAGGTCATTTTCTTTTGTCCAGAGTTTTCCTGGCTCCTCTCACACGCTGTATGTATATATGCATCTATTTTATAATCATGGTGTTTTCAAGGAATATTTTTACATTAAGCTTTTGTTTAATGTACATATAAGCTCATAATTTTAAAATTACACACTACGGGTTACAAACTCAAAAGTAAGCTTCCATTCCTTATTCCAGATTTCTTAGTTGTCCTCAAAAACAACCGTTCTTACTTGATTTTTTATGACTCATTACTGAGATAAACATATAGAAGTATACAAGCCTCCTTTCTCAAATAATGGTAGGGGAAAGGGAGGAGAAGATATAGGATGCATCAGATGCTTCTAGCCATAGACATGTAAAGATAAAGGAAGTACATTCAGAGGGCAGAGCAGGGAACATCAGACCACAAGGGTTGAGTAGTACTCTTGAAGCCAAAGCAGAAAATGTAGACTTTTAAATGAATGTAATAAGCATTTATTAAAAACTGTGCTGCACAAAACATGTTAGAAACTAGCCAGGTGCTAGGAGTCTAATCAAGGCAGGGGCAGGGTACACACATGGGAATATTACACGGACAAGCTTGTCTAGCATGGCAGTCTACAACCCTTGAGGGTTTACGTAAAATAAAGGAACATTTTTGTGGCCCAGGCCCCCCAGAGTTCTCTTTAGGTTTGGGCAGAGACTGCCCCATCCCTTACTGATCCCACCTTAGAGCCAGGTTTCCGAAGTCATTTCTCCCAGTATATCCGTCTCTGTACGCAATTTTCCTCTGGTTGCCTTGAGCAAAAACAATCATCCAACTCAAATTTGCTAGCCCTGTGCTGGGCCAGCCCATGTTCCCGTAGGACATCTGTAGGCTAAGTAAGCCTCTGGGTGATCTGCGTCTTGGTCTTCCTAATTCCATTGCAGCTCCTCCTCTCTCAGCCAGGGGTGGGAAGTCCTAAGCCTCCTTCCATTCATCCCATTATCAAGATGATGGCTCTCCCTCCCCAGCTCTGCTTCCAGGAAGATGACATCCCAATAACTTGGGTATCATCAAAACCCCTCCCTGACCACCAGGGAAACTGCTGTCTGTCTTAAGTCCATTTGGACAGAGTGTCCATCTGTTGCTTGTTTCAAGACTTGTTGATGGGGCGGACAGACCAGACATTTCATGTATTTCTGTGGATCAAGGTTTCTCTTTTTTTCTCTCTCTCTCTTTTGAGTATTGTGATCTCTTTTGGTTCTTTCACAGCTTCCCCAGGCCATCTCACTAGTCAGTTTTTCAAGAGAAACAGGGTTCACAAGCTCCAGCATTTTCCTGTTTATTCAGTTCTCTCCACTAGGGCTTGTTAGGCAGGGCAAGCCTCCTCAATATTAGCAACAGCCTAGACAGAAGTGGCTCTAGGTTCTATCTCCGCCTCTCCTAATTTCCCCAAATTTAAGTCGGTCTGCTCATTGTTGCCTGTGCCCTAGTACTTACTGACCCTGACAGAGAGCTGAGAACTCCTTAGCAGGGGTAGACTTTTCTCTAGAGCATAGTAATCACACTATTACAGTACACAGATCTCTGTGTTTCAAAATATTAACACTGAAAGGTCATAAATACATAACTCCCACCCAGACTGAGGAGGTAGTTGTTTAGTCACAGATACACAAGATTTAGTGGGGCACCAGCTTAGAATTCTGGGCAGATAAAAGGCAGTTTTCCAGAAATTGAGAGTTCTATTTAAAAAAAAAAAACACAATCTATGAAATTAAGAGAAGAATCTGATCTGGAGGAGGTATTCGTCCTAAATTTTATTTCCAGGACATGAACCATTAAGCTGGACTTGGCCCATAAGTGTGCTCTGAAGTGGAAAGAAGCAATAAGAGAATTAAAGTCTGCTCTTGGCATACGGAGCAGAACTAGAGTTACAGGGAGGCTATTCCACTTAGAGGGAGTCCTGGAGCCCCCTTACTACTGATGGTGATGTCTTTTTGCCTTCTGGAAGAAATCAAAAAGGTTGCCCAGAAACTTACAAAGGAAAGGGTAGAAAAAATCAATACTTGTATGGGCTTTACTCTTTAATTAAAAACATGTATCACTTTTGCCGCATGAAGGTGTCTTCGAACTTTTAAAAACATGCTGGGCTTCATCAGATCTTTCAGGTATATGGATTTTTTCTCTGGAAAAATAGAAGAAAAGATTAGGTGATATTTCACAGTTGAGCTACTTTCTTTTTCTAGATTTCAGTGATAGGGCAGAACAGAGGTTGCCATTGGAATAGCAATGAGGAGAAACAAACTATTGAAGAGAAAGGTGGAGAAGGCAAGAGAAAAGAACCACGGTCTACACTGTCATCTATGCTTCAACAGCTACCCTTTATTTCTGCCTAGCCCTTCCCATGCCCTCTGCTGATTCTCTGCTGCCTGCCCTCTGCAGGCTCTTCCAGACCATTTCTGAAACTGAGTCTGACAGGGTAGGCAGGATTACATCACCCTTTCTCATTGTCCAAGGGTGCCTGGAATTATTAGTCTTGTTGCTAGAATCACAGTGGCTGGTATATCTGGATTAGTGCTGGGCACTCTTGGTTGTCTCTCCACCCTGGGCGTTATGACCCTATCTCTGAAACCAGGCTTGTGACTGAGGGTTGCTTTGATCCTATGGGTATGCAGTCAGAGCCTTGATATTCCTGAGAGCTTAATTTCTCAGGAGGGATAGAGGTACAGACTATCTGATAGCTTCACGTTGTGAAAGGACTGATCACCACGAACTTTTATGTATTCATCATGCATCAATCATTCTTTCAACAAGCATTTATTGAGAACCTGCTATATGCCAGGCACCATGCTAAGTGCTAGCAGCGTAATGACGAGCTTAACTGGTATGGTCTCTGCTCTTCATAGAATTTAGTTTAGTCTAGTTTATAGCGTTTAATAAGATAATTACAGAAATATGTAAGCATAATCTGGTGTTATTAAGAAAAAGCCAAGGGATCCACATGACACTGTAACAAGTGGACGTTTTCTAGTTTGGGAAAGGGTTTTTAAGAAAGTGCTGCTTGAGGCAAGATCTGAAGAATGAGGTAAAGAAGTGGCAGAAGAACATCTAAAAGGGCCATAGCAAATACTAAGATGCTCAGGCTGAAGCCAACATGTTATCATTCCCCACTTCTTCATTTATTCATTCCACACATGTCACTGTGCTAGGTACTGGGGTTACTGTGGCAGACAAGATGCAGCCCATGTTCACCACCTCTGAAATCTTTGGTATTGACTTTTACTTGACCATGACAGAGCTTGTCATGCTTTCTGGGCATTGTGCATTGGGGACCCTGCCATCCATTAACAGGTTATTTTCTTCTAGATCTTAACTAGTCTTATTTTCCTCTCCCTCTCCATTAGTTCAGGTTTGCTGAGGTCTCAACACGCCTTAGGCATAAGCCTATTCAAGTAACAGGCACTCTGGGGATTATACCTCTCTCATCAATGTCTCAGGGTCAGGATTTACCTTTTCTTGGTCTGTTCACTCTCTTCCCTCTCCATTGTGTTGGTTCCTGAAAGACACCAAGAACAATCTTCAAAAATGTATTCTTCATAGATACAAAAGAAGGAAAGGTTGAAAAGGCTTCAAAGTTCTGGGACTCAGAGAGAAATTGTTGTGACTTTATATATGGAAGAGATAGTTACTTAAATGATGCAATTTCAGGGGGATTGGGAAGAAGTTTCTTGCATTCAAAAAGTATATGCCTTCCCTTGCTCACTGTGCCTTAAATTCTAACACTGGAAATAGATTTTTCACTTATAGCTCTATCCTGGCTAACCAAAAAATACCATTGGGAGGGGTAATATATTTAGTTTTAGCAATCGTTTTGTGATTGGAAGAGTTTCTAATCCTTTTCTGAAAGCAAGGTTTAGAAGGAGGAGGAAAAGAAGTCTTAAAGATGTTGATGCCTAAATGGGCTAGCCAGATGGTGCTAAGAATATTACACAATGTTGCATGGACAAGCCCAAATGGGAAGTTTCTAGCCAGCTAGACCTCACAAAGCCTGAGTTGCTATTGATAGGGACTTGCTACTGACACAACTTGGGATGTAAATTTCTCTAGGCTGACTGTTGTGATGATGCTATTGTCCCACATAAAGCCCAACAGGTTGCTAACCTGGGTGTCCATGGAGGTATTTATAGACCACAAGAATCCACTCAACAATACCTCTGACGGTTTTGTGATTCTATCTTTACTAAATAGAGCATTCTTGAACACTTCCTGTCATTGGAAGTTCTCTTTTATGTGTGTATGTGTGTATTTAAAAACGATCAGCTTTTATGAGGCCACAAAGTCATAAGAATGATATAATGGACTTGGGTACTCGGGAGGGGGGAAGGGTGAGAGATGGATGAGGGATAAAAGACTACACATTGGGTACAGTGGACATTGCTCGGGTGACAGGTGCATCAAAATCTCAGAAATCACCACTAAAGAACTCATCCATGTAATCAAAAACTACCTGTTCCCCAAAAACTATTGAAATAAAATAAAAATAAAAGATAAAAACAATCAGCTTTATGGAGGTATAATTAATAAATAATAAAACCCAATCATTTTCAGTTTAGAGTTTGGTGATTTTAACGAATATACATAGTCACGTAACCACCACCACAATCAAGATCGAGAACATTTTTATAAGCCAAAATATTTCGCTTTTCAGCTGATTCCTGTCCCCCATCCCATGCATAACCATGAATCTACTTATGATAGTTTTGCTTTTTCTCAAATTTCATATACATGAAATTGTATAATGTGTATTCTTCTTGTGCCTGGATTGTTTCACTTAGCATAATGCTTTTGAAATTTATCTATGTTCTTGTGTATTATTAGTAGTCCATTCCTTTCTATAGCTTTGCAGTATTTCATTGTATAAATATACCACCACCAACTGACGAAAATTTAGGATGCCAGGTTTGGTATTATGAAACAAGCTGCTATGAACATTTGTGTATGAGTCTTTATATATTTTTAAAATTTTTGAAATTTCTGTTTGATAAATGTCTAGGATTTCTGGGTTGTATAGCAGTACATGAGAGTTTCAGTTGCTTCATATCCTCCCCAACACTTGATGTTTATCAGACCTTTTAATTTTAGACATTCTAGAGGGTGTGCAGTGGTATCTAATTATAGTTTTAATTAATCTGATGACTAATGATGTTGTGACTGTGCTCATCGGCCATTTGTATATCTTCTTCTGTTATGTATCTGTTCAAGTCTCTTGCTTCCTGTATTTTATTAAATGGATTGTCTTCTTACTAATGAGTAGCAATATGTAATTATATATTCTGGATACAAGTCCTTTATCAGATATATATTTTGCAAACATTTTCTCCCTGTCTGTGGTTTGACTTTTCCTTTTTTAAACAAAGTCAAGGAACAAAAGTTTTCCATATTGATGACATCCATTTTATCTTTTTATGAGATGGTTTTTGCTTTCTGTGTCCTATCTAAGAAGACTTGCCTAACTTAAGGTTACAAAGATTTTCTCCTCTGTTTTCTTTCAGAAGTCTTTTCATTTTAATTCTTAATATGTAAGTTACTTTGTGTGTGTCTAGGTTCATACTTTTTCCATGTGGATATCTAATTGTCCCAACACTATTTGTTGAAAAGACTATCCTTTCTGCATGGAATTACCTTGGTACCTTTGTCAACAGTGTGAATCTATTTTTGACTCTCTATTTTGTTCCATTGACTGATATGTCTGTCCTTTTACCGATATCACACTATCTTAATTACTATAACTATCTAGTAAATATTGAAATTAGGTAGGTAAAGTCTACCTTTGTTTTTTTTTTTTTTTTGAGAGGGAGTTTCGCTCTTGTTGCCCAGGCTGGAGTGCAATGGCAAGATCTCAGCTCACAGCAACCTCTGCCTCCCGGGTTCAAGCCATTCTCCTGCCTCAGCCTCCGGAGTAGCTGGGATTACAGGCATGCACCACCATGCCTGGCTAATTTTGTATTATTTTTAACCTTTGTTCTTATTTTTCAGAATTGTTTTGGCAATTGTAGGTTCTTTGCATTTGCCTATAACTTTTAGAGTAAGATTTTTAGTATCTATTAAAGAGCTTACCAGGATTTTGATTGTGATTACATTTAATCCATAGATCAACTTGGAGAGAATAGATGTCTTAACAACATCTAGTCTTCTGATTCATAAACATGGCCTATGTCTCCATTTATTTTGGTTTACTTTAATTTCTCCAGTAGTAATATTGTATAGTTTTCAGTATATAGACCTTGTACTTGTTTTGTTAAATTTATTTCCAAGTTTTTAATATTATTTGATGCTATTGTAAATGCTATTAATTTTTTTCAATGTACAATTGCTTGTTGTTAGTATATAGAAATAATTGATTTTGTGTATTGACTTTGTATCCTGTGCCTTTGCTACACTCACTTATCAGTTTTAATAGGTTTTTGATAGATTCCTCAGGATTTTCTACAATCATGATCATTATTTGTAAAAAAAAAAAGACAGTTTTACTTCCTTTCCAATCTGTATGTCTTTTATTTCTTTTTCTAGTCTTGTTTCTCTGGCTACGACCTCCAGTACAATGGTGAACAAAAGTAGAGAGAGTGGACATCCTCCCCATATTCCCCATCTTAGGGTAAAAGCAATCAGTCTTTTATCATGACATATTATGCTAACAGAAGAATTTTTGGTAGATGTCCTTTGTCAGGTTGAGGAAGTCATCTTGTATTCCTATTTTTATGAGAGTTTTTCTTTCCATTTAAAACTATGAATGGGTATTAATTTTGTCAAAAGTTTTTCCTGTATCCATTGACATGATCATATGTTTTTTTCTTTTTAGTTTATTTATGTAGTAAAGGTTATGGCCTGATTTTTGAATGTTGAGCTTACCTGTGTTTCTTGAATAAACCCCACTTGATCATGATGTATTATACTTTTAACATATTGCTAGATTTTAGTTGCTAATTTTGTTAAGCATTTCACGAGAGATGTTTGTAGTTTTCCTTTCTTGCAATGTCTTTTCCTAGTTCAGTATCAGGGCTCCCCTGCCTTCAGAGCAGCCTGGACTCCAGGCAGTAAACTAGAGCAATCATAGGGCTTATCTCATTTTTTCTTTCCTTCACTCAGGGACTACAATTTTCTGCTGTCTGTCATCTGATCTCTGAAAACAGTTGTTTCATATATTTTGTCTGCTTTCTAGTTGTTTATGGAAAGAGGGCAATTCCTATAGCAGTTAATCCTTTGTTGGAGGAAGCAGAAGTCTATTTCTTCTGTACAATTTTAAAGACCATTTATTTATTTATGCTTTTTAAGATGGAATCTTGATCTTCTGTCACCCAGACTGGAGTGCAGTGGTGTGATCTTGGCTCATTGTAACCTCTGCCTCCCAGGTTCAAGTGATTCTCCTGTCTCAGCCTCCCAAGTAGGTGGGATTACAGGTGCCCACCACCACACCCAGCTAATTTTTGTATGTTTAGTAGAAATGGGGTTTCACCATGTTGGCCAGGTGGGTCTCGAACTCCTGATCTAAGGTGATCTGCCCACCTCAGCCTCCAAAAGTGCTGGGATTGTAGGCATGAGCCACCACTCCTGGCCTAAAAGACCTTCTAATTGTTAGAAAAGTCTCTCTTAATTCTTTATACCCTCTCATAACCTTCATTCATTGAGATGCTCTTCAGAGTCATACTATCAAGCTCAATCTTTGCATCCTATGGTAGCTCTTCAGATATTTGAAGACAGCATCTCTGTTCTCTCCAGGCCTTCTTTCAGGTGAAGCATCCTCAGTTACTTGAGCTATTTCTTAATTGACTGAGTTCCTAGATGCTTTATAAATCTGGTTATGTTCTATTTTTGTAAAGTTTCTTCTTAAAAATAATGGTGTTTTTAAGGACATGAATAGACAATTCTCAAAAGAAAATATACAAATGGCCAACAAACATGAAAAAAAGTTCAATATCACTAACTATCAGGGAAATGAAAATTAAAACCACCATGAGATAGCACCTTACTCCTGCAAGAATGGCCATTACTAAAAAATCAAAAAATAATAGATGTTGGCATGGATGTGGTGAAAAGGGAACATGTTTACACTGCTGGTGGGAATGTAAACTAGTACAAACACTACAGAAAACAGTATGGAGATTCCTTAAAGAACTAAAAGTAGAACTCTACTATTTGATTCAGCAGTCCTACTACTGCATATTTACCCAAAGGAAAAGAATTCATTATATGAAAAAGACACATGCACATGCATGTTTATAGCAGCACAATTTGCAATTCCAAAAATAAGGAACCAACCTAAATGTCCATCAACCAATGAGTGGATAAAGAAAATGTGATAAATATACCTCATGGAATATTACTCAGCCATAAAAAGAAACAAAATAATGGCATTTGCAGCGACTTGGATGGAACCAGAGACCATTATTCTAAGTGAAGTAACTCAAGAATGGAAAAACAAATATTGTATGTTTTCACTGATAAGTGGGAGCTAAACTATGAGGATGCAAAGACATAAGAATAATATAATGGACTTTGGGGACTCAGAGGAAAGAGTGGGAGGGGTGAGGGATAAAAGACCACACTGGTGCAGTGTACACTGCTTGGGTGATGGGTGGCACCAAAGTCTCAGAAATCACAACTAAATAACTTATCCATGTAACCCAAAACCACCTAGTTTAGTTCAATAGTTCCCAAAAAACTACTGAAATAAAAATTTTGAAAAAGAATCTTATTATAAATGTAAAAAAATGGTGCTTATAGTTGAATACAGTATTTTCGATGTCTTCAGACTAACACAAAATAAATTATCCTTTTATACCCATGACAAAATAGTCACCATATCAAAAAAAGCCACTATCAAAAAAATGAAAGCAGACAATTAAAAGGTAGATTCTAAACTTTTAAATTTGATTACAAATTTAGCATTTTGAAGGGGAAATGTGATGATATCACTAACTTTCCATTTTTAAGCCTGTGAATATTTCTGTTTAAATGTTGGTTAAAAACAGATCATGAGGTCAAGAGATCGAGACCATCCTGGCCAACATGGTGAAACCCCATCTCTACTAAAAATACAAAAATTAGCTGGGCTTGGTGGTGTGCGCTTGTAGTCCCAGCTACTTGGGAGGCTGAGGCAGGAGAATCGCTTGAACCTGGGAGGCAGAGGTTGCAGTGAGCTGAGATCGTGCTGCTGCACTCCAGCCTGGTGAAAGAGTGAGGCTCTGTCTCACATACAAAAATAATAATAATAATAATAATAATAATAATAATAATAATTTGTTTTGAAAAAGACACTTTACCTTTAAGAAATCATTCCTGAAAGAGCTGAGACTCCTAGGTTTGTTCTAGGGAGGCAAGTTGTAAAAACCGTTGTTGCTAGGGCATTATATACAGATTTCAGTCACACAAGACCCAAATGAGGAAGTAAAATTTCAGGGGGAGATATTTTAGTCTTTCTCCCAATGGGTAAGCTGATAGGGTGATTTCTGTTTGGGAAAAGACAGTAATTCATAGTTATAAGTTCTCATGCCTTATCTGCCTTATTTGACAAAACAAAAAAAGAGAAGAGAGATTGGAAACTGGCTAGAATAACTATGGCATTTCCCTTTTATTCATTTAAACAGCCTAAACTGGATAAATATATACAGTTGAGGCACAGAAAAACTATAATGAGAAAACATTGGACAGGACTTTTGGTGCCAAGTTAGTTAGTTTGAGGACTGTCTCCTTTGAGAAAAGGATTAACACTGGAGTAGGAGGAAGCTCCACTTTTGGAGAAATTCCTACCAGTTATCAGTAAGCTTGTGTCTCTGTGGAGGGATCTGCTGTTTCCACATTGGTCTCTTGGCAGAATTTAGCTCCTTATAGTTGCAGAACTGAGATTCTAATTTCCTTAATGGCTGTCAACTGAGAGCCACTTCCAGCTTCTAGAAGCTACCTACATTCCTTGGCTCATGGCTTCCTCCTTCCATCTTCAAAGCTAGAAATGCTGGGTTGAGCTTCTCAAGCTTCAGATCTCTCCTCCTACTTCCAGTTCATTTCTCTATTCCAGCTAGGAAAGATTCTCTGACTCATGTGATTACATTGGGCCCACCTGGATAATCCAGGCTAATCTCACCATCTCAAGCTTGGTGCCTTAATCACTTATGTGAAGTTCCTTTTGCCATGTAAGATAACATATTACAGGTTCTGGAGTATAGGAGGTGGACATCTTGTGGGGGGCATTATTTTGCCTATCACATAGCCAATGCCAGGAGTACCCACAAAGCAAGGGTAGATATTGCTGAAGTTACAGAATCCAAATTTACAAATATATCATATCTATAATGGCATAGTTATACCTGTTGCACCTCCCTCCCTACAGTGATAGCAAGGCTTCTCTCTTTGATCGAACTCATTGGCTTGGATGACTGTCTGAATAAATAACTTTTTCTTACCAATATTCTTCGTTACATTCTTAGGGGTCATATATGTGCCACTCAGCCCAATCTGACCATCTCATCTGTACCTACAGAGCTTATTTAACCACCTTCTAACTTCTCGCGTGTGAACACACATATCCTCTTTATCTCCCCTATCTAGTCTCCTGATATTTTTCTGATTGCCTCATGGGGGAAGAAACATCCTTAATCTTTTTCTCTATCCCTTCTTTGTTTCATTTGTAAGATGATCATTCTAATGTGAAGAAAAATTTAGGAAACAGCTTATTCCCAAGATGTAAGTCGCTTCTTCATATTTGATTAATTTTAAATGGCAACGAGGTTGAAAGAAAGGGAAGCTCAAAACTCTCGCATTGAAAAGTCAAAGCCTGGACAAGCATGATATGTCTTTACATCTGTGCTATGAATTTTATATTTTTATACCATAGAAATCTCTCAGCACACTCCATACCTTGGCAGTTTGAATGGCTCTGCCACTGCTTTGTATTAATTTATTTAAATTTGATCACTGCTCCCCAATTTCTTATTTTTAAAGTACAGCAGGATGCAATGAATGACTGCTAATGTCATCCATCTATTTTCTAGATAGATTTTAAAATCAGTGTACTGAAAAACAAGATGCTGGCCAGAGGCAATACTCATCTTGTGCTTTCTACCATAAGTGAGTAAGAAGGTTACCTTAATTATTAGTACCAATCAAACTAATTACTACTGGAGGCAATTACTGAGATAAAGTCCAATCTTAGAACCAGCCCAAACTAAAAAAAGGCATGGCATTATTACAAAGTTAGGGACCACTTTGTCCCCATTAAACATTTTTATAACTGAAGTCAGTGGGGAGGGTGTTTATAATAACAAAACTACTGGACTAACTCAAGTGTCCAAAAAATGAGGTTGGTTAAATAAATAAATTAAGGTGTATCCACATAAGGGAATATCTTGCAGCCATTTAAAATGATGCTGTAGAATGATATTTATGACACTGAAAATTGTCTTGCTACATTTAGTATAACAAAGTTAGAACACAGTACATATATTATCCAAATTGTGAAAAATAGCCCTTATGATAATCCTAATTATGGAAAACAACATAGATAGATACATAGAAAAATCTTAAAGATAGGCACCAAAAATATTTGTGTAATCATTTTTTCTCATTAGTGGAATTATAGATGATTTTATTTTTGTTATATATGATAATGGATATGTATTACTTAGAAATTAGTAAAAGTTAATATTGTTTGTTATAAGTCAATGGGCAATAATTCGTCTAACTTATTTCATAAGAAACCTAGATTTTTTAGAGACGAGAAGCTGATTCTTGTGGTCATTTAGCAAATATCCCTGCTTAAACACCACCAGGTCCACAATCTTTAACATTTAGGAGTGGTTTCACCATTTTACTTTATGTATATGTCACAGTAACCTCATGAAGTGAGGTAGATAAAGCAAGTAATAATCAGTTTTCCCTGGAAACCAGAAGTACATTTGTAAACCTGAGGTTAGAAGTGTTGCCTTTCTTTGAAGTCCAATAGCAACATTATCAGCTGCTGCCAGTCTGTATAGGCTCAAAACTCCAAGGGAAAACCTTTTTTCCCAACAACTTCCTGACTTTTTGCCAGTCTAGGCTCAGTCAACAAGCTCCAGAAGGCAGCCAGCTGATTGGAAAGTACGTGCAAAGTGGTAGTCTGTGGGGAGGACAAGGACTGACTCACCACATTTATAAGAGTTGCGAGGCTGCTTCTTCTTCTTCCATTTCCATAGAATTAGACAGAAAACCATCACACATATAATAACTGTTGGAAATACAGCTGTAATCCAAGGGATGTGGTCTGGGGGAGGCTGAGGGTCCTCAAGCTCTACAAATGACCACAAATTTTCAATCAGCCAGGAGAGTCATTTACAAAAGGTTTCTTCTCTTTATTTACCTGCCAGCCTCTCCCCAGGGCTCTAAGGCCAGAGAATCCTGAAATCCACAATATGAGGCCATAGAAAGTCCCAGTCTCAGGGCCTCAGCAGTGACCTAAGAATCAAGCCCATGCCTCTGGCCAAATGCCTGGACTGAGCTGCCATGCCTTCCTGGAGGTGGGGAGAACACCAACCATGATCAGAAAGAAGAGGGTCAGCCTGGCCCGTGATTCTGGAATCTGGGTGAGGTGTCTGCGCTGAGGCTCTCTGCACGTGCAGTCATTTGTGCTGTGCCTGCTATCCTGCCCCCCTCTGCAGTCAGTTCCCAAGCCCTGAAGTTCCTCTCGTGATGATTCTTCTGTCCACTATCATCTCCAGACACCTCTCATTTGGACAAATGGAACAGCTTCCACAGGCCCTTACCTCTAGTTCTCATTTGCTTGTTTGTTTAGTTTTTTCCTACTGAGGTCACAGTAGGTTTCCTCTTCATGGCTTTCAGCATATCTCATCTACTAAAAAACCTTTGATGTTTCTTCATGCCTTGAAGAAACTTCACGCCTTCAGGACCTACTTCCTTACATGAGAACTCCTAAGTTTCTGGGGAGCTGGGAAACAGGCTTTGTGGGGGAAAACTTAGAACTGAGTTGCCCACTTTAAAGACATTTTTGGGAACAGTTCTGGTAGCTAATCCCAAATTTCAGGAAAACTAGGACCAGCTGATCTATTAGCTTAGCTATAATTTGTAGACACATGCCCTGTTTCTGGGATGTTAAGAAGTTGTTGGCATTGCAGGCCATATTTAATTCCTTTTGAGTCTGTCCCCATCTATCCCACTTGAGCCAGTTTGGCACTTCCAATAAAGGGGGTTAGGGGTTATACTTACTAACATGGAGGCTGCTACCTTTTAACATGCAAAAAAGGTCCCTTGACTCAGGGTCTAACCTATCTCTGATCAAGCGATAGAATGGGAAACCCAGAGAGGCAAGCCCCATCTTCCTGAGGCAGCTAGAGCTGAAACATTTCTGAAGATGGAGGTACCTGTAGAAGTTTGGCAGAACAGTAGTGAGAAGCAGCAGGAAGGTGAGCCATGGTGAGGTTATAGTGGTGGCAAGCCCCTGTTAATTTGTAGACTATGGGAGCTGTAACAGAGGGCCCTGGGGCATGTCATATATGGTGATGTTGGTGGCCACAAGATGGCCACCAATCAAACTAATTACACATTGAAGGAGGTACTGAACTTCAGGCATAGCTTGGAGAGGCTTCTATCTAGCCAACAGAGGATACAGGAGAAGCAACTGGGACAGGACGAGGGGCTCCACCATTTACTGGACTCTCAGAAGCTGAAGTGTCTGAGTAGGGAGAAGTCAGTAGCAGGAGATGAGATAGGCCCAGTTGTAAAGTTGGTTCATGGGGATTGGCCCCAGGGGCTGTTCACAGACCAAGTTATATCTGAACAACAAGACACTGGGAGAAAGGAGGCAACAAAGCTAGGGTATGGAGCAAGGAGTTGGATGGATGTCACTGGAGGGGGCAAGCCAAGAAGTCATCGCTGGAGAAGGGGTCAAGGTAAGAAGAAGGCAGATGTGGGGGTCCAGGTCAGCACAAGCAGTGATGGGACAGGGTAGATGCAGACCACCTTTATTCCAGGAGGGAATCTTGCAGTTACAGCTTCTTAAAAGAGGAGTCAAATATAGACACATGCCCTCCTGGGTAAAGCCAGGACTTTAAAATGTCAGGCTCCTATTAGTGGCTACTGCTTAGTTTCAATCCTTTCCTCCACTGAACTGGTCCCTGAAGAATACTTGTGAACACACAAGCATTTCTGCCTCCAAGGCTTTCTTTGACATACCTCCTGCACTTATGTCAGATACAGCTGATCCACTGTGGTCCTCTCACCTGCTGAGCCCAGATACTGTCTCAAATTTTTTCTGCTAAGGAAGTCACCACAGTTTTGGGAACCTGTCATCCAGAATGCCCTCCCCTCCTCACCACATTTATTAACCCCAATAATTTATTTTACATGTGACAAGGTACCCCTTCCTTTAGGAACCATTCCCTGACCCTCAGGGATCTTGCCTACCTCTGAATGCCCATAAAACTCCTCATTACCAGTCACTTTTGTTTTAAATTTAGTCAGATATTTCCATGGAATAAAATTTAGATTCCAATTCAATCTTTTAAAAATCAAGTTTTCCATGTGTGCACATTATAGGGTTCTGATTCTACTGGAAGGTCCTCAAGGGCAGAGGGGGTGTCATATCTTTTTGTTTTCACTCCTGCAACCAATAATGTCCCAAATGGTTCTATACTCACAATAAGTACCATTTCTATGTCTGCATGTATGCATGGTGTGTGTGCATGTGTGTGCGTGTGTGTGTGTGTGTGTGTGTGCAAGTGCATGTATGTGTTGTAATCAAAGAAAGAATTCTAGCCTGGAGGAATCCTGCGTTTTTTTGTTTTTTTTTTGTTTTTGTTTTTGTTTTTGTTTTTGAGACGGAGTCTCGCTCTGTCGCCCAGGCTAGAGTGCAGTGGCGCAATCTCGGCTCACTGCAAGCTCCGCCTCCCGGGTTCACGCCATTCTCCTGCCTCAGCCTCTCCGAGTAGCTGGGACTACAGGCGCCCGCCACCACGCCCGGCTAATTTTTTGTATTTTTTAGTAGAGACGGGGTTTCACCGTGGTCTCGATCTCCTGACCTTGTGATCCGCCCGCCTCGGCCTCCCAAAGTGCTGGGATTACAAGCGTGAGCCACCGCGCCTGGCCAAATCCTGCATTTTTTAGTCAAAACTTCAGAATCCTCCATCCAAAGGTAAACCAAGAGACTAAGTCAGTTTCAGGGCTAAAAGTATATTTCTTCAAGTGCAACATAGGCTCGTAGCCTCCTGGACCCTGCATCACTTAGGAGAAGCAGGAGCCCTCCATCTGGGTCCTTCCTAACAGCATCAGAAAATGGCCCAGTTGGAGGTTTCCTAGCAAGTCGGGGACATTGGGTGATCTGCCTTAAGCATTTGTGTATAATACCTGCTGAAAGAAATAGTCTTGGAAAACAGCTTTACCTATAGAGAAAGGTGAGGATAAAAGCCGTATCTTGTCAGTTTCCAGAACACAGAAGATGGTCATATTGCTCGTAACATCAGGGAATGAAACAGACAAGCTGATGGAAACGTCGTACAGTTCTGTGACATTATCTTGAGATTTCTGCATAACACCATCATACTCGATAGTTGAATTCTTGGTTCTTAGCAAAACACTCATCTTCTTAGGTTCTGGGTAACCGTGTATAGATGAGCAGGTCAAATTTATGTACACATTTTCTGTTATATTAGAAATTGGTACTATTTCAGGTTGACTGAAGTTAGCTGAAAGCAGAAGAGAGATACAAAAAAATCAACCTAAGTTTAGATGTATCTAGGAGGGAATAGCAAATAACTGGGTACTTGATCTGGGGCTCATTGGGGCACACCTGGGAGCCTCAGGGTGTCTAAAATGTGGCCCTCAGCCCAAGGTGAGTGCCACGTAATGACTTCATGTTTATTTTTCAACAATAGAGTTTGGGGCCATGCTTACTTCCTGCTTATCCAAATCAAGGGAGTGCTCTCTAAGTGACACGAGGGCTGTAATTGAGTCACCAAAGATTTACAATGAAGCCACTGTTTCCAGGGAGTAGAGTCTTTGTAAGGAGAAGTGGTCTGACCTCTAGGGCCCAGGTGTCCCATGGGGCACATTCCAGCTCACCAGTCTAAGAGAGCAGAAAGGGATTCAGCTGAAGCCTCACCAGGAACTGACAGAGTTCATGGTGCTGCGATGCCCTGGGTCATATCTTTCAGAAACCCAAGCAGGATTGTGGTAAGTGAGTGGGTGGAGATTTTGGAATTCGAAATTCAGAACACTGATTTTTGCATGAGCATCAAAGTGTCTTCATAACATACTCTAAGAGGCCAAATCCAGCTATTTTAGGGAAAAATACATGATCTTAATAAACACAGTGTTTCTCTTGCCTTTGCTTGCCATTCGCACTTTTCTGGCTGTTCAGGATCACTGGCATGGAGCCCCTAGACCTGTGTCATGTGCTTTCTGTCAGAAAAAATCTCTTGTTCTTTTATAGTTACTAGGTAGTTTGCAGGTTCTACAAACTAGTTTATAATTTAGTATATTCTTACTAAAAGGTTTGTCATTTGCGTGTCATCTTCATAAGTTTTGCTATGTTAGTGTACTATTTGAGCACTCTTCTTGGACTCTATGTGGTCTATAGAAGGTGAATTGCCAGACCGTATTTAGCTTTATTAACAACATCTGTGAAATCACATGTTGCGTAAGTTAGAGTTTTTCTAATATACATTAAAACAAATACGACATGGCTTTTCAAAATGCTTATCTGTGTCCCACCTGAAACATTTCCAATGGTACCTGGCCACATTTTGAAAACATGGATTTAACACTTGGTTAACTGTTCCTAAAGCCCTGCAGCCTAGTTTAAATCACACAAGGTTCAAAGGGAGCAGCTCTCCATTCTATTTTTACTTTTGCTTCTGTTTTACTCTATGGTTTTAGAATAGGTGTTGCCTTTTCAAGTTTCATCAAAAATTAACCTGGATCCAATAATACCACACCTGGGTATTTCCTCTAGAGAAATGAGAACTTATGTTCACACAAAAACCTGTACATGAATGTTTACAGCAGCTCTATTCATAAGAGCCCCAAACCAGAAACAACCCAATGTCTTTTACTGAGTTGAATGGATAAACTATAAAATGCTACTCAGCA
Source organism: Hylobates moloch (assembly GCF_009828535.3). Lineage (NCBI taxonomy): Eukaryota > Metazoa > Chordata > Mammalia > Primates > Hylobatidae > Hylobates > Hylobates moloch. The sequence continues at coordinate 39,583,973 of NW_026652279.1, forward strand.
ATAAAAAGGGACAAGCTTGATATGTGCAACAACTTGGGTGAATCTCGAAGGCATGCTAAACTAAAGAAGCCAGTCTTAAAAGGTTACATACTGTATGGCTCCACTTACGTGACACTGTCAAAAAGACAAAACTATAGGATGCCCAACAAGAGTTATGAGTGCAGACAGGGATCCCTATGAAGGGATAGCCTGAGGGAAATTTTTAGGGTGATAGAAACGCTCTATGTCCTGTGGCGGTTACCTAAATCTATACATGATCTATAAAATCAGTAGAACAGTATACCAAAACAAAAAAAAATAATTTTACTGCGTGATAGTTTTTTTTTTTTTTTTAATTTTTTTATTATACTTTAGGTTTTAGGGTACATGTGCACAATGTGCTGGGCATATACCCAAAGGACTATAAATCATGCTGCTATAAAGACACATGCACACATATGTTTATTGCGGCACTATTCACAATAGCAAAGAGTTGGAACCAACCCAAATGTCCAACAACGATAGACTGGATTAAGAAAATGTGGCACATATACACCATGGAATACTACGCAGCCATAAAAAATGATGAGTTCATGTCCTTTGTAGGGACATGGATGAAACTGGAAAACATCATTCTCAGTAAACTATCGCGTGATAGTTTTAAAAAAATCTGTAGTGGCATTTAGGCCTTCTGAGGTCTGGTGAAGCGGAGGAGCTGGTTTGTAAGTTTGTGGGTTATGTTTTTTGGGTTTTTTTCACTTCTGTCTACCAGGATCATGGTCGTGGCAGCAAACAACTCATAAGCAACCTAGAGGAGACTGAAGGGAAAACCCAAATGTGTCAGCTGTCCCCTTTGCTAGGAGCTCCAGGCAAAGATTTAGTAGGTGAAAAATCTTGGACCCAAGGAAAAAATGAATGTAAGACATCTGAGGCCTTTATGGTTATATAAACTTTGTAATGGCCAAATTACCCATGGTTTTTGCCATGGGTAATTAGCCATATTATCTTTCTTCAATTAGCTCTATTTTTTCCCCAAAGCAGATTTGTACTGATCCTTCAGAAGCAGACTATAAAAAGTACAAAAGACTTTCAGTTCCCTACTCTCAGACTCTACACTCCCTTCAAATGCACTTCCCAGAAGTGGCTGTCCTCTGCCTTCTCTCTATAGGCTCCCCTTTCCCCCTGGGCCCCTCAAGTCCCCCTCCAATGTTTTTCTAACTCATTTGCAGTCTCATCTGAGAAGGCTAAGAATCTGAACCCACACCATTGACCACATACCAAGCACTGACAGTTCAGAATTCATCTGGTGGATGCGAATCATTCCTGTGGGCTTTTTGTGGTGGATGATACATTGATACAAGCCCTTGTCCTTGATCTGAAGATTGTGAAGTCTCAGGGTCCAACTGTCTGGATCAAAACTTGTGCGGCCCATATACTTGGAATGAACGCTGTCAAATTTCTCTTTGCCTAAGTATACCTCATTCAGAACCAAGTTTTCCTGGTCCTGCCAAAATACTACTAGCTCACTCAGGCTTCGGTTTTGAGAGTTTGCAAATTGGCATGGCAGGTCTGCAGTCTCATTGAAATAAGCTTGAATCTTCAGGGGAGCAGCACCTAAAAAGGAAGGTTAAGGATTAGGGAGGGAGAAACAAGAGGAAAGGGGAAAAAACCTCCATTTCTCTTTATACAATACCCAGATCCTATCTTATCAGTAATCATGCTGAAGAATAAGATATTAAGCTCTGGAACTGTGCACACATACTTGGCATCTGGAGATTAGGACCTTTGTCCTTGCTTCACTGCTGACTAAATATGTGGCCTTGTACAAACTGCAATCTTTATGAGCCTCAGTTTCCTCATCTGATTAATGAAGTGGTTGACTAAATGTTCTAAGGGTCTTTCTAGTACTGTGGTTCTGTGAATTTAAATTGCAGGACAGGGAAAAAACAGTAGAGTTAACCCATTCACCCACCAGTTACCTTCGTATAACCTTAATTTTAGTTCTCATCACTGTAGCTGTTACAGGTTCCATAACTTCTACACCATCACCAAAAGCTTTCCCCTCACCCCCCATCCACATATTCCTTGGTCTGCTATGGTGAAAAGATTGCTGATAATGATAATAAATTATAGCCCCCCTTTATTAATACTTCATTGGTTGGGGAATCACATTGAGTAATATCTTTGAAATTCAAATAGCTCCCTTTACAGAACTTCCCCTATGACTGCTGCTCCCATGGCCAGCACTCCCAAGGATGTCAAATGCTTTAGAAATGACTTCAACAGTGAACCAAGGCCTTTATTTTCAGTGACCTCTCTAAGCTCTTTCAGAGATCAGAAAGAGAACTGGGCAAATTTGATGGTTGTTTTGGGATTGTGGTGGTCAATGACCATTTAAGGCACATGAGTGAAATGCTGGAAATGAATCAGATGGGCAGGTGAGGATGTGCTTTGGGAGTATTGGGGAAACCCCAGGCACCACAAACTTGCTGCTCCCAGTATGCACTGACCCTGGACAATTTTACAACCGTAGACATCAGGCTGGAAGAGTTCAGAGAAAGGCTTTAGTCCTTGAGGGCACTTTGGGGTTTGTGGGAAGGATGTGGGCCACCCAGCTACTTAAATGTGAATGATCACAGGGTTTGTGTAGGACCTTTTCTAGGTTACAGAATTACTTGAGACTTGGCACACACACACAAAAAAGTAAGCAGTGGTGGGTGAGAAGTATGGGGGTGGAGAGTGGGAAGGCTGTTTCTTACTTAATATGAAGTTAGATGCCACCTTGGAGAGGAAGTTAGTGTAAGTTCTAAATATAATTTCATCATTCAGGATTTATGTGAAGGCATGTTGACATTGAGGAGGAAAGGGAGGAGATGGGTTGATGAGAGAGATGAGAGGAGTTTCATTTGAAGAGTTCTTAGTGGGGGAGTAATTAAATTGATGTGGTTTCTCTTGAAAGGGGAATAGAAGGACAAATAACAGTGACATGCACTTGTCAAACTAAACTATGTACAGAGCGGCCCAGTGAGAACACATGATCAAGGGGTTGGTGGTGGTCTTGAAATCTTAGGGAAGCAGACAGCAGGCATCAGTGGGAGTCTGCACAAATATGAATCACTGCCTATTTCATTACACTCACTAGGACCCCGTGAAGTACTTGAGGTATAAAATGCACCACCTGTAGAGGATGCGTACCTGTATTGGAGGGAGGAGGGAAAATCTATATAGGTACCCTGACAGTGAAAGGGAGACCTAAGGAACATTTAGTGTGTTTATTAATCACCTTACAAGGCAAACCTGAGGCTTCTGCAGCTTCTTTGCTGAGCTCTTAATGTAATGCAAGAGTGCCACCTACTGTAAAAGCTTCTAGCATTGTCTCTGGGAAAATACTGGTTTTAGTCTAAATTGTCATGTAATATAGGACAGATGACTTAATGGAGAAACCAAACACACAGTTAAAAATTCTGCCAATTAACAGTCAATGTTATGTTATTACTCAGCTCTCAGTTGTGCCTTCTGGACCTGGAAATGACTTTGTCTTTAGCTGCTTCTGTCTTCTTGATTTACATATATATATATATTTTTCTGTAGAGCCTCACAGTATCTTCTCTCCTTCCCATCCATTCTCTCCACTCACAGACCAGTCTAACTCTACTGACCCAGGCCCCTTCTCTCAAAGATTACAACGGCTTTCTCTTCCATTCGTGGAGTGCTCCCTTCTTCACCTAGCAACTGAAAGTGTGATGTATGGACCAATGAGATTCACGTCACCTGTGAGCTGGTCTGAAACACGGAATCTCTGGCTCCACCCAAGACTTACTGATTCAGAACCTCCATTTTAACAAAAGCTATAGTTTGAGCAGCTGCTATAGAGAATCTCTGCCTCTGTCTCTAGAGTAGATCACAGAAAATGACAGGAAAAATTTTTTTCCATCCATCCCTCCCCAGACTCCCTCTCCTCCCCCATGGGGTGGAAATCACTTTGAAATCCATTCTGAGTGGAACTGAAAGTATTTTGCAATTTATACACCATAGCACCTCACCAACCACTGGCTTCCATGATCTCACACAGAGCTAGGCATGGGGGATGCTGCTAATCCTTTCTCTGACTAAATGGGGAAAGTTTGGCTCAAGGTCTGTGATCACCAAATGACTTCAGGCCTTCCAATTTATGACCCCAGACTTCAAGCCTCCTAGCAACTGGACTTTCTGGGACTCCATAGGTGGGCAAGCATTGGGAATCTCTCCCTTCCCCAGCACTTGGGTAAGAGGAATGGTTGAAGTCTAGTTACAATGGGTTGCTATGATGTCAGGAACAAGTCGCTCAAGAATCCAGCTAGATGCCTTTGTAATCAGCTGAAGGAATTTGTTTCAAAGGATAATTAAGGACTTCCTGAGCAACATACTCTACTGTTGGAATGCCACTTAAAAACCGTAATTTGCTAACCTTATGAAGTCTCTGACCCCACTGGGACTTCAGTGTTCCCTGGCTACTATCCCCAAATGCATATCTTATATATTTAAGAATTATCTCTTCTTTATGTTCCCATGCTTACCTATACTAAAAAAAATTCCTTCTTTTACTAAACTGCCTCCAAAGTTTTACTTGGCCCTTTGGAAGCCTCATTCCATTAATTACTACAAGGAAACTCTCCCACACCTTTAACTCCTTCGTTCACTGTTTCCCCTGAGGTTATTATTTCAGTGAAATCTGGCTTCACCCAAAGGAAGCCACTTGCTCCAGCCCCAGCTACTGTTTGTTTTATCACACTTTGTGGGGACTTTGAGCAACACCCTCCCCTTTTGAGGTGTCTGACTCTTTTATTGCTTGTAGCTACTAAATCACTACCACCTTGCTTAATGAGGATTTTGGCATTAGATGCAAGGTCTTGCTAACAATTTGGGTGACTTCTTCATGAATGAGTCTAACAAACTTGCCTCAAATTTCTTTGATCTTGTCAACTCCACAGGTCTTCACCCACAGACTATTTCAGCAGCTGCCCCCCACCCTCTTATGACATAACCCTGAAACTTTTCACCTGGAGCAGCTCAGTCCCTAGAATCTTAATCTCAATATACTAATCTCCATCGACAACCTCCTATTCATCCAGGTTTTGCTCTTGCTTACTCCTTCTACATCTGTTGTTCAACTTCATCAAGACCTCAGCTTTATCCAGACCCTGTAGCGCAGTGTTTTCCACAAGAACTCTTAGTGATAATGGAAATGCTCTATCTCTGTGCTGAACAATATGATAGCCACCAGCCCCTGTGGCTATTGAGCAATTGATACATAGCTAGTATGACTGAGAAGCTGAATTTTAAATCTTGTTTAATTTTAATTAATTGAAATTTTAGTAGTCACATATGGCTAGTGGTTATTATATTGGACAATGCAACAATAGTATATCTTTGTAATTATTCCTTGCCACAACTTCAATAAACACACCCCTTTGTCTCTATAAAATTTACCCTGGGGACACTCTACTTTTGGTCTACATGTCTGTTCTTACAACTGGGCAGTTGAGCAGTTCTGGAGGAAATTATTCAGTTGTGCAGACTGGTGACATTCCAAATCTGCAGTGTCCAGTCTCACTTCACTCGGCCTCCAGGCTGTTCACCTGGTTCACCACCGTTACTTCAAACAAAAACCTTGTGCTACTGCTTTTAGCTTCTCTTTCCCTTGGAGTCAAACTCCTTGAAAGAGTAAGCAGCAATTCCTGCCTTTACTCCCAGACTCCCACCCCCATCTCTCTACTGAAACTCCCTGACAAAGGTTGTTGGTGACTTCACACCATGGCCAAGACTTGAGCTCTTTTCAGATCTCAACTCATTTGACCGCTGTGTCAAATGTAAGTGTTGGCATCTCTCCTCATTGAAATGCTCTATTCTTTCCCAATCTCTGATTTCCTCGTTAATTTTCTCAAATCACTCTTTAATTTTGGTAACCTTGAGTGCATGTTCTTGGTCTTCTTATTCTCCATACTTTCCTGGTTTTTCTCTTATAGCCCCATGGATTCAACTGTCAAGTACAAGCTAATAACTCCCAGGTGCTTATTGCCAGCCTGTAACTTTCACTAGAGTTTCAGATACCTGTATCCAACTTCCTGCTGGATGTCTCTATCTAGATAGCAACAGGTACTCTCTTCCTCCCCTTCAGCCTTCCTCTACTCTATCTCAAGGAATGCTTCCCTGTCTGGGAATGGCCAGACAACCCACTTCTGTCTACAATCATCTAAATCATCTGTATAACCAAGATGAATCATCTGTATACCCAAAATACCCAACAGAGGCTCTACACAAGTGTGTCTGAGGAGATCTAGAACTACTACAGCCAGAGCTGAACTCCAATATATTAAGAAAAGGGTGGAGGAGACTAATGTAATTGTCTCCTAACTCATCTGCCTGCTCCATCCTTGTCCCCGGGTCTAGTTTCTCAAGCCAAAATGATCCTTTAAAAATACAGCTCCAATCACATAATCCTCCTGTTCAGAAGCCTCTGATGCCTTCCTACCAAACTGAAAATTATATCCAGATCCCTTCCCCTCACACTGAGAACTACATCCAAAGTCCTTCCCCTGGCCTTATAAGACCTCATGTAATTGGGTCCCCAGTACCTATCAGGCCTCTTTCCCCCGCTTACTCTGCCCCAGCCACACTGCCTCCCTTGACATTCCTCCAAAAGATCACACGCTTTGTCTTAAGTCCTCTTTTCATGTTGTTCCCTCTGTCCGGAAGGTTCTTCCTCTAGACAGTCTCACAGCTACTCCTTCACTTCATGTAGGTCTTTCATTAAATGCTACCTCCCAGGGAGATTTCTCTAACCATTCTATTGAAGATAGCATCCTTGGCATTCTGTCCCTCATGCTGACTTATATTTATTGTGGTACTTATCATGACATGACATGGTATGTTTGGTTATTGTCTGTCTGTCCTGAGAGGTCTGTGTTCTGATTAAAAATCTATGTGTGATTTTTCAGACCTGACCACAGGCAATTAAAGAGACTTAATCTAACCAGCCTTGCTGAGGAAGTTGCCCTTTCCACACCAGACTTGGTGCACAGTCAGTGCATGGCAGTCTCTGAAGGGGGTTGCAGTCAAGATCTCAGCCTCCCACCAGTCATGCTTTTTCACATACTTGCAGTCTTAGCCCAGGCACCCTCATTCTTAGGTCTCTTTATCTGAGGCTCTGGGGTGAGGTCTTCAGGCACCTCTGCTGAAGCCTCCTCATCATGGAGAAGACACTTTTCCCCACTCAGACTCAGTACCTAGCACTTTTCCACTCCCTGCCTTGAAGACACTGTTTTCCACTCTGACTCAGTACCTAGTATTTTTTCCACTCCTAGCCCTAAAGACACTATTCCCCACGCTAATTCAGTACCTTGTACTTTTCCACTCCTAGCCCTCTCACTTCATTTTCCTCATGAATTCTCCCCACCCTTGGATTCCTCCACCCCCAGGTCCATAAAACTGCTAAAGCCTTTCATTCGGGGCTTCTTCAATGGTAAGGCGACCCTCTAAGTCTGCACTGATTCACCTGACCCTCGACTGGTATACTCACTCTATGTGGGGAAATGGAGCAGGCAGAGTCTGCCCTTCCTCCCATTTTAGCCTCTTGATTATACCGTCGTAGTAAGAGATTAAAAGCTGAACTACTGTGTTTTTGTTTTGCTGCTATAATTGGCTCCTCTGACACCTGACAACTCAGCTCTCTCTCTCCCAGCTCAGCTGAGCACCTGACATCTCCCATTAGAATAAGCTCCATGATAGCAGGGGCTTTGTCACTTTTCCTCACTGTGACATTTCCAGTACCTGCAATTGTCCCTTACAGATATGAAGCACTCAGTAAGTAATTGTTGAAGAAATGAATGGAAAAATCTCAAGAATAACTAGGGAAATGCAATTTAAACCTCAGTGAGAAACCATTCTTTTTGCCCATCTGATTGGCACATATTTAAAAAAATACTGGTAATACCCAGTGTCTGTGAGAGTGTTAGGAAAATGGGTCCTGTCATGTACTGCTGGTAAAATTCTAAATTGGTACAACCTTTTTGGAGGACAGTTGGTAATATGTAAGAAAATTAATTATGGGCTTAAGCATTGACTTAGCAACTCAATTTCTTAAGAATTCATTCTACAAAAAGATACATGTGCACAAAATTAGAGGTATACAGATATTCATTGTTTATAAGAACAATACACTGGAAATAAGTTAAATGGTTTAACAAATAATGATACATCCACATAAAGTAATGCCATGTAGCTGTGAAACAGAAAGCTGTAGGGCAGTACACTATTATAACTAATAGTATGGATTCTGGACAGCATGAGTTCAATCTCAGCTCAACTACTCACAGCCTGTGTTACTATAGGCAAATTACCTAACTCCCCTGTGTCTCAGTTTCCTCTTGCAAAAAACAGGAACAATAATGGTACCTACCTCATAGGTTTGTTGTGAGGATTAAACAAATGAATATTTGAGTTAATGTTGGATCAAATACTGGCCTGTGGTAAGCATTGATTGATTTACTTGTTTTTGTTTTTTAATTTATTTTTAACATTATTAATGATAGAGAACAATGTCTATTGACATAAAATCAATAATTTATAGATAAATTTACTTGAAAAATTTTTAAATAAGTATATTTAGGATACTTAAAAAGATATTTGAAGTAACATCAAAAAGTACAAAAAATTATAAAACATAAAAATAGATAGGCCATGCCTATAATCCCAGGACTTTAAGAAGCTGAGATGAGATAATCACTTAAAAGGAGTTCAAGACCAGCCTGGGCACAAAGCGAGACCCCGTCTCTAAAGCAAAACAAAACAATAACAAAAAAAACTAGCCAGGCATGGTGGCATGTACTTATAGTGCCAGCTATTCAGGTGGCTGAGGCAGAAACATCTCTTGAACCTGGGAATTAGAGGCTGCAGTAAGCTTTGATGGCACCACTGCACTCCTCTAGCCTGGGTGACAGAGTTTTTTGCTTCCATAAATCTCAACAGTACTTCTGGGGACAAAATACCAGGTTACATATTTTGGAAATGGTATTAAAACTCCCCTCTCACAAAGGAAAAATAAGCCACAGTCTCTCAAACACTTGCTCCTTCCAAAAAATATGTCTGCTTGCCTTGGGAGCCTCTCTGTTCCATACCAGTTTCACTCTTGCTCCCAAACAACCCTATACACATCCTATTCAGTGATTGTCTTCCACTAAATCAACTTGTCTGATTGCTCATTTTCTCTGGAACCCACTAAAAGCCCTCCTGAAACAATCAACTAATATGGGGGTAAGATATTCCCTACTAGATAACATACATCTATTTTTAAAAACACTGAAATGGTGGCTTAACATAAAGGGGTGAATCCAATAGAACTATTAGGCTCCATGACAATTCTTTGGGAATGATAGGTCTCAGCTGTCTATTCACCTCTGGGTGATGGTTTTAATGAGGGCTATCAACAACAGCAAGAAATGGGAGTCAAAGGTAACCATCCACGCAGATATCTGCAAAAACCTGGGGGGAAAACAGTGGACCTTTCCACAGGAATGAGGGTTTGAGGGCGCAGTGGCTCATGCCTGTCTGTAATCCCAGCACTTTGGGAGGCCGAGGCGGGCAGATCACCTGAGGTCAGGAGTTCGAGACTAGCATGGCCAACACGATGAAACCCGGTCTCTACTAAAAATACAAAAATTAGCTGGGTGTGGTGGTAGGTGTCTGTAATCCCAGCTACTTGGGAGGCTGAGGCAAGAGAATCACTTGAACCTGGGAGGCGGGGGTTGCTGTGAGCCAAGATCATGCCATTGCACTTCAGCCTGGGCGACAGAGTAAGACTCCGTCGCAAAAAAAAAAAAAAAAAATCTTAAAGTGAAGAAATATTCCAACTACCACTCCAGGTACATGAAATTAACTAGAGGTGTTGTTCAAGAGAAACGAGAAGCCCTAGGACCCAGAGAACCCTCAGACAAAAAGAGAGCAGCTACCGAAACTCAAACTGGAAAGATACTTCCTCCTGATGTGGGAGCTACTGATTTTTCGAAAACCTCTCTGGCTCCAGCCTAAAAGTGTGATGGAGGTGCCAGGACGGCGGCAAACAGAGCTTGAAAGTTAGAGGTGCCTCAGCAAGTGGCACTAGAAATTCCTTTCACTTTATAAAAACAAGGCACAAACTGTAACCTAATTCTGCAAGGCCACAGGTGCCCATTTCAGTCTTAAACTCCCACCCAATTTTACCCTCAAGAGCAGGGGCAGCAAATACTACTGTGTCAAATTTCCATGACAGAGGACACAAAATATAAGGGAGAGAAAAGTGAAACATAATTGCTTCACTGTATTGCTATTTCTATGCCATGAAATGAATTATTCAGCTCTACATTTTGGGGGTGGATTATTTGGGCCAATTGCATCTCCTTTCTCCCTTTGGATGCCTGCCCTGTAGCTGGGTCACTGTTCATCAGCCCCGTAAGCAGAGGTGTGCCCTGAGAAGAAAGAATTCAAATAGAATCTGATTTGTTGTTGCTTTTCATCGTGTGTGAATTACTGGCAATGTTATTTTCTAATCTGATGTCATGGGCTTTCTATTCCACTTTAAAATTGTACTGCCAAAAATTTAGTCACTAATTCTCTCACCACCACAAAACTTAAACGGTTACCATTTGAGGTTGTTGCTTTCAATACTGATAACTCTCTTCTCAGGAGCAAAGAAATTTCTAAGAAGTGTCAATTGCAAGTCAAGGGCAAAGGTGACACCTGAACTCAGTTTTCATAGAGTGTCTCGGCTTTACTTTCTCACTTTCAGTGTGCAGAGTCAGAAAATTTGGTGGGAAATGGTGTTCCAGTTTAGTGTTTTCTGGAAATGTGTTTCCAGGGCATTTTTCTTCCTTCTCTCCCAGATCTTGAGAGCTGGGCTGGTCACTTTGATGAGAAGGGCTTGGGCCCAAGCTCTTGGGTCAACTGAGGTGTCAGCTGCAGGTGATGGGGAGGATGCACATGGATGAGGCGGAAACTATATTATCCACCAAAGCTGTTCAGGCCCCATGGAAGAAGTCTTACCACTTATTCGTGGTTTACCACAAGAGTTAGGAGAAGAGTCAAGTGAACAAATGCTAAATCTACATTGCTGAGTGTGAATCCAAGCTCTGCCACTTAGTAGCTTTGTCGATCTTGGGTAAATTACTTCACCTCTCTGGGCTTTAGTGTCCACATCTTAAAATGGGAAATAATAACAAGACCTAAAGCAGAAAGTTATTGCGAGGCTTAAATGAGTTAATATTTATGAGGTACTCAGAATAGTACCAGGCACAAAGTAAGGGATATATATATACACACATATACATATACAGTCATGTACTGCACAGCCACATTTCAGTCATATACAATGGTGGTCCCATAAGATTATAACACCATATTTTTACTGTATCTTTTCTATGCTTAGATATGTTCAGATACAAAAATACTTACCATTGTGTTACAACGCCTACAGTATTCAGCACAGTAACATGCTGTGCAGGTTTGTAGCCTAGGAGCAATAGGCTGTGCCAGGTAGCCTAGGTATGGAGCAGGCTATGCTATCTAGTTTTGTGTAAGGACACCCTATGATGATTACACAATGACAAAATCACCTAACAATGTGTTTCCCAGAACGTACCCTGTTGTTAAACAATTCATGACTGTGTGTATATATGCATTTATCAAATAAATAAAATAAGTCATGTGCGATGGTTCATGCATATAATTCTAGCACTTGGGGAGGCTGAGGTGGGAGAATTGCTTGAGCCCAGGTAATCGAGGCCACAGTGAGCTGTGACTGTGCCACTGCACTCCAGCCTGGGTGACAGAGAGAGATGTTGTCTCAAAAAAATAAATAAATAAATAAGCACATGGATACATATGTAACAAACCTGCACATTGTGCACATGTACCCTAAAACCTAAAGTATAATAAAAAAAAAAGAAATCATAAAAAAATAAATAAATAAGAAGTGGATGAGAAGGGAATCTTATTGGATAATGTTCTCTAGAGTCTTGTCTTCTTGCTTTGCTCTCTGACACACACATACCTCCCACCTCCCCAGGAGCTAAGGTAGCAGGTCATGGGCCCTGGGGGTTGGAAGCTGCTGTTGTTACCTAAGTCAGTGATCAGCTGGCACATCTACAGACCTCACACTCAAGGACTCCACAAGCTCAAGGTGCTAAGCAGAAAACAGAAATCCCAAAAAGCTTATCCCAGCCAGCATGGATCTGAGGGACCATCTCTTTGTAGTTCCCTGACTCTTCATCATCCACAGCAGACATGAGGACAGTGGCCAAGGGCCTGGTGTATGGCCATCTGGAGGAGGTGAACTCATGGCTGGTGGCCTGTGGGTGCTGTAGCCAAACTTCAGGCTCAGTTCACCTCCCTGTCTTAGTGGGGTGGCTTCCCTCTCAGGCCTGCAGGTGGAGACAAGGAGCAGCAGGAAGGGGTGGGCCAGGAGTAACTACAAGACACTGAGTCACAGGATACATGGCAGGGACCGCAGCCAACTCCTGTTTATAGATGAAGAAACTGAAACTCAAAGTGGAACTGTAAACAGGGAAGATCTGAGTTTTGTGAGGCTGGATGCTGTTAAAATTTTGAAGGGAGGTGGTGGATAGTTAAAAAAAAGAATGTAGAATTCAAATACAAAATGCCCCTGACTGCTAACACCACCAGACAGGTGGAGAATGGCATGGAGGGAAAAGTTGCAGAGGAAGGAGACAGTGGTTATAACTTTTTGTGGTTAAAATATCTTATTCAAATTTTACCAAAGCATAAGACATGTGACCACACTGCTCGGGGGCCCTTCACAGGGTCTTGAGGGAGATTTAGAAAGGGTTGTACAAATGCAGGGCTCTGAAGCTTCAGCTTCATTGGCTCCACTATAAATCAGCTGACACAATCACAATTATCTGAAGATCCATAGTTGTCAGGAAGCCATGGCAACCATGATGTATGTGCATGGGCTATAGGGAAGGGAGTGAGAGAGGGTAGGGAAGTCAGGGACGTGAAAGCCAGTGCTCTGTATGAAGGGAGACTTTTGTAATTCCATCAGTTGTTTCCTAGGAGCCTGAGAAAGACAGAAACAGGGTCAGAGAAGACCAGAAGAGAATATGTGTGGAACAAACGAGTCAAGTCTCAGGGGCCTCAGTGCAGCAGCCTTCCACCATCCCCATGGGATGGGCCAGGCTACCCTACTCTGAGCATCTAGGCTCACTGATGTGAGACTGCGGAGGAGGAAGAAGCACACCGGGGCTAGAGCTCCATCCCAGCTGCCTGCCATCAGCTGTTCTCAATCATAACACTTCCTTCTTCTCCAGGAAAGTCTTCTTTGCATGTGGTCTTGTACAACGCTCAGTAGAAAGTGAGTAAAACCCACCAAGTCTCAGGCCTGGGCTTGCTGTGGTCAGACTCATCAGGAGACAGTAGGATTTCAGGACTTAACAAAGCTGAAAGGTTCTTACCAGAGAGCAGGAAGGCCATCACAAAGAGAGTGTTACTCAGTCCCATAGTGCTAGAGTCAAAAAAGAAAAGGTAAAACTTGATTAGAAAAGGAAACTGAAAACCCATGTTCACCAAAACATGACCTAGAAGTGGAGTTTGGGATTCACTTGGGTTCTCGGGTGTGCAGAGACAATGCCAAAGCTTCATCAAAGCCGTTTCCTTTTGCTCTTAGCTCCATTGATAGGTCACATTTCCCAGGCTCCCCTGCAGTTAGATAGGCCATGAGACTGCCTTCTAGCCAATGGAACTGTGGGCAGAAAAGATGTTTCTTCCAGCTCTGGCTGCTGTAGTCTCCTCTCTTTCCTCTCTCTCCTGCCTTCTTAGCAGCAGGGGATCCAGAGGAAATGTCCAAGGGCCTAGACAATCGCAAAGTCTTACAATGGAAGGGACCTGGTTTGCTTAATAAACTAGTAAAGCAGCTGTCTTTACACCTCTCCCACAACTGATCTACATTGGATTGTGATATTGGCAAAAAATAAAATTTGAGGGATTGATTATTGCAGTAGCTGGTATTATTTATCTTGACCAACACAACAGGCATGATGGGGGCAATCGGAGAGTATTGCATTTACGCTTAGAAATCAGCCTTCCTTTTGTTTTCCTGTGGTTCTCAAACTTGAATGTGAGTAAAAATCACCCGGAGAGTTTCCTGGGCCTCATCCGCAGAAAGTCTGGCTTAGTAAGTTGGGATGAAGCCCATGAATTTTTATGTTTAACAACATAAGGTGATGACAATGCTGCCGGCCCAAGGACCACACTTTGAGAGCAATTCACTTAATCTACATGATGAAGCCAAGAAAAAGGATATGCTTTGCTTTATAACTTCTATCTTCTTTCTTCCTCTCCCTCCTCCCTCCTTCACCACCCAAGCACTTACCCTAACTAGCACCAAAAAGGCTGCTTAGTGGCTTATAAGGAAGCAAAGAATAAGGAGAGGTGACCAACATTAGATGCGATCAGGCACATTCAGGATGGTATGGCCATACAAAGGAAAGATGACCAATGTGAGAAACAGGTGGAAAAGCAAACCAAATACAGGAGTATGATACAGAGCCAGGGACAAGGCCAGTGCTAAATGCTTGCCCTAGAAATCGGCCCAATTTGCACTGAGGGGGACATGAGTTTGGCTTATAGCTTTTTAACAGGCAATGCAAAAAGGAAAACCTAACCAGTGAATTAATTCACAGGTCTGTCCACTAAATTCATAGGTCTGTTGATAAAAACAAATCAATTCTTTCCAGGAAAAGTTGCACAGCTATTCTTGATCGAATAGCAGAAATGTATTCCCTAGACGGTGTTGTCTAGACGCCATCTGTGTTTCTTTCCTCTGCTCTCATAGCACCCAGTGCAGGGCATTGGGCTAGAAGTGTCTGTTATGTTTTTTTTCCTTCTAGACTATACCTTTTCTTTTTTTAATAAATATTTTTGAATAGATCATGGTACTAAATGTAGATGGTACTAAATTTGAAAGGTAAAGGTGATAAATAGTGGAAAGCAAGTCTCCCTCCCAGCCTTGTCCCCTAGCTGTCTAGTTTTCTTCCACAGATGTAACAGGGGTGATCATTGTTACATGTTACCAGTTTCTTGCCTCTACTTAAAGTTACATTAGACAAAACTAAACAAAAACATTGACCCATATTCTGTTTTCTTTAATTTTTAAGCACAAATGGTAGCATACTATTTACAGTTTGGCACACATATGACTACCTTGGAGATTATTCTGTATCAGCATGTAATGAGTATCCTCATGCTAACAGTTGCATATTAGTCTATTGTATTCTATTGGATGACGATAATATATATATATTTCTGGACCACTACTGATGGATACTTACGTTGTTTCCAATATTTTGTTGCAATGGAAAACCTTGATTATATGCCATATCACACAGGTGGGAGTAAGCTATATTCCTAGAAGTAGAATTGCTTGACCAAAGGGTTGAAGGATAGTTGCAAATTGTTCTCCCCTGAGATTATATGTTTATGCTCTGATCAACACAAGAGTGCTTATTTTCGCGTAGCTTTTGTCAACGTGTTTTCTAATTTGTGATCTTTAGCAATAGGAAAGGGTGAAATTACATCTCATAAGTTTTAGAAATCTTTATTAGTTGTGGTATAATACACATAAAATTTGCCATCTTCACCTTTTGAGTGTACAGTGGTATGAAATACATTCACATTGTTGTGCAGTCATCACTACATCCATCTTCAGAACTCTTTCATCTTGCAAAACTAAGCCTCTATACCCATTAAACAATAACTCTTCTTTCTTTCCTCCTCTCAGCTCTTGCCAACCACCATTCTACCTTCTGTTTCCATGAATTTGACTGCTTGGGGTATAAGTAAACTCATACAGTATTTGTCTTTTTGTGACTGGCTTATTTCACTTAGCTTAATGTATTCAAGGGCCATCCACCTTGTAGCACGTGTTTGAATTTCCTTTCTTTCTAAGACTAAATGATATTCCACTGTATGTATATACTACATCTTGTTTATCCATTCATTTTTGATGTACATTTGAGTTGCTTCCACCTTTTGGCTATTGTGCATAATGCTGGTATGAACAAGGGTGTACAAATATCTCTTTAAGACTCTGCTTTCAGTTCTTTTGGGTATATAACCAGAAGGGGAATTGCTAGATCATGTGGTCATTCTATTTTTAATTTTCTGAGGAACTGCTACACTATTTTCCACAGCAGCTACATCACTTTACATTCCCACCGACAACTGGAACAAGAGCTCCGATTTCTCCACATCCTTGCCAACGCTTGTTCAGTTCTCCTATTCTGTGATAAGTAGGTTGCTGTTGGTGATTTAGTATGAGGAAGCTCACAGGAGTCAGACAGAGAACTCTGTTCCCATGCTCTGCGCTTGTGTGGTGTCATCTTTGGCTCTATATGTAATGCCCAAACTCTGAAATCTATTGGCTGGAAGGGAGGGAGACAGCAATCAGGAACCAGCCATTCAGCTCTTACATGGAACACTTACTGCGTATTTCAGTAACTGAAAATATTTGCAACTAGTCACAAAGTATTAATTTTCTATGTATAAAAGAGCTACTACAAATCAATAAGAAAAATAAGAAAAAGGCCAAAGACTCAAATTAAAAGCGGGCAAAAGAAATGTACAGATAGTATGTGGAACTGGAAATAACTATCTCATACATTTGAAAAGACGGTCATACTCAAAATAAAAGAAATTCAATATAAAATGACAGTGAGAACCACTTCCTACTCATTAGGCTGGCTGCTACTAAAAAAAAAAAAAAAAAAGAGGGCCCTTTGAATCTGAACTCCCACCTAATATACTAATATAGGAATCACTCATGGTTTGCAAACCAAAAAACCATTATGTTTGACCTAACCAAAGACAATTTTTCTTCTGGGGTGGCATGACAAACAGGGACACAAATCAAATTATATTTTACTATAAATTGAACAAATCACCTTTCATTCAAATAATTATATGAAATCAGTATTGCTCTGAGGAATCTTGGACAAATGGCCCCTGTAATTCACACAGTGGGGAGAAGCACTGACCCTGACAAGGAATCAATACTATTTTTGATTTCTCAGTTTGGAAACCCTCTCTTCCCCTGGGTTAGAAGCTGCTTCTCCTTACCTTCCTTCTGTCAATACTAGTTTTGTCCTCTGAAGCTATCCAGAGTAAGCCTAACACACTTCTGCCAAAGTCCGTCAAGGATTTGGTGACAGCAACCACATCTCTCCTCAAAATCCTGGCCTGGCCCAGGAGTAACAATCCTTCCAGTAAGCTTCGCTAATGTTAATTTGGAGACCATACACCATCCTAGAAAACACTCTGGACACTTAGTTTATCAGTGACCCTGTTGTAATAGGATGCTAAAACACTCAAGATTGATGTGATTTTCTTTTATAAAGTACAAGTGCCCCATATGAAGAATTTCTCTCCATTCTAGCCATGATGTGTGTGTGCGAGGGTGTGGGCTGGGTTTGGAAGCCAGTTTCTCCAATGTCATTGGCCGTGAAGAAGAGTAGAAATGTCCCCACTCCCTCAGGAATGAACCCCCAACCACAACCAGAAGCCATAACTTTCTCCAGTGGGCCTGTAAAGCGGAAACTCTTGCCTTCGGAGGGAGAGAGCAAAAAGGGGAATGGAAGAGGAAAGAACCTAAGAATTTACCCAGGGGGATTCTCTGAGAGGAGATTTCTGTCAGCTAAGCACAGAATAAGGTCTATGAATAAGGTGGGTGAACCAGTCAGAAATTTAAGAAGAGGAGCCTCCATGTAACTGGAGGTTCACTCCAGAAACCAAGAAGAGCACCTGCCGTAATCCACTTTCACTTACTTTGTATGTCTGGCCCATCAGAGAACATGAGTGCGAGTCAGCTAAATGATTAATCGTACTATTACTGCTCACAACAGAGCGAGATTATTTGTCCCCGTGTTACAGATGAAGGAATGGAGTCTTAGAGAGGTCACAGTACTTGCCCTAGGATGCCCAGCTAGTAAATGGTACAGCTGAGACTTAAACCCATGCAGCCCCACTGTGTTTCTTCACACGGGCGTAGCACCTTTAAAAATGCCAACCAGTTTTTGCTCTGCCACAGGAGCCAGTGGAAAGGACTCTGATGTTATCTAGCCTCTGAGACAGAGGGGAGCAGCACAGCCTAGGGCCAGGTGTGACGGTGGCTCCTGGAATCGAGAGGACTCTCAGAGAGACAGACTGGAGTGGGAGAAGAAGGGGCCCCAAAGCATCCCTTTGCATCAAGAGGGTTTCTGCCCTGAGCTGCTGTTCATTCTGCAAACACTGCTCGAATACCCACTGTGTGCCAGGTACAGAGAGTTGTTCTCCACTTTAACCTGGACAGGCACCAGCTTCCCAGAGTGGGTTTAGGCTTCAGGTGCACACTACTGTGGACCGTCTAAGCCACACCTAGAAGAGCTCTGGGGAAATATGACTACTTGGGCAGAAAAGGAAGGAACTAAGAAGGGGTATCTTTGTGTCTGAGGTCTGAAGGAGCATGTGGGCTCTTGTTCAGGCAAAGGGCAGGATGAGGGGAGGTGGGATGGCAGCAGCTAGTAATGGGGTGGGACAGGGGAGTGCAGAGAGGACGAAACAGGAAGTGAGAGGAGGGGTCCACAGTAGATGTTGGACAGCAACAAAGAAAAAGATTTATTTCACAACTTTGTCTATAATGTTAGTGGTAACCGGAGTATCAGGAAAAATGCTGAGAAGTTTGTTGGTGCCTCAGAAGGTTATTTATTGAGGTGGTCTTTCAGGCAAACATTTGCTGCATCTACTCAGTGTCAGACTTGTTCTAGAGGTTGAGGGGTTGTAAAGACATGTAGGCCTTGGTCCCTTACCTGGCACTAAAAAGAAGAAAAAGTGTCCACAAATAACTACAATGCAGGCTCCAGAGCCAGTGTGGAAGGTGGTAGGTAGTCCTTGGCTTCTCGTGAGGTATACAAGAGTTCTTGCCCTGAGCAAACAGGGGACACCACAGTCTCTGTGGAGGAAGGATTAGGTCGGCCTCAGCCCAGCAGCACTCAGGGCCCAGCTCACTGCCTTCTGCCGATTCATACTTGTGGTTGGATAAGCCAGGCCTGCTGGACTGGCATGTCATCAGCTTGCTGAGAGGAGAGTAGAGCTCCAGTGCAACACCAGCTGCCTGGGGCCTTGGCTTGCCTCTGGGTGTGACATGCTGCACAGCATTACTTCTCAGAGCACCAGGACCTGAAGTTTCGTCCTCTGCATTCCCCTGTCCCACCCCCGTTACTGGCTGCTGCCACCCCACCTCCCCTCATCCTGCCCTTTGCCTGAACAAGAGCCCACACGCTCCTTCAGACCTCAGACACAAAGATACCTCTCCTTAGTTCCTTCCTTTTCTGCCCAAGTGGTCATATTTCCCCAGAGCTCTTCTAGGTGTGGCTTAGACGGTCCACAGTAGTGTGCACCTAAAGCCTAAACCCACGCTGGGAAGCTGGTGCCTGTCCAGGTTAAAGTGGAGAAGAACTCTCTGTACCTGGCACACAGTGGGTATTCGAGCAGTGTTTGCAGAATGAACAGCAGCTCAGGGCAGAAACCCTCTCGAGCAGCTCAGGGCAGAAACCCTCTTTGAGATACTGGGAGGAGTAAGACAGGCTTATTTCCTTCTTTATAAAGTTTCTGAACTGCAAAATAAGAAGGTTACTGGGAATCAAATATATTGGAATTTTAGCAAGGCTTCTGACAGAGTATCTCATGATATACTTGACAGCAATATGGAGAAATGTGGGATTAATATTGATACAGTTATTACTCATTCATTCATTTGCTATTGGTTCATTCATTCATTCATTCATTTCTTCCACAAATATTTATTGAACCAGGCATTGTGTTTGGTGCTAGGAATATAATGAGCAAAACCAGAAACAGTTCCTCTTCATGTGGTTGCCTACAGTTTAGTAGAAAAGCAAGATAGTGATCAAGTAATCATACAAAGAAATGTAAAACTAGCTATGACAAGTGCTACAAAAGAGAGGTTCATGGTACTTTGAGAGCCCATAACAGCACCAGCCTAAACTGAGATCTGAAGAATGATATAGTAGATTAAAAAGAAACACATATTCTTGGCTGCTCCTCCTCCCATGAAGAGGTAGAGTTGGATCTCCTCTCTTTGAATCTGGGCTAGCCTGAGTGACCTGTTTGACCATAGAATGCAGTACAAGGGATATTCTGGGACTTCGAGAGCTTGGTCATAAGAAGCCTCGCAGCTTCTACCTGTCTCTCTTGGAGTACATTTTTTGGAGTTCTGAGCCACCACGTAAGATGTCCCACTACCCCGAGACCATCATGCTGGAGAGGCCTGTATAGCTGTTTGGGTCAATGGTCCCAGCTGAGCCTTCCACCTATTGCTGCCAAGCCACCACACATATGAATAAAATCTTGGATCTTCTAGATCAGGGGTCAGCAAACTACAGTCTGTAGGCCAAATCTGGCTACCACCTATTTTTATTAATAGTTGTACTGGAACACCACTATGTCTACTGTAAATTATTATCTATGGCTGCTTTTGCAGTACAAGGGAACAGTTGAACAGCTAAGATGGAGACTGCATGGCCTGCAAAGCTGAAAACATTTTCTATGTGGCCTTTCATAGAAAAAACTGCTTGACCCCTGCTCTAGATCAGTACTGTCCAATAAGAATATAATTGGACAGGTGTGGTGGCTCATGCTTGTAATCCCAGCACTTTGGGAGGCCGAGGCGGGCGGATCACCTGAGGTCAGGAGTTTGAGACCAGCCTGGCCATTATGGGGAAACCCTGTCTCTACTAAAAATACAAAAATTAGCTGGGCATAGTGGCGGGCGCCTGTAATTTCAGCTACTCAGGAGGCTGAGGCAGGAGAATCACTTGAACCTGGGAGGCAGAGGTTACGATGAGCAGAGATCAAGCCACTGCACTCCAGCCTGGGCAACAGAGTAAGACTCCATCTCAGAAAAAAAGAATATAATACAAGCCACAATTACAAGCCACAGATATAATTTGAAAACTTGTAGTAGTCACATTAAAGAAATTAAAAAGAAATAGGTGACGTTAATTTTAATAACATATTTTGTTATCTCATGTATCTGAAATATTATAATCTCAACATGTAATCAGAATAAAAATTATTAATGAATATTTTAAATTTTTTTTGGCGGTACCAAATCTTCAATAATCATGTGGGTGTTTTATAGTTATAGCACGTCTCAATTAGAACTGGCTGCATTTCAGGTGATCAGTGCCTACCAAACTGGACAGTGCATCTCCAGATCAGCCCATCCATCAGCTTAATAACATCAGGTGATATCAGTTGATGGCATGAGGAACAGAAAAATCAGCCAAGGCCTCCTCAAATTCCTGACCCCAAACATTGTGAAAGAGGATAAAGGATTCATTGTTCTAAGCTGCTAAGTTTGGGGACAGTTTGTAACGTAGTACCAATAGGCAAACAGAACAGATTGAATAGGTAGGTGCTAAGTAGTTGAAGGGCTTGGGAGTTGACAGGAAGAGTTCTCAGCAAAGGGAACAGCATGTGCAAAGGCGCTGAGGCAGGAAGGCACGTGAGAGAAGGTACGAGGACGTCCCTGTGGCCAAACTGAAGAGACAGGTGAAAGGCAAGGCTTAAGAGGTGAGCAGGGGCCAGATCACACTTGCGTTATGGGTCAGTTAAAGATTTCGGTCTTTATATGTGAACCACCAAAGAAATTAGAGCTGAGAGTGACATCATCAGATTTGCATTTTGAAAAGATGACCATAGTTTCTGTGTAGCAAATGGATGATAGGGAAGCCAGGACAGATGCAGGAAGACCAATCAGTTGGCTACTGCAATTGTTTGAGTGAAAGAAGATGGCTGTTTGGTCTGGGACAGTAGCAGGTGAAGTGAGGGAAAAGTGGACAGATCAAGAAATATTTAGAATTATAATTAACAGGATATGATGATAGATCAATATGGGAAATGAGGACAAAGTATTGTTTGATTTATTCATTTATTCATTTGACTCAGCAACTGCATCATTCTTGTCTAAAAGACTGATCCCACAGTGGATGCTACAAGACTCTGTGTTTCACTATTTCACTTTTATGTATTTAGTAAGAATACTAATAAAAGCAACAGAAATCAAACTTATGCTGTGCAGATGGCACAAAATGAGACAGATAGCTCAAAAATGGGTTAGATGAATTAATATTCATAAAGCCTGAAAAGAGAGACTAATACTAACATGATGAATCTCTTGAGGGTAAGTGTAAGAATCTGTGCTTCAGTTTTGAAGTAACAACTGTGTAAGAGGAAGAAGTGGACACAGGAGAAATAGTCTATCCATAGCAAACATAAAAATCACATAAATGTTAGTGTGGTATGGCTAACTAAAATTTCATCCAATCCTAGTGTAGGATTCATTCACTGAACTCTGTGCTAATCAGACCACATTGCTTGTGGTATCACTTTCTGTGAGGTCAGTTATACTTGAATGACACTGACAAATTCGGTTTATCAAGGGGAAGGGCAGCAAGGTCACTAGTGAATAATGAAATTATGTCAAATAAAGAACAACTAAAAGGACTAGGGTAATAAACCTGAAGAAGAAAAGATTGCAAGTATATGCTGGGTGTCCGCAAATATGTAAGGGCCCTTCCATGGGAGGATATATACACTGCTGCTGAAGGGCAAGTAGTTCCAATAACTAAAAGTTACAGGGAGCCAGATTTCAGTTCCAGACGATGGAAAACTTTTAATAGAGAGCTACAACCAATGACTGGATTTTCTTGTGAGGTGATAAGCTCCCTGTCACAAGTACTATTCAAACCAAAGTGGGGGTAATAACACAGAAGAGACATTTTAGGAGCGAATCTCGAATTGAGTGGGTGGTTGAACTCAGAACTTTTCAGTTCACCTCTAAGATTCTCATTACATTTCCAGGAATAAGGAGAAATAAAGGAGAACATCTGGACACTCCATCTCTCTCACCCTGAGTCAGTTCCTCTCATTTTTAACACAGTAGACAATACGGTACGTTTAAAGGATCCCTGTCTGGGTAGAGTCTGCTGAGCTGGCTACAAGTGATCCAGGGCTTCAGAAGACATGGAGAATAGCAAGCACTCCTACAGCTTGGAAGGGTGCTGTAAAGGTGGTAATAGTTGAGCTGAGCTTTGACAGGTGAGTCAGACTTGGTCTCAGAACTGTACCCTGCATGTTAGAACTTGCACGAGTCGATTTCTGTTATAGCAGATGAGGTTCCACCCTGTATTGGTTCTAAGTAATTAAGTCCACTCATTCTGATACTCCCACTCATGAGGGCTGTTAGCCTGGGCCACTGCACTGTTTAACAGTCTTCCTCTGAGAAACGCTGTTTTCCTTTAACAATAACAATTGTTAATTTCCTAGAACTCAATGTGGTAGCTATCTTCCTCTGTCCTTGAAAGGCTTTGCAAGCTTCCAATAATTCTTCCCAAGACAGATTCCTGATAATATATAACCCTGCATCCGAGGCATCTGTTTAATGGGTCTCAAAGAACTGATGCTTCCGAAAGAACCACTTTTTAGTGTTGATTGAGTTTCACTGGATAAATATTTCAGCCATATTTTTGATACACACATACATGCACGCACATGTAAAAACATCAAGTATAAGCTTTTTGATGCTTTTCATTGGTATATATTCTTTGACAACTTTCTGAGACACAACCAAATAACAGTTTTTAAGGACACATGGAAATGGAGGACTGACCATGGAATTTTTATAGGACAATAAGAAAAGCTGACTAGACTGCAGCAGAGGTTGTCTTTGGATAAATAACGGGAGATTAGTTTCTGTAAGTAAAGCAAGGAGCAAGATAGCTTAATAGGGCATGGAAAGTCAAATAAGGAATTCATATTTAATTTAACAGAAAATTGGAAGTTTGGAATTAATAGTTTGGGAGCAGAAAAATGGTGTAATGACAGCTTAAAGAAAATAAGCCTGTCAAGAGGTGACGGCTGGTATCAGGGTGATCAAGAAAGCCAGTCTTACAGGCTCATCGACTTGAGATGGTGAGCCTGAAGCAGTAAAGTGGCGGTTGGCATGATGAGGAAGGGATGGGTGTGAGGGCTGCCTCGATGGAACACGAACACTTCTTGATGTCTGGTGGACAGAGGACATGACTGGAGGTGGAGACGTCCTCCATCCTGAGCTCTGTTTTCCTCAAGCTCCCACCAGCCACGTCTCCTTCTAGCTTGGGCTGGATTTTATGTCTGACTTGGTTTCCAGTCTCTCCTTGGAGCAAATCCCCCTTATCCCCCATTTGTGGATATTTTTCTGACCGAATGCTTGTTTTCTTTCGTGAGTTGTTATTTCTGAAACTCATTTGAGAGCACAATGTTTCCACACAGACATGAGGAGAGCTGCATCAAGGATGAGTAGGTGCAGAGAAGAAATGTCTTTGCAGATTTAGAAGGAGCAGAGGGTGCTTTTATCCACCTTCCAATATTGTAGGCTACTGAAATATTAAAATGAAGAGTGCATTCCCCTCACTGGCCTAGAAGAAGGAGCATAGCATGGCGATAGCATTTAGCTTTTCCGGTCGCCCAAGGGCAAATCTGTGTACAAGACATATGCCTGGTTCTCCTAGTTGTATCTAGAATCGAAACTTTCTGAATCAAGGCACACCCTATTTCAAACTATTGATGAATTTGAAAACGATTTTTTTTTTCCTTTTTGCCAAAAAGGTAAGGATCATGCAAAGTTTCACAGTGCTTCTCTAGTCTGTGCTCATCCACTCGAGGGCTCTGA
The DNA here is from genome assembly GCF_009828535.3 of Hylobates moloch. Taxonomy (NCBI): domain Eukaryota; kingdom Metazoa; phylum Chordata; class Mammalia; order Primates; family Hylobatidae; genus Hylobates; species Hylobates moloch. The sequence goes on from NW_026652279.1 coordinate 39,608,745, forward strand.
CTGCCAGGAATGAGGCTCATGGAACTCACTAAAAGGGAGCCATGCCCATCCTGGTCCCCTAAGGTAGCCTGATTCTTGTTTTCTCAGAAACAGCATCATGGTCAAAGACAGAAAGCCAACGTTTCAGGGCCACAACTTGAGGGGCCTTCTCTCCCCATTCTGTGCACCAGTCCTACCTTGCTGCTTGGAATTCCCACATTACTCATTCCTTGGGCTAAGGCATTTTTTGAAAGCCCCTGTTAAAATGCAAATGCTAGCTGGAAGGAAGAGGGTTTTTTGTTTGTTTGTTTTTAAGCCATTAGGCATTAGGTTCAAGTTAATTTACCTAAAAAGGACATGGAACTTAGAAAGGAATCATATCCATCCATGAATAAAGGAGGACCAATAAGGAACGAGATGCTTCCTGGTGTTGAGGTCTCAGGGCCTGATGGGGAGGTGGAAAGTGTTGAAGACACACTTTTCTTCCTCCACACATATTCAAAATGGCTCCTATTTCCCAAACCTCAGCCCGAGTGTAAGCCAACGTACAGTTCAGAAACAGCGCTGTATAGGAGAAGAGACGAGAGATAAGGGCCAGTAAAGCGCTGTGTGCCCAGCCTATGGCCCTATCCTTTCTCCCACCCCACAAATACTCTTACCTGCCTGGCCATGAAAGGTGGATTGCCAGCACTAGAATGGACTGTGGAAAACTGCCCAGGGACCTCTCTGCCACTCTCTGTGCTTGCTTTTGCTCTAGTTTTATCTCTTTGAAGCTTCAATCCCTTGGCCTAGGGACCCCTAACTTCAACTCCCACCTCAGTCTGATTTTTGAAACATGGTATTTCAACCTTGATTTTTCTGCTGAAGAATCTGGCTTGGCTCATCTCTTCATCTTTCTCATGTTTTCTCCCCACCTGCCCTAGTCTCAACTCCATAAAATCCCATCCTCACCCCCACCCAGGAAGAGGCATATGAAATTCAAGAATAAGAGACTAACCAAAATATCAAATGCAAAGGCTTAGTAATTAATCAGCTGATATAGTTGCATAGAACAATTTCCTTCCCTTTAAAGCACTATTGCTATGTAGTCATGTTTAGTGTGATTAAATTAATGTGATTTCCCCACTAGGCCAGAAACCAAGAGTACAGCTTTACCTTATGTCTTTTATACTACCTGTTAAGTCCCTAGTACTTGGAACATAGCAAGCACTTAATAAATACATTAGGAATACATAAAAGCTTCCATTATACGCAGGACAGCTCACATAAACAATATTAATGGTATCTGCAGCAGCAGACATAACACGAACTGCAAGTCTGAGCACATAAATAGACACATTTTAGTACAGGGCCTTAGTCCCAAGATTGAGGTTACATGTAAGATAAACAGTTCATTTCCTTCATTATTACAGTTTAAGAGGAGTAGGAAGTTCCCTTTGTCAAACATTATTTTCACCTGGCTCTCCAGAACCTTAAATTACTATTAATAGAGATGATATTTTAAGCCCGTTTGCAAATGCAAATGCAAATAGGTTCACCGTATGTGAAACACAGTATGTTCAATCACTTGCCTGCGCTCTTTTCTGACTCAAGAATATTTCTTTTCAAATTAGATCTTGGTCTCTGGTGCCAAGTGGGGCTAATATTGGGATGGGGCACTTGGATGGGAAGAAATACTGGGGAAGGGTCTCTGGACCAGAGAAGGGAAAGGTCAATCAGGAAAGCCAAGTAAGTTCGTTGCAGAGGAGCTGCAACAGGAGGAAATCCCCCTTCTCTGGATTTCCCACTGGCACAGGGGACTCAGGTGGGGCCAGCTGACATCTTTGGACGGCTTCTTCTAGAGTAGAGGCTGCTCGGAGACCCCAACACCCCAAAGCCAAGAACAGCTACCAGTTATTTGGTAAGTGGCACCTTCTATTTCCTGCCTATTCTGTCTCTTAGCTCACGAAAAACAGATTAAGGGATCTGGCAGGAAGAGACAGATTTTTGTAATATCCCACCTCCAATGTAGTCAATCTGAGAAGCAAACCTGATGGTCAGAGGTTTTAAGCATGCTCTCTGCAATCCCTTTTACTCATTCTCTGGCCGGCCATTAGCACATCAGCATCTCTGCCCCAGATGCAGCTTGCAGCTTTATCTCATGCCACTCCCTAGGCATCTGAGCCTCCACAAACATACCTGTCACAAATGCCTGTCCACTGCAGCTCCAAAAAGAGACCAGATGCATAAGCACAGCAGCATTCCCAAGGAACACAGAAGCAAGGTGGTAAGAATAAACCAAAAGGAGTATTTGCGAGCTCCCCGTACCTCCTAAGGCTCCTTGTAGAGAGAGAAATAATGCCAGGACTGACGGTAGAACTCAAATACAGAAAGGGGAACTGACTAGAGAAACACCACCACAGCCAGGGACAGTGCTCTTGCTTGGTTCCAAATAACTTCTGCCGGCAGGTGGGCATTTCCACTGATGAGAATGACTACAAACGTACCCTCGGAGCATGAGTGTAAAGCCCTGGGAAACCCCCAAAGGCAGCCCCATCCACAAACATGACAAAGACACCTTCCCTGACAGATTCCCAGAGATCCCAGAGTACATACAGCCTTTGAAGCCCATAGGTGAAAATGCAGTTCAGTTCAACAAATGTGGGCAACCATGTGGCAGGCACTGAGCTCCACAGGGCTTCAGAAGACAGCCTTCAATGAGTGAGGGCAGAGAGGCCATGTGCTTCACTTCTAGCCCTCCCCCAAAATCATTCATTAAGTACATCTCTCCACCTATCCTGTTAGAAGGCAATTGACATACACAACCTTCATTTTCAGACGATCCTAATGTAACCCCAATTGTATGAATCTAGAATGTTTCTGTTACCTTGGTACACTATTCCTGGAAGTGGGTGGTACTCTTGAGTTTGGCTACAAGTCATAAGCAGAAGTGGGAAAGGTGTGTAAATGCCCAGTAGATTTCTCCGTACCTAGTGCTTCAGCGGGGACAGGTTTCACTCGTATATGATCTTCCCCCAGGTGCATGCCTCCTTTTTCTGCCCTGATCAGGCACTGCAAAGTCCTCTGCTCAGTGTGGGGGACATTTATGTGCCTCTGAGGTCTGTGGCACTTGAGCTTAAAAATAGAGAAGCAGCACCCTCTGGGCGTGCCTCCCTGGTCTCCTGAAGGCTAGCTGTGTCCTGTGAAGCAGGAGACATTAAAAGTGACAAAGTGACAGTTTGTTGTTGACAGGGTTGGGGAGGCTCATCCACACAAAAGCGTGTGGTGCAAGGGAAGGGGTGTGGGTTTGGAATGGTGGTCCCAGGTCCAGTCCTGGCTTGACCACTGGACCCTGGGCCAGTTATTGAACATGTTTGAATGTCAGTCTTCTCACTTATGAAATGTGACTCATAATCACTTCTTTGCTGCATTGTTGTGAAAAACAAAGGAAACCTTGCCTGTAAATCATGTGGCACAGAGTATGCCAAGTAGTTATTTCATCTTCATTGTTACTTTCCTATTTTCTTTTCAGACTTTCCCAATTCTTACTTTGACCTTTGCACAAAGATCTCCCTTCTGTCACTACAGAGGTCTGTAAACAGGTCTGTAAAACCCTTCACCTTTCACCTAGGGCTTCTCAAACCCACAAGGCTCCCCCAGGGTCCAGGGTCTTGACTCACAGGGTCATCACTTCCTCTCAGCCATTCTATGTTGAGACCTTGGAAATTTCATCCTTCATACAGATAGATCCCACCTGGGGTTTTCCTCTGGATTTTACAATCATAGTTTTTTTGCTGTTGTTTGAAAGAGTTCATTTGATTTTCTTATTGTGACATATGATCAATTACCCACCTATCAGAGCATAGGGGAAGTAACTCATATTTCACTTAATTTTCCTTCTTTTCCTTCTACTCCACAGTCCATAAGACAGGCTAAATTGAAAGGCTAGCTATGAAAATATTTGGAGTATTATTTCCCAGACTTTCATCATTCTAGCTACTAGTGCCACTTCATACTCATGTAAAATCTGTTTCATTATTTATATAGTATTTTTATAACATACTTTAAGTAAATCTATTTAGAAAAAAATCTTTGTGTTAATACTAAATTAGAAAGCAGTATCATTTCCCATAAACAGATCAGTAAAAATAACATATCACACTGCGCTTTGGAGTCACAGAGACCTGTGTTCAAACCCTGCTCCACTACTTAATGCCTGTGTGTTCTTGGGGCAGTTATTTAACCTCTCTGAGCTTTGGCTTCCTCACAGAAGTAATACTAAATATCTCACAGGCATATCATGATGGTTAAATAGAATGGCATATATATATGGTGGTTATATATGGTGCAAACACAAGATCAGTTCCTTGTGTTTGGTGAGGAGGAAGTTGCTGAGGTTACTTCAGAAAGCTGCTTTCTGTGTGGGGCTGCTTCCTCCACTGCCTCATTCTCCAGTGCTGTCAGGACTGAAGAGGCCAAAGCTGCAAGGAGAAGCAACCAGAGGAGGAGAGGCTACACACAGCAGCTGGTGTGTGTGGGTGTGGAAGTTGCCCTCACCAAACTTCACCAGAGAGAGTCCCCTGAGGACCACACAGTCAAGATCTACTCCATGTGCCAGAGCCAGAAACCCGTGGGAGTCTAGAAACACCTGAACATTTAGCTGAGTTTTCCAATTTCAGCCATCTGTTTGTTGTTATATGGAAGTGGCCTCCTGTGGCCAGTGGTCAAGTCTAAAAGCACTCTAGGAGGCGGTGCTGATGGTAGTTCTAATACAGAATAGTTTCCACAAATAATTAGAGCAGCATTATTTATTGAAACGTTAATTAGTGTTTGTTTTCTAAGTTTTCTTGATGCAGAGGTTTGTGCAAGGGGGAAAGCAGAAGAGATACAAGGTCAAAGGTTCATCCAGACTTTTGTGAAAGCCCACGGAAGAGATGATACCGGTGGCTTAGAGGTGAAAGGAGAGGAAGAGAGTGCTTTTGAAATGCAAGAAGAAGGGAGGGCAGGGGATGGTTGTCTGGGTCCTGTGAGCAGTAGAAACCCGACTGCCTCTCTGTCAGTGCTCCCGAGGGGGTAGCAACCTCAGGTGTGATGGCTCATGCCTAGAAAGGCAGCGTGCTTTGCTCATGGGGCCCAGCCTCAGTAGATATTCTCATTCCCCACTGTGGCATGGGGGCAGGGAGCTGCCGGACTTCACAGACAACTATGGGCTCAGATAGTAAGGGTGCCAATAGCAACCAGGACAGACTAGGGACTTGAGGCCCTTCCATCATTTTCGAGGTACCAGGTGAACTTCTTGAATTCTGACTGGGCTACAGGAAAGGAAGGAGACTCCTGCATGACCCAGTTACAGTCTGTTGTTCAACTGGCAGAATTGAGGCTCACAGGTGGGATTAAGTTGAGCTAAAGGAAATTTTCAAAGTGATGATTTCTTATGTACTTGGATTCATGGACAGAAATTCATATCCTATGCATAATATAATCTATGTGAGAAGGGCCAGGATTTCACTGTAAACACAGTTCCTGAATTGTTCTTAATTTAGAAGTGATGCAGCTCAGGACTGGGTTGTCTTCTTATTCCCAGCTCTGCTGCACAATTGCCAATAAAGCAGGATTGTCAGCCACAGCCCCCAGGACTTGACACTCCCCTTTAATTAAACCCTGCTGGGTCCATAGTTCCCTGACATCACCTGAGAGTGAACATAAGACATTTGCAATAAATTTTTATTTTTACTGCTACTGTAAATTGTATTTTTAAAACCCTTCCTCCTTAAAGCAGAAACACGTATCAACCATTACATGAATAAAAAGACACGCCACAGATTGGGGGAAAAAAATTTGCAAAAGATATATCTGATAAAGAACTGGCATCCAAAATACACAAAGAACTCTTATAACTCGAAGGTAAAAGAACAAACAGCCCAATTTAATAAGGAGCAAAAGATCTGAACATATACCTCACCAAAGACGTTACACGGACAGTAAATAAGCATATGAAAAGATGGTCAGCATCATACGTCATTAGAGAATTGCAAATTAAAACAGTAAGGTACCACTACACATCTACTAGAATGGCTAAAATCCAAAAATCTGACAATACCGAATGCTGCTGAGGATGTGGAGCAACAGGAAGCCTCATTCATTGCTGGTAAGAATGCAAAATGGTAAAACTACTTTGGGAGATAATTTAGCAGTTTCTTAAAAAACGAAATATACTCTTACCATATGATCCAGCAGTCACACTTCTAGGTATATTTACTCAATTGAATTGAAGACTTATGTCCACACAAAACCTATACATGAATATGTATAGCCACTTTATTCATAATTAGCAACTAAGATGCCCCTCAGTTGGTAAAGCTGTGGTATATCCAGACAATGGAATGTTATGTGGTAATAAGTGGAAATGAGCCATCAAGATGTGAAAAGACATGGAGAAAACTTAAATGCATATTGCTTAATGAAAGAAGCCAATCTGAAAAGGGTACATACTGTATGATTCCAAAGATAGAACATTCTGGAAAAGGCAAAACTGTGGAGACAGTAAAAAGATCAGTGGTTTCCAGGGGTTGGGGAGGGGTGGAAAGGGTGAACAGGCAGAGCACAGGGGATTCTTAGGGCAGTGAAGCTATTCTGTATGATATTATAATGGTGGATACGTGACATTATGTATTTGTCAAAATCCATAGAACTGTACAACCCAAAGAGAGAAACTTAATGTAAATTATGGGCTTTAAATAATAATAATAACGAAGCAACAATGGCTTAATTGTAAGAAATACATCACACTAATGCAAGATGGTAAAAATAGGGGAAATTGTGTGCCACAAAGGGAGTAGATGGGAATTCTCGTATTATGTGCTCAATTTTTTGAAAATCTAAAACTGTTCTAAAAATAAGTAAAGTCTGTTAATTAAAAACACACACACACTAACCACATACACAGATTTCTGGTAAAGTAACTAAATTAATAATGTGACATTTTAGAGGGCTGCTAGACTAGTGGGAAAGAAAATTAGCATCAATTTCACAGTCCACATGTTCACTTCCCCATGTTGCACCCTTGGAATCAAATGCTATACATAGAACGCTGTTGCAAAAAGTCTCCTTTTGTATTTCTGCCTTTTATTTTGACACTTTCTACATTTTTCTGGTGCAGAACCCTAGACTTTTATGTCAATTCCTTAAGTAAATTAAAGAAAAGGCCCCAGTTTTCTAAGGGCCAGATCAATTTTTAAAAATAGCTTTCAGTTCCATGTTTCTGAAGGAACATTCTTAGAAATGTAATGAGTTTCTTGTTTCTTTGAGAGGCGGTACAATTTTAACTTGTACTTTAAAAGCAAATTTTACATAGTTAAGCATTAGAAGTTGAGTATTTTTCTTTGTGTGAGCCAAAATTTTGCATTTATACCATACCAGTGAGTTACCGAGGTGGGGTGGGATGGACCCTCACTCTCATAACCTCTAACACGTCCTCCACTCCCATCCTAGGCTGGCTTTTTCTGCCTCCCTAGCTGCCCTGGGGAATCTTCTTTTATTTACTTTCTCATGATGCAAATTCACACCTACCATTCATGCATGCTAAGGAAGAGGCAATGTGTATTGTTTTCTTGCATTCGATCAATTTCTGAACCCAGAAACTAGGACCCAGGGACACATTTTTGTCTAGATGTCTTCAAGCAAGAAGTCAGAAAGGCAAGGGACACCAAGAGATATTTTCAGGATTCTACAAGTGAATGCAGAAGATTGTCTGTCTTCACTATCTCTCAAAATCACATGGTGGCTTCAGCAGCAAAATACACTTATTTGGATTGAAGACTGAATTTGCTTATATTAAAAGGTACGTTCAGGAAAAAATTGTCAAAAGGGTAAGCATTAGGGTGTATGCATTTCAGAAAAAGTACCATTGTACTGGGGATAAGTATAGCCTTCAGGTGTGCAGTTGCTTTAGCAGAAAGGGCAATGAGGAAGATGAGAAGGATGGGTGCCTGGATAGAGCTTAGGCTAGTGACAACCGTAGCACTTGGAGAACCAACAACCCCATACCCAGGGTCTAAGTGAGGTCTCCGGTCTGATGGAGACAGGGCAGAGTGGAGTTGAGGTGTTCTGGGGCATGTCCAGAATCAGGAGCTCCTGAGAAGTGTGTGGAGGAAGGTCCATCCCTGGAGGCAGGCCACAGGGGCCAGGGGGAACCTGGACCACAGGACAGGGAAGGAAGGCTAAGCCAGAGAAGGACTGTAGTGTGGGAAACTGATGGGCTCACAACTCACCCCATGGACGCGGACACTAAAGACCACAGTCTAGCGGCAAGAGTACATCCAGAGCACCCCTCCTTCCTCACCTGCCTGTCGTGTATCTCAACACCTCATGGCAGGGGTTGGCCAAGGTTTCAGAGGTGGTGCCAGAGCTGCATAGGAACTGGCAATCACTATTGACTCTAGCAACACAGAAATATGCACATTTTCATGCTCTACCTTTGTTCCTATCCATCTTCGAATCTCAGTAATATTTCCCGTTTTCCAATAACACCTTAAAATTCACAGATGTAATTGCACCATTTAGAATTTCTAGTTTTTTTTTTTTTTAATTTCCTTCATTCAATTAACAAATGCTTAACTAGCTCTGACTGAATGAAGGCCTTGGACTGGTCTTGAGATCCAAGGTGAGCTAAGAAGTGTGGTCCCCGCCCTCCTAGAGACCATAGTTGAATGCAGGAGACCTACACTGATTTGATAAAGTCAAGGTACTTGCCACCAAAAGATTTTCAACATTATACAATTTCAGTTATGTATGATATCCTCATGATTAAACACCATCTTAAGAGCATGAGGTAGATTCTAGCTAGTTGTGTAGGTTACAACTAAGAAAAGTTTTCCCCTAGTTTCTTGTCTCAGGAATAGGTTTCTCGATTATCTGTTCTCCTTCTCTTCATATTTTAAATGGTTAGGGTGCCTGCATAAACATTTGTCATGGATAACACTGTAGAGAGGACTTCCTGGGGGAAGGACGGTCTAAGTGATTTAACTTCCTTTCCAATTTAATAATTCTGTATTCTAGTTATTCAGTAGGATTTACAATCTAATATTACAATCTCAGGACTTCTTCTGACAGGTTATACAAAAGATGGTCTATTATTTAACAAATAACATAACTATGTAAAATATTTCTAATCAAATGAAATATATACAGCAGCACATTTAAAAATTAAACATCAATAAACTACCAACACCTGTGATGTTACCTTTCAGAACTCAAAGTAAATACCTGATTCCAAAACTTGTTATCTTTTCGATCTTTATCTGAGAATATTAAACCAATATTCAAAAGACTGTGACTCTGAATTTAAGTGGCCTATTTGTCTAAGGGTGTGCATTTACATATTCTGAGAAACTGTCATTTCTTTACAAAGCACATGACATTTGCCATTTTCTTTATAACCTCAGTTAGAAGAAATAAAATGAGGTAATATTCTAAACGTAAAAGTTGCTTGAAGGTTAAGTTCATATTTTTTTTCTATGTGTGCAGGGGAAGGGATATAATACATAACAAAACTAACACATTTTAACAAATGGGCAGCATATTTAATATTTAGGGAAGCATGAAGATCTGTGAAAGCACCTTACGTAAAGTATTTATTTGAGTATAAATTAAATGTACACTACAAAGTAAAATAAAACAGATTGGGGTATATAGAACACAGGCAATATGACTAAACTTGTTAAAAAACAAAACCAGTGGTTTTTTAAATCAGTGATTTTTTTTTTTTTAAGTTTCCATTTCACAACAGAGGTGGGGATGGGGCACTGCACATTCAAAAACTTACTTCCCTGTGGCATCTTTGCGACCAAAGCAAGGCACTTAAGACTTCTCTGAACACTTAAAATGTACATTTGTCAACCTGGGCTTGTAGTTTTCAAGTTGGTGATGGAGAATCATAGAGTTGCAATTTTTGCAGCTCCCTTTTACTTCCATCACATGCTTTATCTGGAATACTTGAAGGGTCTGCCACCACACAGAGGCATTACTGCCTGAAAGAAACTTTCTGGCAAAAGAAGGTGTCACTCTTTCTACTCTTCAGCAATGTGAGTAAGAGATGGCCTCTTTTGAAAAGTGTCTTAATTTCAGCTTTACTCAAATCTTATTTAAGTTTGCAAACAATATTAACTTGCACTAGCTGGCTACAGTTTTAATGTAAGGAGTCGGAATTTTTAAGAAGGACAGCATTTGTAAACCAATTTGATCTTTGCATTTGGTGGACTGCAGATAAAATATTGCATTTGAGTTGCATTTTCACTGTGGATGGCCTATTTGCATACAAACAAAAGAGATTATTTTTAAAAGATATTTTCTGTGTTTTTGTTTTGGTCTCTTGGAATGACTGTGGTAAGGATGAAGGGACCAGGCCATTTTCATACCTTGGATTTTACATATTGTGTTTATGTCACCCTATATTCTTTCTCCCTCACCATCCACTTTCAGTTCATTGGTGGCCAGTTTTAGAGTCTTTGTCACCTCTTGTTTGGACGATTGATTACAACAGCCTTGTAGCTGGCTCCCTTCATTATCTTTCATGGAAAACAATTTGATTATGAAACTTCCTTCCTTTAAAGACCCACGCCTTACTCCTCATGAGTTAGTGGTCACGCTTCTCAGCAAAACACACCAGGCCTTTCAAAGCGTGAATTCAATTTTTCTCTTCTGATTTTATCACCCAACCCCTAAAACTGCCTCCACAACCCATACAACAGTTTCACTTGAACCATTCACTATTCCGTGACCATCTTCCCCACCATCCCCCACCCCTAGAACCTTTGAAGACGTTTTGCCTTCTTTACCTTTGTGGAAGCTGTTTATTCTGCCTGGAATGTCTTCCTTGCTTTCTCTACTGCAATACTCTACTCTTCCTTACAGATCTAGATCATGCCACAGTTGAAGCCTGAACCCTTCCCTCTTTTTTTCACCATATCTTTATCTTCCTTAGTCCCTCTTCACACTATTTATTTTTCCATTATAACAGTTTCCTCATCGTGTTAAAAATCCACTACTCATACAGCTGGCCTGCTCTGAATTCTGCAAGTTTGGGGAACGTGTTTCATTTCCCTTTGCACTCCTGGTACTTAGCATAGTAACAGGCCCAGAGTGGAGGCTCAGTTAAGTATCTATTTATTAAAGTCAATATCTATTAACTGATTACTATGAGCTACGCACTCTGCTAGAACTCTAAGGCACCCTAAGTATTTTAAATGCATTACTTCATTTAATCTTCACAATAAATATTTTTTAAAAATTTATAGGTGAGAAAACTGCCTTTCAGAGGGTTTTGGCCAGCTGCCAAAGATCACACAGCTAGTGTGACCCTCAAGCTTTTAGCAGGATATAGAATTGAATCTGTTTTCATTTCTAGCTGACAATGCTATGTGACTGCTGTTAGAATGTTGGATAGATGTCAGTGTCCCTTTTTTGGACAGAATGCTGAGCAGCTGGGCACCTTTTCAGTAAGTTCTTAGCCTTCTCCCTGGTCATTTGTTTCTTCCTACTCTGAGCTACGCACTTGATATTTCTTCATTCACCCTCGTATTCCTTACCCTCAGAATGTGGAAACCATTCAACCTTCTAAGTGACAAAGAAACTGAGGCTCAAAGAAGGTAATAACCTGTCCAAAGTTCCTTTAATCATAGGAAATATTTTTCCTAAGGCCCCCAGAACTGAATGGTTCTTGATTGGGACCCTCAGCCAGTGCCTGAAGAGTGTGTAAAGGGATTACTCTGCCTGATTGTTTGAAAATAAAATTAGAAACATTTAAGGAGCTGGGTTTTGGCCTGTTTTTCTTTTTTTCTAACTTTTCCCCTGCAACCATGAACACTTAACAAGCCAGAGAGGTCTCCTGGAAACAGAATCTTGGGTCAGCCATAGAATGGACACATTAACTTTTCTACTGCCTGTCATCTAAACTCTCTGTTTCCTTCAAATTTACATGTCTGTATTGAGCCCCCAGTCAAGTTTCCCCCTCTCCCCCAATTCAATTTCTTGCAACACCCAGAGATCTTGGAGAGCAGAATGTAAATGGCCTTTTCCTTAGAATCTTATCTCCTCAAATGAGTGGAATGGCTGGGTCCAGACTTGCAAATAACCTTCATTTCTGGACTCCCAGTTCTCACCTTCCTTGATCCATAGGTTATTCCTTCTTCCTTGTTGGGGCCTCACTTTCCAGACCAAAGCTCTTAGACTCAAGCATCTGCAGCATCCAAGCAGCTCATATAAATGAGGCAGGCGGGTTGCATAGGAAGAAGAGAGCTTATACCCCATTGGAAGCTGGGCAGCCTCTGCCAGATTCACCAGTTGTTACCATGTGGGATTATTAGCACACTGTTTCTAGATATTCTAATTCTCCAGAAGAGCTGGAAATCTAAACTTATGTGACTTCTCCAGATTTTTGAAATATTGGCAATTAATTATGATTAAGGTTTTTGTTTTGTTTTGTTGTTTTGATGACTCTCTGTCTATGGACCATTTTTAGTCCACCAGCTTTTACTTTTCAATCTCTGGCTTTTACCTTTATCGTATGGTTGCCAGAAATTGTTTTGGACGTGGCTCAACACAGCTCTCTCCAAGCTCAAATCTTTTCATCCACAAATGTTTCTTGCTGCTAGAAGTAATGTCTTCCTTCCCTGATCTGCCACAATATATAGCACGGTTGTTAATAGCTTGGCTCTGGAATCAGATTGGCATTTGGAATCCTGGTTCTGTTGTCAGCTATGTAACTAAGCGAGACTCAGTTTTCACTTATGGAAAATCAGGGATAATACTACTTACCTCTTGCAGTTATGATGATTAAATGAGATCATATATGATACAATATAGTATGCCATAATTCCTGTCAGAGGCTAAGACATATTAGCTATGGTGATATCTCTTCCCATAGAAGTTTCTAAACAGGATTTCTGATTCATCTTCATCTTTCCAACATTAAATAAAACTTTATTGAATAAATTAATAGTCAAATAGTTTCAGCCCCCTACTTTCTAGCTCTAACTCACTACAGCCTGGGTCCCAATATAATATTCCTAAAATATTCCATTTACAATTTTCTCACTCTCTCCTGAACCTCCGATGCACTAACAGAGGTCAGAGGTAAAACTGGTGATTTATACCAAACCAGCCCCTCCAGACATTGAGCTATTATGTAAATATTAGGATTTCACTGATAAGTTTGCCTTTCTGGCTCCTCTTGAAATACAAGACTTGGCTGTTCTGAACCAAATCCTTATACACAGGACAACAGAGTGATGACCAGAAGCACTCCTTGAAATGGGGCCCGCCTGTGGGCGTACACAGCTTCTGCCATTCATACGTCATGGAGCTGTACATAAACCACAGGCCTGCATCACTCACTTCCGTCATCTGAGGATCTGTGTTGGCCATTCGTGGCATAGGGGCTGTACCTCACTACTAGATTACTTTTCAACTTGATTTCATCCTGCTCAGCAAAGCAATGTAATTGTACTGAAGATCTGGCAATTTTAGTCAAAGAAATAACCCTATTTCCATAATCCCACCAATCAAGAGGTAACTACTATGACTATTTTGAAGTATTTGTTTGCCATCTTATTTTTATGCTTTTTTTTTTTTTTTTTCCTCTTGGGGCTCTCCCTTGCTCCAGCATCATCCCCACCTTGGAAGCAGCTACCCTTCGTTGTCCTGCTTTGTCAACCCTGTGTCACAACTGTCTGGTCTGGATGGTGGAGAGGCATGGTTTATGCCCTGCCTCAAAGGCTGCCTGTGAAACAACACTTTCCCTTCCCCTTTCTCTCTTGTTTGGTTGATTCATCTGTCCTTGGATGGTTTTGCATAAGCTGACTTTTTGGAGTTGTTGGGCAGCTCCTGATCCAAGATTAAAGAACATTACTTTGTTTGTTTTATAAACCAATACTTATGCCAAGATTTTTCTGTGCAAATATATTCTCAATTAAAACACCAGCTTCTCAATTCCTGATATAGAGCTTTCTTTCTAAAATTCTTCCTAGGCCAGGTGCGGTGGGTCACATCTATAATCCTGCACTTTAGAAGTCCGAGGTGGGCAGATCACTTGAGGTCAGGAGTTTGAGACCAGCCCCATGATGAAACTGTGTCTCTACTAAAAACACAAGAAAATTAGCTGGGTGTGGTGGCGTGTCCTGAACCCGGGAGGTGAAGTTTGCAGTGAACTGAGATTGCACTACTGCACTCCAGCCTAGGTGACAAAGTGAATGAGACTCTGTTTTTTAAAAAAAAAAAAAAAAAAAAAATTCTTTCTATGTACTTACTTAGTTTTAGGAACCATTTACCAAAATAAAACACACATTCTGTGGATTATTTTCTTTATAATTCTGTATGTAGCCTTATGTTGTCTTCTCTCATTAAGGAGTCATTGTTAACTTCATTTTTAACTTACTTACCTATTCATCTACTTATTTAGGTTGATTCTTATTTTTCATTATATTAAATAATGTAATAAACATTTTGGTGCACAAATATCTTTCTGTAGCTCTTGTTATTTAACTAGCTAGATCTCTAGAGGTGAAATTATTAAAGCAAGATATATAAACATTTTTATAATTAAAAAATGGTAGTTTATATATCTTCTGGAATTAGAAGTGTAAGGTTGAATACAGTTCATGATTACTAATGAGCAAACAAATCTTTGTAAATGAAAAGCAAACTTAAAATATTTGAAGTCCAGAAAGCGAAAAAGCAGGTTTTCATAGACAACTTCATGAAAGCACTTACATGATTACTATTATAGAATATAATTTTATTTTAATGATTTTGGCATCCTACCTTACACAAAATTTATTTTAGGTGGCTTTGTTGCTTGACTTTCACCTGATTCAACTGCATTTGGCATGCCCTTCTCTTATCTATAGTTAGGAGGTCTACTATAGCAACTTCTAGGTTATAGGTAAGAGTCCATCTGCTGGAAATCGATCAGAAAAGGCAGAGCTAAAGAACTCTGACAATTAAAAATACAGGAAATAATAGATTTTAAAGCAAAGAATGCGAGTCCTAAAATATTTTATTTCCATAGGACTTCCTGTCCATTATAAATTATTATATTCCTCATGGCATTGGCAAGGGCTTAGTAGCCTCATCTTACAGAGGACACTGAAGTTCAGGAAGCTGATAGGTTTCCCAAAGTGATACCACTAATAAATAGAAGATGATTTATTAACTACTTATTATTTGATACCAACCAAACTAGCTCAAAACCCTGGCATTTATCTAAGACATCCTACTGCCTACAGACAAATAGGAAACAGCTACCTTCATGCTCCTGTGAAACGTCACACCCTGTTATAAAAAACTCTTATAAAAAATCACCTTTGATATATTTACCACAAAACTGAAATTCTTGAGAACAGAAATCATGTTTAGTCATACTCATCTTTGGTGTATTTTTAATGTTTAGCACAGTGCCTGGAACAAAGATGCTGAATGAACTGAAAAAAAATGTACTAAGAACATAGAGAAACTGGCAGTGCCCAGAATGGGTGTCTGCTTGTACAACCATTTTTAAGACTCTTGATATATGTTGACATATTGCTTTCCAGAAATGTTCTCCCCATTCATATACCGACAATCAGTAGTATATGAAAGTATCCTCTTATTGCATACTTATTAGCATGATTACTCCCAAACCTCCCAAAATCCACATAAATTGTTAATTTGTAAAAGGAGAATATCTTGTGTTTGAACTGGCATTTCTTTAATATTTAGTGAAGATGAACATTTTTAGTTTTTTTTTTACTTTTTAAACTTTTCATTTTTAAATAATTATTGATTCAAAAGAAGTTGAAAAAATGTACAGGGAAGTCCTGTGTACCTTCACCCAGTTTCCTTCAGTGGTAACATCTTGCACACACAGTTTGTGTTACGATTCACCCACTGAGGGACTTTTTTTCCCAGTTTTTTACTATTACGAATAAAGCTGGTATAAATATTCATATACTGATTTCTGCAGGAGCATAGGCTTTTATTTCTCTGGGATCAAAACCCAAGAATGCAGTTGCTGGGTCATATACTAAATGCATGTTTGGTTTTATAAGAAAACCGCCAAACTGTTTTCTAGAGTGGCTTGACCATTGTACATTCCCGACAAGCAATGTATGCATGATCCAGTTTCTCTGCATCCTGCCAGCATTTGGTGTTGTCATTATCTTTTATTATTTTAACCATTTTTATAGGTAGGTAGTGGTTTAATTTTTTCATAAAGGCAAATGATGTTGACTGTCTTATATGGTTGTTCACCATCTGTATATTTTCTTTGGGGAAATGTCTTTTTATATCTTTTGCCTATTTTTCCAATTGGATTGTTTGTTTTACTGTCTAATCTGATACAGGAAAATATCTCATTGGTGTTTGAATTGGCATTTCTTTAGTATTTGGTGAGAATGAGCTTTTTGTCATGTTTATTTCTTTTTAAAACAATTACTGAATAATTAACTGCATTAATTGCTTTTGTCATTTCATAATTGTGGGTTTCTATTTCTAAACAGACTTAAAGTATCAGCAATTTCATTTGTATTCATCACAGTACCTTAAACTATCAGGCTCTTGATAATGATTTATTGTTTAGTTGGTTGAAAATAGTTGTAATATTGGGGTGATAATCTAGGTTGGCCTTGATTAATCTAGGTAGTTGAGTATTTTAGGTTTATCCAGTTTTACCATTTTCTGGCCTGTATTGACTAATTGGTTCACTTAACCAAATGTTCATTCCTTTTATTTTTATTTGATGTTTTAGTGCAAATCTGATTCATTTGAGGCCTAATAATATAGAGCTGTGACATTAGGGTTGTTTGGCTTATCGTATTCCTGCCACTACAGAAAGATTAATTTTGACTCAAAGCTTTCTAAGAGAATGTTTTAATACTTCTCTATTCCAATCTCCAATGGTTTATTTTATTTTATTTTTATTATTTTGGTTTTTTTTTTTTTTTGAGACGAAGTCTCGCTCTGTCACCCAGGCTGGAGTGCAGTGGCGCGATCTCGGCTCACTGCAAGCTCCGCCTCCCGGGTTCACGCCATTCTCCTACCTCAGCCTCTCCGAGTAGCTGGGACTACAGGCGCCCGCCACCTCGCCCGGCCAATTTTTTTGTATTTTTAGTAGAGACGGGGTTTCACCGTGGTCGTGATCTCCTGACCTCGTGATCCGCCCGCCTCGGCCTCCCAAAGTGCTGGGATTACAAGCGTGAGCCACCGCGCCCGGCCGGGTTTTTTTCCCATTCTGTTTATTGATGTAAATTATAAATGATCCCTAAAATTCCTCTTGGGCTTGTTTTCTTCTTTATCTCACCACATTCACCAGAGGCTTTACCTCTGCGAAGCCTCAAATCTCAACTTGCCTCTGAACTGACAATACAGAATAGAATCTGTATGTGCACTCAAAATCCAACATGTAAAATGACTGCAAAAATTATTTTCTTCCAGAAATCCTTCCCAAACTAGTTTTGGGTGGGAAAAATAAAGTATTGGATTTTATTTTTGGTTAGCCTTTTTTTTTTTTTAATTTAAATTAAAATTTTTTTAGGAATGGGAGTCTCGCTATGTTGCTCAGATTGGTCTTGAACGGAACTCCTCGCCTCAAGCCATCCTCCCACCTCAGCCTCCTGAGTCACTGGGATTACAAGCATGAGCCATTGACCTCAGCTCTGTTTAACCTTTAAAATGGAGGAAGGAAGAACTCCGGGTCTGGCTGGCTTGGCTCCAGATTATTTCCACGGACAGCAGAGGTGAGTTTACTGCAGTGAGGAGGTCTCATTTTATCACCAGACTTTCTGCAGGAGACCATCTGTGCTGCCTCCATTTTCCGAGCTCTCCAAAGTCTACTGCCTCCACTCAACTGGGAGTGTTCTGCAAAGGTCACTGAGGGCCTCTGGACTGACATTTTCAGTCATTCTCCTACTTCGCCTTTCTGCAGAATTTGACCTGTGACTACACTCTGCTTTGTGAAATGTTTCTACTCTTAATTTAAGTGATATAATCCTGTTTTGGTTTCTTTCCCTCCTCCCTGATGCACTTATTCACAACTTCTTTCTCTGGTTGCATGCACTCTCACCAAGTGTATTAGTTTGCTGGGGCTGTGGTAACAAAGTACCACAAACTGGGGTGGCTTAAACAACAAAAATTTATTTTTTTCTGGAAGCCAGGAGTCCAAACTTAGGGTTTCCACAGGGTTGGTTCTTTCTGAGGGTTGTGAGGAAAGAATCTGTTGCGAGCTTTTCTCCCTGGCTTCTATGTGGATGGCCGTCTTCTCCCTGTGTCTTCACACTGCTTTTCCGCTGTGTGTTTCCCCTCCTTACAATAAGCACAACAATTGTCTTGGATTAGGACCCACCCTAATGACCTCATTTAAATTTTATTATCTCTGTAAAGACCCTATCTCCAAATATGATCCAATCCTGAAGTCCTGGGAGTTAGGATTTCAACATATGAATTTTGAAAGAGCCACAATTCAACGCTTAACATGTAGTCACTACAATTACCTTTCATGTCACATCTCATGTGTTCAACATGGAAAGCTTGGTAAATATGCTCTTTCCATGAATGCATTCTCCTCTTTCTTGCATCCATCTCCCCACTTGATTTCTTTCTTTTTTTTTTTTGAGACGGAGTCTCACTGTGTCACCCAGGCTGGAGTGCAGTGGTGCTATCTCAGCTCACTGCAACCTCTGCTTCCCGGGTTCAAGCTATTCTTGTGCCTCAGTCTCCCAAGTAGCTGGGACTACAGGCCCACTTGATTTCTATGACACCACTTTTCTCCTGGGCTGCTCCAGTCTCTCTAGCCCCTCCTCAGTATCTATCGTAGATTCTTCTTCCTCATCTCCCTCCTTAAATGTCAAGGTTTTCCAGGTTCTGTCCTTGGCTTCCTCTCAATCCTCTATCCTCTCTGCTACTGAATTGACCCACAATGAGAATTTCAACTGTCAACCGTACTTATGCAGAAGACTCTTCATGTGCATTCCAGGCCATCCCTGTTTTTTGCACTTGCACCTAAATATCTACTTGTCTGCTTGGACATCTCCATCCAGCTGCTCCACAGGCACCTCAAACTCAACATGTTAGAGAAGGAATTCACCATGTCTTTTCTCTCTGCCTGGCGCAAACCCACTCTGCTTCCTATACCTTCCATTTTGTGAAGGACACCAGTATGCGCTTAGATCTCTCCTCCTCTCCCAGTGTCTACATCTGTCAAAAACCAAATTCGTCAGTTCTGGTGCTTAAATACCTCTTAAATGCATCCTCTCCTCTCTGATCCCACCATAACTGCCCTGGTTTCATGCCCTCACCGTTTCTCCTTGGCTTACTCCAATAGTCTCCTAAATGATCTCCTTGTCACTCCAAATCAGTTTTCATTCTTCTGCCAGGGGATTTTTTTTTAAAGTAAATTTTATCATGTCTCTATTTGTTTATGAGTCTTCAAACTTAGGCTGTTCCTTTAGGATGATCATAGCTGGATGCCTGGACTGTGGGCTCCTTGTTCTGGCCCCACCCAGCTTCATCCTCTATTATTACTCCCCATTAGGCATCTTCTCAAAGCTATACTTAAAATTCCCCCATGCACCTAGACCCCATTTGTCTATTTAATTACCCAGGCCTTGAGACTTTAAACCACATTAACCTCCCATGAAGCCCATAGCTGGTGGCCTACAAAAGCCCCAGTGTCTCTGAGTCATCTGCTCTCTCTTGCACTAACTCTTTGCTCCAGGCTTCATTCCTGCTCCTAACTTGACTCTCAGTTTCCTTAACTTCACCTGCCTTTCTACCATTTGGCTTCCCACTGTGATCAGTCACTCCCTGGAGGCTGGCCCTGTCTTTGGGTACTGCTTGTTTTAGATCGGCTCCTCCATCCCAAAAGCACAACTTGGGGTTGTCCTGCCAGGCTCAGAGGATACTGAACATTTCTGCTGGAAAAAACCTTCCTCCGTTCTGTTCTTAGTAATGCCATTAAGTGGTTGTAGAATCTTGGACAAATCACTTTTCCTGTTTCTTAATCCAAACAGTAATAGTAATAAAAACTACTAACAATTCCTGAGTACTTAGCAGGATATGGATTATCTCATTAAAATCTCACAACTACTTTATACATATTACCATACTCCCATTTTACAGACAAGAAACTGGGAATTACAATGGTTAAACAGCTTGTCCAGAATCACATAGCTAGGAAGTTGGAGAACTGGTATTCAAACCCCAGCAGCCCGGCTTCAATGTGTGGCCACTTAGCCACTGCACTGTCCTCCCTCTCAATGTGCAACTCACCCTAGAGAGCCATGCAGTCACTTCTGTAAAATAAGGGAAGAGTGCTCCAGCCTATTCTAAATATAAAATTCTATCAGAACATGCCTTTCAAGATCTAATGAGTTATGGGTAGAGTGGGTGTATTTTGAAGAGGATTCAAGAGAAGAAGAAAGATAAATGCAAAAGGGCTAAAGCCCTAACTATGGAATCTCACAACTTATAAATTATCACACATCACTAGATGGTTACTTCTCTGAGAAAAACCGGCTATTGTTTTGTTTTAATCTTAAATATTTAGCTTTATTTTTCTGCCTACAGATGGGATTCAAATTGAAAAGCACACGGTAGAAAATACAAACTACCTATATTTCTGATTAATATTGTTTGTATACATGTATCATGTATAAAAGTGATAGCACTGTTCGTTCTGCATTTTTCCCCTTTAACTAAACACATTATGAATTGTTCTACAATGAAATTTTAAATAATTACATGGTATTCCATTATGGATGTTCCATAATCAATCAATCCCTTGTTTTTAAACATGTAAATTGTTTCTAAGATTTTCCTTATTACAAATAATAGCAAGAAAAATATCCATCACTAAAACTTTACAAACATGTATTATTATCTCTTAGAATACGTTCCTAAAAGGTGAATTGCTTGGTTAAAGGGCATATACATTTTAAAGCCTTTTGATATGTATCACTAGATTATTGTCCAGAAAGATGATATCACCACTAGTGGGCAACTAGGGTGCAAATAATCCTCCCTTCTTAGCAAGATAGAGGATTCTTGCTTGCTTGCTGTTTAAAACTTAATATTTATCTCTTTGATAGAGAAAAAATGATACTTCATTGTTGTTTTAATTTGCATTTATTTCATCTCTTATGAGAGCAAACATTGTTTAATGGCTATTATTGGTTCATGACCAACCTTCAGTCACTGTGAAACAAAAGGAATCTTAACAAGTTCGATATAGACAGCAGCCTATGGTTTTTTAGACCTCTGCAGACAGTGCTAGCATAATTAAGTAGTATCCCCTCTATGGTACCACAAAAATTATAAATTTTGAAATTCTTTTTTTCTTCATACAAGTATAAAACTTCAAAATTCCGCTGGAGCAAGGGAATCTTTACTGGAAAATTAAATTTTAATCTTCTGAAATAAAAGCAACAAAGCTTTTTCTCAAACCAGTAAGCACTGGGTAGATGAAAGTTACTTCGATTTTCAAAGAACAGTAATTATAAATACATAGTGACGGCCGGGTGCGCGGTGGCTCACGCCTGTAATCCCAGCACTTTGGGAGGCCAAGGTGGGCAGATCACAAGGTCAAGAGATCGAGACCATCCTGGCCAACATGGTGAAACCCCATCTCTACTAAAAATACAAAAATTAGCTGGGCGTGGTGGCGCGTGCCTGTAGTCCCAGCTACTCAGGAGACTGAGGAAGGAGAATCGTTTGAATCCGAGAGGCGGAGGTTGCAGTGAGCTGAGATTGCGCCACTGCACTCCAGCTTGGCGACAGAGCGAGACTCTGTCTCAAAAATAAATAATTAAAAATAAATAAATAAATAAATAAATAAATAAATAAATAAATACATAGTGACTGGCACCAGCTGCTACCATCCAAGAGAAGGGCGGGTGTGCCTCCTTCCAGGAAGTCTCCACAGCATGGAGAAACCTTCTGGCGCACAGCGAAGCGGGCAGGAAAGATTTTAGCTCTACCCCTTATGAATAGTGTGAACTTGGGCAAGTTATTTAGCCTCTTTAAGCCCAGTTACCTCATCTGTCAAAAAGAATGATCATATCTTTCCAAAAGTCATTGTGAAGAATAAAATTCAGTGAAATAACACTAGTAAAGTACCCAGCACATCATGCATGTTGAATACATGGTAACTAATTTAATCACCCTGCCTCCTTCCACTACCCAACACTGCCCAGAATCTCCCATGGCCTGACTATGACATATTAACTGAGTTTTGCATTTTCTCCTTATACCTCTTTTTTCTCTTTCTTTTTCTTGATCTCTCTCCCTCTACCTTCTCTATCTCATTCCTCCACCCTCAGACCAAACCGACCCTGGTAGACAAAAACATATTCCCTCTTATTTGTCATTCTTATGCAGATATTTAAAAAATTCCTGATTTTTCGCTTAAAATCAATGACTGTAACATTCAGTATTTGAATAACGCATTTACAAAACCAAAATTAGGCACCTAAAAATATATATATAACTACCACCAATGAACTACTTTTGGCATTGCAAATAATTCTTGCCTTCATGTGACAAAGATCTTTTGTAGAAAAAAAAACTTCTCCACTTAGGAACTAAGTGAAGGACACACATCAAATCACCATCTTCAACCTCAGCCTTTCACTGCAGTCACAACTCATAACTTCTCTGCAAAGAACAAGAATTATTACTCACCACTGGGGATCCATTTTGGCTGCTTCTGCTGTGACCTAATATCTGGAAATGACCCCACTCGTCCGTGCGTCTGTACTAGTCCCTGTTACAGCAGCAGAGAAGCAAAGGTTTCACCCTGTGCAAGCCTTCCTCGGCAATGACTGTATATCTACCCAGCTAACTTTCTTTAAGAGAAGCTGTTCCTCTTTTCTCTACAGATTTTGACCACACTTGGGAAGAAATTTAACCCTTTCCTTGCAGTTTAAATTAATTGATGTAGGTCTACATGTATTAAAAAATATACAATTCAGTAACTTGAGTTCCAGACATGACGTTAAGATGAGCCTGACTAAAAAAGTCTCCCCTCTTGAAATTCCCTCAAAAAAACTAGAAAATAAAATAATTAGAAAGAGAAAACAAATCTCCGCAGCTACAAAATAGAACAAAGAGGCATTCTACAGATTTTGGTAAGATAATAAAAAGTGATTTATTGTGGATGTAGATTGGGAGTGAGTAGCCACCTAACCCTGCCAATTTCCGCAACCAAAGTGTGGAGAGTTTCACTGAGCTGGGGTGGGGGTGGGAGATGGGGAGATGTTCTGTGAGGACTGCATAACCAAGGAGGGCAAACAGAAGCTACTGCTTTTATTATTTCATTCCTACTATAGCCAAGGATTACATTGATGAAAGCGAATATTCTGAAACAGAAGTCTGAAAAAAAGGCAGCATTATAAAGTTAATAGATGTCCCTAAGTGACAAACATAGAATTAATCAAGCAGAAACTATACTAGAAGATATTTCCTCGTATGAATTAAAATGGGCATCATCTAGAAACTCAAACTGTTTAGTATATCAAAGCAAAAGTTATGAAAATCGATTCTCATCCAGGCAAATCATTGTGAACATTTTAAATTCCAAAGGCAAAGCTAAAAACAAAATGAAAACATAGAATGACTACAGAGAAACAAAAAACAACTTGGCATCTTATTCAACCCTAAATGGCAAAAAATAACAGGACAATATCTGCAGAATTTTGAGTTAGCGTTATCTACCTAGATAAGATGCCAGTTAAATGTCAAGTCAATAGAAATATGTCACCAAGCAGGCAAGAAAACAACTGCAACAGAAATACCACCACCAAGACAGCCTTCCTAAATAAATTATTTAAGGATATATTCCAGAATAATAAATGAATTAAAATAGAAAGCCTTAAAATGGAGAAGCCATGGCTGGAAACACCAGTGCTGAGCTTTAAAGCAAGTTAAACATGGAGAAATAAGACTAAATAATTATAAATTAGTTTAGACCAAAATGCTAAATAAGAAAAACTTATTAGAAATAGATTACATATATTATTTCAAGGAAGTTTAAAAATAACAGATGACATCACTGCTAACTAGAGCAAGGAAACAAAATCAACACAATTATTAATCTTCAAATAAGAAGATAGAACAATTATTATTTTATCAACTTTGATAATTTCATCTGGATTTGAGAATTTTAAAAATGAAGACAGCAATAATATAAAATAAGTTATCTTCAAAATGATTGCAGAGCAGGAGTGCAAATAAAATAGTATTTATAACTACATGACATATCAGAAATAAGATGAGATAAAAAAATCCATGTAAAGCTCATGTGTTATAAATATTAAATATTAAAGGTATGGGATGTCAGTTTTCAGTTTCTTGGTGGCAATGTACACACTCAAATTTCCATTTCTTGGTATCAATGCATACACTCAAATTTTTATTTAAGAGAGCATAAAAAAAAGAGAGCATAAGCATTTTCTCTTGTTATCATAAACTTTTTAGTAGTCATTAAATAGTACATTAATAGTACATCAAGTATACACTGTGAAAGCTGGCTGTAATGGCACATGCCTGTAATCCTGGCTACTCAGGAGGCTGAGGTGGGAAGACTGCTTGAACCCAGGAGTTTGAGACCATCCTGGGCAACATAATGAGACCTTATCTCATACACACAAAAAAGGTATATATTGTAGTAAAATTATCTTCCTAATATCAGACAGTTTTAGCTTTTAGTATTTTTATATTATAATTTTCTAATTAATATATTTAGTATATATATTTAGGAGTTTTTAGTATTTATTAGTTATCCATTGCCATATAACAAATTATCTCAAAATTTATTTCCTTAAAACAATAAATGTTTAGGGATTGATATCCAGAATATGTGATTAAAAAAACTCCTACAACTTTGCAGAAGAAACAACAAACAATTGAAAAGTAGGCAAAAGAATTGAACAGACATTTCTTCAAGGAAGATATACAAATGGCCAATACTCACATGAAAATGTGCTCAAAACCACTAGTCATTAGGGAAATGCAAATCAAAACCACAGGAACGTCAGCAAGATGGCAGAATAAGAAACCCCAGCCTGTGCTCCCTCCCGCAGAGACACTAACTTAACTATACACAGACCAATTCCTTTTGTGAGAAATCCAGAAGCTGGCTAAGACGCTACATCACACTAGGTGAGCAAAAAAACAACTGCACTGAAGCCAGTAGGAAAATTCATGGTATACCCTCACCATAGTCTGTCCTCTTGGCACAGTGCCACATGGTTAGGAGGAAATTCCCAGTTCTTGGCTTCTCCCTGAAGAAGAAATGAGAAGACTAGACCATATATCCAAAGTTCTGACTTTTTGGCCGGGCGCAGTGGCTCATGCCTGTAATCCCAGCACTTTGGGAGGCCGAGGCAGGTGGATCACTTGAGGTCAGGAGTTTGAGATCAGCCCGGTCAACATGGTGAAACCCCATCTCTACTAAAAATACAAAAATTAGCCAGGCGTGCTGGCACATTCCTCCCAGCTACTTGGAAGGCCGAGGCAGGAGAACTGCTCGAACCCGGGAGGCGGAGGTTGCAGTGAGCCGAGATTGCGCCATTGCACTCCAGCCTGGGCGAAGAAACGACGTCTCAAAAAACAACAACAAAAAAAAACCAAAGTTCTGACTTTCTTGGGGGCTGCCTGAGGGACTAGCCTCTGTCTTACCTGTCTTAGAGAGTTTATAGGACCCACCATACTCTAGATACCTGCGGGACACTGAGAACAAAAGAATACTGGGTGATACATTGCTGTCCTAGAGAGTTCTTGCTATAGCAGACACAGACTGGTACAGTTCAGTGGCCTATCCCTAGGGGACATGGAAAAGAGTGAAGCATGCAACCAATATTCCTGCTTTTGGGGGAAATGGGAAGATGCCCATAGGATTGGTTTCTTTCTTGCCTGTCTTGAATCACTGGCATACTCTAGGTGCCTGGGGCCCCATGAAAAGACACCAAAGAGCTGAACAGCATGATGCTATTTCAGAGGACCTGTGGCACAGCAGAGGCCAATACAGCTCAGTGCCCTCTTCTTCAGGAGGGCAAGAGAAAAATAGAACATGTGTCCAGAATTCTGGCTTTTCAAGGGGCTGCCAAAGAGACTGGTTTCCATGTAGCCCCACTTAAGGCAGAGAAGGTCTAACATACTCTAGAAGACTAGAGGCTGCCAAGAACAACAGAAAAAAAGAGCTGGACAGTGTGCTGCTACTTTGGAGGACACACACTATAGAAGATAGACAACAGACAAAGCAAGAGATAATGAACTTGTAAAAAAGAGAAGCCAGAAAATCTCTCTACTTGGGAATTGATGTGCACAAGCCCAGACAAAACATAGCCACAGAAAATGTTTGAGAGGTCCCCAGAATCTTTAGCCAGGCTAAAGATTATGAAGGTCTTTCCCAGTACAAAGCCAGCTGGTAAAGACTGGAAGAAGTGGCTGGTTTTTTGTTGTTGTTGTTGTTGTTGTTGTTTGTTTGTTTTGTTTTTTAATATGGAGATACCAACACAAAGTTCTAAGAAATATGAAGAAACGGGAAATGGTCAAGTCAAAGAAACAAAATAAATCTCCAGAAACAGATCCTAAAGAAACAGAGGTATATGAATTATCTGACAAAAAAATTCTAAATAACCATCATATTGATGCTCAGTGAGTTCAGGAAAGTGATGCATGAACCAATGAGAAGTTCAATAAGGATAGAAAATGTTAAAAGGAACGAAATAGAAATTTTGGAGCTGAAGAATGCAATTTTAACTGAACTAAAAAATTCACTAGAGGGGTTCAACTGCAGACTTGATCAAGCAGAAGAAATAATCAGCAATTCAATTACAAGTCATTTGAAATTATCCAGAGGAGCAAAAAGGAACAATAAAATAACAACAAAGAAAGTAAGTAAAGAAAGCCTGAGAGACACCATCAAATGGACCAATATATGTATTAGAGCAGTCCAAGAAAGAGAAGGGTTGGAGAGCTCATTTAAAGAAATAATGGCTGAAAACTTCTCAAATCTGAGGGAGAAAATGGACTACAGATCCAAGAAGCCCAATAGGCCTAAATAAGATGAACCCAAACAAATCCACACTGAAGCACATTATAATCAAATTGTCAAAAGCCAAAAAGAGAATTTTGAAAGCAACAAGAGAAAAGCAGTTCATTACATACAAGGACACTCCTATAAGATTAGCAATGGATTTCTTAGCAGAAACTTCGAAGGACAAAAGGGAATGGGATGATGTATTAAAACTGCTGAAAGAAAAGAACCAGCCAGCCAAGAATACTCTCTCTGGCAAAAGTGGCCTTCAAACATGAGAAATAAAGACTTTCCTAAACAAACAAAAGCAGAATAAGATCATCACTAGAGTTGCCTTTCAAGAAATGCTAAACAAAGTCCTTCAAGTTGAAATGGAAAGATACTAAACAGCAATACAAAAACATGAAAGTATAAAGCTAACTGGTAAAGATAGATATATAAACAGGTACAGCATACTGTAATAGTGTAACAGTATTGTGTAAATCACTTAATTCTGGTATAAAAGTTAAAAAACAAAAGCATAGAAGTAATTATAATTATAAAAATATATTAATGGCTGCACATTATTAAAAATATAATTTGTGACATCAATAACTGTGTGTGGGGGAAGTAAAAGCAAAGTTTTTATATGAAGCTGAATTTAAGTTTTATCAGCTTTAAAAAGATAGTTATATCTATAAGCTGTTTTATGTAAGTCCCACGATGAGCACAAAGAAAATACCTATGGAATTTCCACAAAAGAAAGATATAAAATCATGTCACTATAAAAAAACAATGAAACGCAAAGGAAGATAGCAAGAGATAAAAAGAGCAACAGAACAGCTACAACACAAAAAACAAATTTCAAAATGTTGATAGTAACCCCTTTTCTATCAATAATTACTTTAAATATAAATGGACTAAGCTGCCCAAATGACGTAGCACAGTTGAATGAGTTTTAAAAAAATAAGATCCAACTATGCACTGTCTACAAGATTCACTTTAGATTTAAGAACACACATAGGCTGAAAGTATAAGGATGGAAAAGTATTCCATGCGAATGATAACCAAAAGAAGGCAGGAGTAGCCATACCTACAAAAGATAAAATAGACTTTATCTTCGTCTGTTTGTGTAACTATAGTAAAATATCTAAACTGGGTAATTTATAAATAACAGAAATTGATTTCTTACAGCTATGGAGATTGGAAAGTCAAAGGTGCTGGTGTTCAAGTCTTGTGAAGGCTTTCTTGCTGTATCCTCACATGGTGGAAGAAGGACAAAAAGAGATGAATTGCTGTGTCCTCACATGGTGGAAGAGTAGAAGAGCAAAAAGGGCCTAAGCTAGTTCTCTCTAGGCATTTGATGAGGCTATCATCCATCCATGAAGGCAGATATTTCGTTATTTAATCACATCCCAAGAGGCTCCACCTCTTAAAACCACCACAATGGGGATTGAGTTTCAACACATGAATTTTTGGGGACATTCAGACCATAACAGACTTTAAATCAAAAATTGTCAAAAGAAACAAAGAAAGACATCATATAATGATAAAAGGTTCAATTCACCAGAAAGATATAACAATGATAAATTTATATGCACCAACATCAGAACACCTAAGTATATGAAGCAAACATTGACAGAACTGAAGGGAGAAATAGACAGCAACATTATAATAATAGAGGATTTTAATACCCTAGTTCCAATAAAGGTTAGAACATCTAGACAAAAGATCAATTAGTTAACAAGGGGCTTGATCGACACTATAGACCAAATGGACCTGATAAACATACACAGAACATTCTACCTAATAGTAGCAGAATTCACATCTTTCCCAAGAACACACAGAACATCTCTTTTAATAGATCACATGCTAGATCACAAAACAAGCCTTATCACATTTAAGATTGAAATCATACCAAGTATCTTTTCCAATCACAATGGAATGAAACCAGAAATCAATACTAGAAGGAAAATTGGAAAATTCACAAATATGTGGAAATGCAACAACATACTCTTGAACAAATGGATCAAAGGATGAATCAAAAGGGAAATTAGAAAATATCTTGAAACAAAGAAAATAGACAACATACCAAACTTTATGGAATGCAGCAAATACAATACTAAGAGGGAAGTTGATAACAATAAACATATTAAAAATATCTCAAATAAAAAATCTAACTCTACATGTTAAATAACTAAAAAAAGAAGAACGAGCTAAGCCCAAAGTTAGCAGAGAAAGGAAATAATGATTAAAGCATAATGGTGACTTATGCCTGTAATCCCAGCACTTTGGGAGCCCAAGGTGGGAGGATCACTTGAGGCCAGGTGTCCAAGACCAGCCTGGGCAACATAGCAAGACCCTGTCTCTATACAAAAAAAAAGAAGACTCAGATAAGATGAAAAATGAAACAGGAGACATTGCAATTGATGCCACAGAAATTAAAAAATATTGTAAGAGACTGCTGTGAACACTTATGTTCCAACAAATTGAATAACCTAAAAGAAATGGACACATTCCTAGAAACAGAACCTACCAAAGCTGAATCATAAAGAAATAGACAATCTGAACAGACCTATAGCTGGTAATCAGATTGAATCATCAATCAAAAACTTCCCATTAAAGAAAAGCCCAAGACCAGATGACTTCATTGGTGAATTCTATCAAACATTTAAAGAAGAATTAACACTAATCCTTCTCAAACTCTTCCAAAAATTTGAAGAGGAGGGAAAACTTCCAAACTCATTTTACAAGGCCAGTGTTAACCTGACAGCAAAGCCAGAAAAAGACACTACAAGGAAAGAAAACTACAGGCCAATATCCCTGATGCAAAAATCTTCAATAAAATACTAGCAAACCAAATTCTGTAGTACATTAAAAGGATTATACTCTATGACCAAGTGGGATTTGTCCCTGGAATGCAAAAATGGTTCAACATATGAAAATCAATATGGTACATCATTAAAATCATACAGTCATCTCAATAGACACAGAAAAAATGTTTGGTAAAATTCAACACTCTTTCATCATAAAACCCTCAACAAACAAGGAATAGAAGGAAAGAAGGAATTTACCTCAACATAATAAAGGGGATATGTGAAAATCCCACTGCTAGCATCACACTTAATGGTGAAAAACAGAAAGCTTTTCCTTGATGAGGAACAAGGTAAGTGTGCCTACTTCATCACTTCTATTCAACACAGTCCTGGATGCCCTAGCCAAGCAACTGGGTAAGAAAAAGAAATAAAGGGCATTGAAATTGGAAAGGAAGAAGTAACATTATCTGTGTTCACAGATGATGTGATCTTATATATAGAAAACTCTAAAAATTCCACCAGAAAAAAAAAATTAGATCTAATAAACGAATTCAGGAAAGTTGCAAGATAAAAAATCAACACACAAAAATCAGTTGCTTTTCTACACACTAACAAGGAACAATCTGCAAAAGAAATTAAGAAAACAATTCAATTTATAATAGCATCAAAAATTCTTAAAAACTTAGGAATAAACTTAAACAAAAAGGTAAAAGACCTATATGCTGAAAACTACAAAGCATCAACGAAAGAAATTAAGAAGACAAAGATAAATGGAAAGATAGCCGTCTTAGTCTGTTTTGTGCTGCTATAACAGACTACCTGACACTGGGTAATTTATA
Organism: Hylobates moloch; assembly: GCF_009828535.3. Classification (NCBI taxonomy): domain Eukaryota; kingdom Metazoa; phylum Chordata; class Mammalia; order Primates; family Hylobatidae; genus Hylobates; species Hylobates moloch. Next base: position 39,639,401 of record NW_026652279.1, read on the forward strand.
AACAATAGAAATTTATTTCTCATGGCTTCACATGCTGGGAAGTCCAATAACAATATGTCAGCATCTTTCAAGGGGCTGCTTGCTGCATCATCCCATGGCAGAAGGCAGAAGGGCAAGACGGGGAGACGGTGAGAGAGAACAAAAAGGGACCTAATTCACTTTTATAACAAACTTATGGCAGTGATAACAAACCCACTCCTGTGATAGTGACATTAATCCATTCATAAGGGAGGGAGTCCTCATGACCTAAAATTATCCCATTAGGCCCCATCTCCCAACACTGTTACATTGGTAATTAAGTTTCCAACACTTGCTTTTGGGGGGATACATTCAAAGCACAGCATTTGCCATCTGCATATCTTCTTTGGTAAGGTGTCTGTTAAGGTTTTCAGCCCATTTTAAATCAGTTGTTCGTTTTCCTATTGCTGAGTTTTAGGAGTTCTTTATATATTTTGGATAACAGTTTTTTAAAAATTAAATATGTCTTTTGCAAATATTTTCTTCCAGTCTGTCTTCTCTTTTCATACTCTTGATGGTGTCTTTCTCAAAGCAGAGATTTTTAATTTTAATAAAGTATAACTCATCCATTCTTTCTTTCATGCATTGTGCCTTTGGTGTTGTACCCACACAGTCATGAATGGACCCAAGGTCATCTATATTTTCTTTTATGTCATCTTCTAGTATTGCAGTTTTTCATTTTAAATTTAGGCCTATGACCCATTTTGAGCTAATTCTTGTTTTTTTTTTCTTTTGTTTCTTTTTTGCATCTGGATTTCCAGTTGTTCTAGCATTATTTGTTGAAAATGGTATCTTCTTCATTGTATGCCATTTGCTCCTTTGTCAAATATCACTTGACTGTATTTTTGTAGGTCTATTTCTGGGCTCTCTATTGATCTATAATCTATTCTTTTGCTAATACCACACTGTCTTGATGACTGTAGCTTTATAATAAGTCTCGAAGTTAGGTGTATCAGTCCTCCAAGTTTGCTGTTTTTCTTCAATTTTCTAAGATGTTATTTTTTATATTTTCCTTTCCAAACATGTTAGCATTAAGACATTTTTGAAATTCAGATATTTTATATATTTTGTAGTAAAACTATGGATATTTTTTATGCAACTTCTTCCAACCCCCTTGAATTTGACAAAACCCATTTCCCAACTTGAAATAAAACTTTTCAATTTTATATTTTTCTGGTTTCCAAGATTGCAGTTTTACATGTAACTTTATGTGAAATTGACTTTACTAAGTTGGTGAGGTGAGAATGTAAATAAATCCTTTCCCTCATTTTAAACCAGTTGTTCCCTTGTTATTTGTTTAATTCTTGTTTACTTCTCCACTTATTTGTGATGTTTTCTTAGTAATATTGTAAAATCTTTCATGTATGTGAAATAATATACAACTTGGGGACAATTATGTATCACATTCTTAATTAACATAGACTTAAAATATAATAATTTTAGTATCCATTAAGGCTCTTATTAATTTATTTTCGAAATCTTCAAAAGTCATAGTAATTATCCTTCCTATTTACATTCCGATGTAATTTTATTGTATTTTAAAAAGTAGTCTCTCTTTAACTGAGTCTTTTAAGAACTTGTCAGTAAATTTTATAATTGTGCTATTATCATTTATTTTATTTTTACCCATGTTATAAACACATAATACATTGTTATAATTTTGCTTTAAACAATCAATTAGCTTTTAGCACATTGAAATATAGGTAACAATAAATTTTATCTTACCCTCATTTATTCTGTTTTCAAATCTCTTCATTTCTTCGTGTATATTCTAGTTTCTAACCCATATTATACATCATATTTCTTCTGCCTGAAAAACTTTTTTTTCTTTTAAAATTTCTTGCAGTGTATGTCTGCTGGCAATGAATTTTACCAGTATTTGTCTGAAAAAGTCTTTATTTCTCCCTTGCTTCTGAAAAATATTTTTGCTGCGTAAAGAATATCAGGTCAACAGTTTGCTTCCTTACAGCACTCTAAATATATCATATCCTTTACTGTCTTCTTACTTACATGGTTTCTGGAAGAAAATGTCTGCTGTAATTCTTATCTTATTTTTCTACATGTAATATCTTTTTTTCTCTACGTGTAATATCTTTTTTTCTCTGGCTACTTTTAAAATTTTCTGTCTTTGGTTTTTAGTGGTTTGAATCTAACGTGCCTGGAAGTGAGTTTTTTGCTTTTGGTTTTTGGTATTTATACTTCCTGGTGTTCTCTGAGCTTCTTAGACCTGTGGTTGGAGGTATGCTATTAATTTTAGCAAATTCTTGGTTATTATTTCTTCAGATATTTCTTATGTCTTATATTCTGTCTCTCTGATCCTCTTAAATTTCAAAACATGTATGTTATATCACTTGACGTTTTCCTCCAGCTCTTAGTGGTTCTGTGTTTTATTTTCACTCTCTTTTTCCTCTCTGCATATCTGTTTGCGTAATTTCTGTTGACCTATTTTCAAGTTCTCTTTCTTTTTAACATTTTTTCAAAATTTTATTTTTTAATTGTCAAATAATAATTGTACACACAGGGTACATAACAATATTTTGCTACACATAATGTATGGTGATCAGATCAGAATTTCCCTTTCTTTTGCTCTGGTCTGACAGGCTGGTTTAAGGCATTATTTATTTCTGTCCATGCATTTTTTTATATCTAGCATTTCTACTGATTCTCTCTTATAGTTTTTGTCTTTCTGCTGAAAATATCTGTCTGAGCTTGCATGCTATTTACCTTTTCCAATAAGTCATTTAATATATTAATTATAGCTATTTTAAATTCCATGTCAGTTAATTCCAACATCTTTGTCATATCTGTGTCTGATTCTGATGATTCCTTTGTCTCTTCAAATTTTGTTATTTCTTGCCATTTTGTGTGCCTTATGGTTTTTTTGTTGCAAGTTAGATGTGTTGTATAAGATAGTAAATACTGAGGTAAATATATTCTATGCTGCTGATAAACATGCCTTTCCTTCTGCAAGGCCTTTAGTAGTATGGGGATTTACATTAATTTAGCGTGGAGTTCAGTTGGATTTGAAGTTTGTTGTTAGTATCATTGACCTCAGTGCACTATAGGCTTCAGATTTCTTTAGTAATACCTATGCTAGGGTATGGGCTATTTGCCAGAGTGTTTCTCTAAATGTCTGCTCCCCACTTGGCTTTGTGTTTCCCTGCTTTGTTTTGGATCTCCCCTTCACACTGCTCCACAGAATGAATTTGTCTCTTGCAACTCTCTGAGCTATATTCTGTTCTTATTTTACTTGGCTTATTAGAGTGGTTATGATGATGGGGGACAGTTCTCTGATGTTCTGATCAGGTTTTGTAGTAGTCCATTTTCACATTTCTATAAAGAACTACCTAAGACTGGGTAATTTTTGAAGAAAAGAGGTTTAATTGATTCACAGTTCCACAGGTGTACAAAAGCATGGCTGGGAGTCCTCAGGAAACTTACAATCATAGTAGAAGGTGAAGGAGAAGCAAGCACATCCTACCATGGTGGAACAGGAAAGAGAGAGAGATAGACAGCGACAGAGAGACAGAGAGAGAGAGAGGAAGTACCACACACTTTTAAGCCATCATGCATCATGAAAACTCACTCACTATCATGAGAACAACAAGGAGGAAATCTGCCCCATGATCTAGTCACCTCCCATCAGGCATCTCCTCCAATTCAACATGAGATTTGGGTGGGGACATGAACTGTTCTCATGGCAGTGAATGAGTCTCACAAGATCTGATGGTTTTAAAAAGGGGTGTTCCCCTGCACATCGCTCTCTTTGCCTGCCACCATCCACATAAGATGTGACCTGATCCTCCTTGCTTTCTGCCATGATTGTGAGGCTTCCCCAGCCATGTGGAACTGTAAGTCCAATTAAGCCTCTTTCTTCTGTAAATTCCCCAGTCTCGGGTATGTCTTTATCAGCAGCATGAAAACAGACTAATACAGAGTTCTTATAGAAAAAAGAAAAAAAAAAAAACCTGCGAGAAAGTGTGAACTCTAAGGGGTTTACTGTATCACACTAGCCCATACTTAGCATTTAACAATTTATTAAACTTTTCTAGCTTGATTCTTGTTACTGGCTTACATGGCATCTGGAAGCATCAGCTAAGGTAATAAAATGCTCTGGTCTTGTTTTTCCATATATGAGCTTGCTTTTTCCAGATTTTGTTGAATTTTTGCCCTGTGACCTCAGTTCTCTTAGGGATTCAAGAAATTTCATTTGTTTGCAGTTTGTCCAGGATTTTCTTGTCATAAGGATGAAAATAACTCTCTTTCTAGCTCTCTACATCTCTGAGGTGAAATCAGAACTAATATCTATAACTTTTAATATATAATTTCTAGAACTCAATGAAAATTAACCAGACACAAGAAGTTGCTGGATTTAACCTTGTGGTCAATATATTTAAAAATCAACTGTACCTCTATATACCAACAACAAATAAAATGTTAAAAATTAAATAACACTATTTAACATTAAGGGTATGTGAAATTTCTTCTAAGTTCTTACATTGGAAGTCTTAATAACATAAAAATTCCAATTCTTCCCAAATTGGTCTATTGATTTAATGCAATCCCAATTAAAACCTTAGCAGATTTTTATGGAAATTGACAAGCTGATTCTAAAATATATGTAGAAATGCAAAGAACCAAGAATAGTTAAGTCATTCTTGAAGAAGAAAAATGAGGTGGAAGGACTTGTTCTGGTACTTATCAAGACTTTTGTAGAGTTATAATAGTTAAAAGAGTGTGATACTGGCACAAGGACGGGCAAATAGACCAATGGAAGAGAATCCAGAATCAGATTTACACATGTATGGTCACTTGATTTGGGGTAAAGATGACACTGCTGGGCAGCAGGGAATAAATTTCATTTTCAATGAAAATGTGCTCAGAAAATTGTTTATCCATAAGAGAAATAATAATTAAATTTAACCCGTATCTCACAGCTCAGTTCCACATGGATTGTAGATCTAAACGTAAGAGGCAAAATATAATAGTATTAGGAGATAATAAAGAAAAAAATCTTCATGACCTGGGGAATACAGCATTTCTTATATAAAACACCAAAATCTTAAGGACTTTAAAGGAAAAGATTGATAAACTAAACTTTATTAAAATAAATAATAAAAATATCTGTTTATCAAACAATAGCATTAAGAGAGCAAAATGGCAAGTCACAGATTGAGAGAAGGTACTTTGAACTTGTATAATCACAAAGGCACTATATCCAGGACACATAAGAAACTTCTACAAACTCCAGTAAGAAAAAGGAAAGTGAATAAGTAAAAAAAAACAAAAGATCCCACTGAGACTCAAGAAAGGATATCCAAAAGTTCAAGAGTCCAATAAACATGAAGAAGTGTTCAACGCTATTAGTCATTAGGGAAATGCAAATTAAACCACAGCAAAATACCATCTCACACCCACCAGCAGAGCTATAATTGAAAAGACTGTTAGCTCCAAATATTGCCAAGGATGTGGAACAACTAAAAATCTCAAACACTGATAATGTGTAGGTAAATTTGGAAAAATCTTTGGCATATTCTACTAAGTTTGAACATATACATACCACATTGGTTATCTATTGCCACATAACAAAGTACCCTAAGACTTAATGATTTAAAACAACAAACATGTTTCCTCACTGTTTCTGTGTGTCAGGAATTTGAGAGCAGCTTGGCTGTCTGGTTTTTAACTTAGTGTCTCTCATGAGTTAGAAGTCAAGGTGGCAATTCTTCCGAAGACTGGACTGCAGCTGGAACATTTCTTTTTAAGATGGCTCACTCCCTTGATTATTGGCAGAAATTCTTGGTTCCTCACATGGGAGTGAGCCATCCCTTCTCACCATGTGGACCTTTCCATAGTACTGCTTGAGCATTCTCATGACATGGCAACTGACTTTTCCCAGAGTGGACAAGGAAGAAGCTATAATGCCTTTTATGACCTAGGCCTGGAGGTAATACACTACCACTTCTGCTATTCTATGTACTAGAAGTAAGTCACTAAGTCCAGCCCACACTTGAGGGTCATGGATTTAGTCTCCTCCTTTTGAAGGGAGGAGGGTTGAAGAATTTATGGGCATATCTTAAGATCACCATACATATCCTATGACCAAACAATTTTACCCTGAGCTATAGAAGCAAAAATGGATGGATGGGTGACCCTCAAAACAATGTAACATGTAAAAGAATGTTTATAGCATCATTATTCATAATAGCCAATTAGCAGAAATCAAATGTCTATCAATAATAGAATGGATAAACACATTGCAGTATATTCTAATACAATGGAATACTATTCAGAAATGAAAATAAACTACAAATACATGCAAAAACACAGAAGAATCTCACCAACATATTAAGCCAAAGAGATAAACCCCCAGAATGTGTACTACATTGTTGTTTTATGTAAATGTTAAAAGGAGGCAAAGCCAATCTAAAATATAAGAAGTCAAAATGGTGGTTACCTTTGGGGAGAAGCAAGGAGGGAATAATTAAGCAGGGTTACAAGACAGTTACAAGAGGGAGCTTCTGTTCTATATTTTGTCTTGAGTGGTGGTTACAAAGGTATATTTACATTGTGATAGCTCGTTCAGCCATGCATTATTGATTTGTGCATATTTCAGAATTGCCTTACACTTCGATTTTTAAAAACTGTTAAGATATCAAGGAAATAAACAGTACTCATCCAGCAAGAAAGAAAACAGGTATGTGTGCAATTTGGCTTGAAAGTAGCAAGTGTGTAATATCTGCTTTAGACCCAGGGTTGGCGTCCAGTTGCATTTGGGCTGCTATAAAAAACTACTATAGACTGGATGGTTTATAAACAACAGAAATTTGTTTCTCATAGTTCTGAAGGCTGTGAAGTCCAAGATCAAGGTTCTGGCAGATTCAATGTCTGGTGAGGACAGACTTCCTGGTTCATAGATGGCTATCTTCTCTCTGAGTTCTTACATGGCAGAAAGGGTCAGAGAGTTCTTTGGGGGTCTCTCTTATAAGGGCACTAATCCCATTCATGAGGGCTCCAACCTCGTGACCTAATCACCTCCCAAAGATCCCATCTCCAAATACCATCACCTTGGGGACTAGGTTTCAACATATGAATTTGGGGGCACAGAAATATTCAGTCTCTAGCAGTTGATAAATGCAATCTGTGGCAGGCCTCAAAGCATATAGTTGTGGTAGACATTGGTGGTAGCATCAGTCTATTCCCACAAAGTCTGAGTTGTAGAATGTTGGTTCTGAAAAGACCTTCTGGATCATTTGGTCCAGTGATTTTTCAAACTGACCTCCCTGGCAGAGACAACCCCTTAGGTACTCCACACCATGTCAGAAATTCTCAGAACACAGTATGAAAACTACTGATCTAGCTAACTTCCTGGTGCTACAAATAAAGAAACTAATATTTAGAGAGACTGTTACTTGTTTAGAGTTATGCAGCTACTTGTGGCAATGTCCGGAGATTCATTCCCATCTGAATGTAATATCACATGTTATGCTGTTCTGGTGGAGAAGGAAGAAAGGGGAAATGTTACACATCTCAGGGCCATGAGCTTTGGAGTAGATACTCTCCTAGTCTGTCACTCTAGGCTACGAAAAAGAGAAAGTTAGCAAAGAGAAGCTGAGATAGAAAACATGTTAGAAAGTGTTCCATTTAGGGGCTGCCCTGGGGAATGCCCTATTTTGTCACCAAGATGCAAGACGTTCTCTCATTCAACTCATGCTTTAACTAGCTTCTCAGCTCTGGCTGCACATTAGAACCACCTGGGAACTTTAATAAGATATTGGTTCCTGGGCCTCCCCAAAGACTAATTGAAACAGACTTTCTGGAGTGAGCTGGAAAGAATAGGATATTTTGATTCTCATTGAGCTTAACTGAGATGTATGTGGACTGACCTGATCATTTCAGAGTAGCTCTGACTCTGAACAACGAACTGAGCCTTGCCAGAAGAGTAAGAAACACTTAGAGAGACAGAGAGAAAGAAAAAACTCCTTGCCTCTTTGTTCTGGGACTGAGCTCACAGAGATAATGAAAGGGAAACCATTAAAACCATCCATACATCGCTTCTCGGCCTTTTGGCTAAGATCAAGTGTAAAACCATCCATAGTTGGCTACAGAGTGGTGGCATGATTCAACAGGAGGAATTCACATCCACTAATCAGAGCCTCTTGCATTTTGGTCAAGAAGAGGTTGCAAAGAGATGGGAGGATGTGGGGACAGTGGCAACTGGCAATGACAGGGAAGGGGAGAAGCATGTGGCTGAGTGGTATTGTGTCTGTTTCCATACTGATTAATAATTTTCTCTCTCTCCTTCCCCTCCCCCTGCTTCCTGTTGTCAAAGGAGGTGGCGGCAAACTTCAGACACTCTACCTTTGTTGCTATGACTTGAGGACTTGACCCTCTTCTCTGCGGCTCTAGTCCTAGGAATGCAGCCCCAATTTGTCCTTGGTTTCTCCGCTTATAATGAAATGTTGAAAGAATTAGATTCTTAGGCTGTGCATGGCAAGTGCAATTAAAGTTCCTTGGTTTTATAAGTGGCTTTTGGCAGACCATGGAGTCTACACTTCTACTTAGAATGGGTGGATCCTAGCACGACTTTTCTCTGAGAGAGGTCACCCTTAAAGATACTTTAGTTCCCATTCCTTTTTCCAGCTAAGGGAGCCTGACATCTTCCTAACCTGGATTCTTCTACCCTTTGAAGTGTAGAATGCCAGAAGTGAAAAGAACCAAAGAGATTATTACATCCAGTTTCCATTTTGTAGATTAAAAACACACTTGAACAAAAGTGATTTATGTAAGGTTACCCAGTATGTCAGGGGAAATGTGAAGGCACAAACATACTTGGTTTAATTCTGTAGTAAAAGGTCACTAGTTTTTGTCTTTAAAATATTTATAATGATAAAATATGCCAAAGATACATAAAAGTACATAAAATAATACGCACCATCTTATATCACCTAAATTTAAATGATTTTGAATGTCTAGTGTGTTTCATATGTTTGTAAAAAAATAAAATGTTAAGGATTCAGCCAAAGCACCCCCTAATCCATCTCTCTCCTCCCTCCCTCCTCAGGAGTAACAACATTTAAGACTGGTGAGTCCCATTCCTCTGAATATATATATATATATATATATATATTTTTTTTTTTAGATGGAGTGTCACCTGTCACCCAGGCTGTAGTGCAGTGGCTGGATCTCGGCTCACTGCAAACTCCACTACCCTGGTTAAAGCGATTTTCCTGCTTCAGCCTCCTGAGTAGTTGGGATTACAGGTGTGCACCACCACGCCTGGCTAATTTTTGTATTTTTAGTAGAGACGGGGTTTCACCATGTTGGCCAGGCTGTTCATGAACTCCTGAACTCAAGTGATCCACCCACCTCTGCCTCCCAAAGTGCTGGGATTACAGGCATGAGCCACCACGCCCGGCCCCCTTGTATATTTTTATACTTTTTTCTACATACATATGTATCTTTCATAATACTATACTATATTGTTTTGTGTCTTAATTAGCATAATGCGTCAGTCTTTTACAGCTTCTTTATTGATACAACATTATATTTTTAATATTCACCCATGTTGTAAATCCAGTTAATTCACTTTAACAGCTGCATATTATCTCATTCTTGAATAAACACCACCCTATTTGTCTATTATTCCTCCATTGTAAAGTTGTTCACAAGTTTTGCACAAATCGCTGTGCAATGAACATCCTTGCACATGTACCTGTGTCCAAGAATGAGTTTCTATAAAGACCTTGAAGGGAAATTACAGGGTCCTAGGATATGTACACCTTTAATTCTACAAGATATTGTCAAATTGTTCAACAAAGTGGTTGACTCAATTTACACTTCTCACATGTTTGCCAATACTTAGGTAGCTCAGACTTTTACATTTTAACCAATTTGATGGATATGAAATACCATTTGTTGTTTGGGTTTCCATTGTCCTGATTACTGGTACAAGTTGAGTGTCTTCTAATGTTTAATAGTGAATCAGATTGCTTCTTATGTGAATTACATGTTTATCTGCCTTAGCAGAGGGTTGTCTTCTACTGATTTTTAAGAAGTTCTTTATTTCCAGTTATAACTTTTTTGCCTTTTTCATGCACGGCAATGAAGAGTATCTTTTCCTAGTTTGTGACTTTTAAAAAAATTTTTATGCAGTCTTTTGGTTATAGAACTTTTTAATTTAATATAGTTGAATGAGAATAACAAACTGTTTTTCCTTTCACACAATACTTCAGTTCTGACACAAGATATGAGGGTATTTTTTCCATACCAAGCAGTTTTCCTCTTCTTTTTTTTTTTTTTTTTTTTTTGAGACAGAGCCTCGCTCTGTCGCCCAGGCTGGCGTGCAGTGGTGCGATCTCGGCTCACTGCAAGCTCCACCTCCTGGGTTCACGCCATTCTCCTGCCTCAGCCTCCGGAGTAGCTGGGACTACAGGTGCCTGCCACCACGCCCAGCTATTTTTTTTTTTTTTTTTTGTATTTTTAGTAGAGACAGGGTTTCACCGTGTTAGCCAGGATGGTCTCGATCTCCTGACCTAGTGATCTGCCCGCCTCAGCCTCCCAAAGTGTTGGGATTACAGGCGTGAGTCACCGCGCCTGGCCAGTTTTCTACTTCTTGGTGGACACCAAGTGAACATCCTACAATTGTACTCAATTCTAATACAATTACCTGGAGATAGCATCAGATCCCAAAGATTAAGGGTTCAGCCCCATGAGACTGTCCTTTCCAATTTCAGATGCCAATTGCGAGTCAAGGTTATCACCTATGTCTCTGACCATCTGGCTATAAATTGGAGGTACTCACAACCCTCTTGTCAGGTTCAATAATTTTCTAGAATTGCTAACAGAACTCAGGTAAACAGTTTACTTCCTAGATTACTAGTTTATTATAAAGCATACAACTCAGGAACAGCCAGATGGAAGGGATGCACAGGGCAAGGAACGGGAGAAGGTAGGCCCTTTTCAGGTGCGCTGCCCTCTCAGCACCTCCACATGGTCGGCACCATGAAAGCTCTCCAAACCCCATCCTTTGGGGGTTTTATGGAGGACTCATTACACAGACATGATTGATTAAATCATTTGTCATTGGTGACTGAACTCAATCTCCAGCCCCTCTTCCCTCCCTGGCACTACCCCCCATCCACAAACTAGGTGTCATCAGTCATCTATTAGCATATTTATTAGTCCATTTTCACACTGCTGATAAAGACATACCCAAAATTTGGTATTTATAAAGAAAAAGAGGTTTAATGGACTCACAGTTCCACGTGTCCGGGGAGGCCTCACAATCACGGCAGAAGGCGAAAGGCTCATCTTACATGGCGTCAGAAAAGAGAGAAATGAGAGCCAAGCAAAAGCGGAAACGCTGGATAAAACCATCAGCTCTCATGAGACTTATTCACTACCCTGAGAACAGTATGGGGGAAAACTGCCCCATGATTCAATTATCTTCCATGGGGTCACTCTCACAACATGTGGGAATTATGGGAGTTACAATTCAAGGTGAGATTTGGGTGAGGACACAGCCAAACCATGTTAGCATACAAAAACGTAATTATTACTCCAGAGATTCCAAGGGTTTTATATGCCAGGAAAGGGGAGAGAGAGACTAAATACATGTTCCTTATTATGTTGCAATAGTTTATATATCAGTCTCCCTTAATGAGTTATTCTTTTTATTTTCTGTTGAAATTTTCATTCTTTTCTTCAAGGTCATATGGGTATTGTGTATTTTCTTCTAAAAGCTTGAAGTTTTTGCATTTAACAATGAGATTTTAATTAGTTTGGGATTCATTTTGTACGTGGTATCAAGAAAGAATACATTTTATCTTTTAACATAAGAATAATCAATTGTCCCAGCATCACCTATAGAATAGTTTATGGTTGTCCCCCTGAATTACGATGCCACCTCTGTGATATATCAAGTTCCCCATCTATATGAGTATCTACTTATGGAGTTTTACGTTCTTCTTGTCTGTCTGTCCATGTGCCAATGCCACACTTTCCACTGCTCTAGATTTCTAATTTTGAAGTCTGATAATGCAAATTCTTTCTTCTTCTTCTAAACTGTCTTGTCTATTTACTACCTTATAATTTCCAGTTAATTTTAGAAATGGTTTGTAAAATTCTGAAAAATTTTTCAGATTCTTATTAGAAATACATAGAATTTGTTAATTTGGGAAGAATTGTCATCCTTAATGATACTGAGGGTTCTTATCCAAGAACACAATATATCCTTGCATTAATTTAGGTCTTTAAAAAAATGTTTCAGGCTAGACGCAGTGGCTCACTCCTGTAATCCCAGCACTTCGGGGGTCCAAGGTGGGTGGACCACTTGAGGTCAGGAGTTCAAGACCAGCCTGGCCAACATGGTGAAACCCCATCTCTACTAAAAACACAAAAATTAGCTGGGCGTAGTGGCGGGTGCTGGTAATCCCAACTACTCAGGAGGCTGAGGCAGGAGAATCTCTTGAACCTGGGAGGTGGAAGTTGCAGTGAGCCAAGATTGCGCCACTGCACTCCAGCCTGGGTGACAAGAGTGAAACTCCGTCTCAAAAAACAAACAAACAAAAAAATGTTTTCACTGAGAATGCTGGCTTGATACTAACTTAAAACAGTAACAAAAAAAAGAAAAAAATGTTTTCAGTAACTGTTTACAATTTTCTTCATTAAGCTATTCCACATATTTTGTTGGACTTATTTCTAGTTTCTTAATAGATTCATTGTGTATTTTAAAGTCATATCTTCCAAATATATGTTGCTGGTATATTCAAATGTCAGTGACATTAATATATCGAGCTTGTTTCCAGCAACCATTCTTCTTAGTCCTTATATATAATGTATAGATTCTCTTAATATTCTGTGTCGATAACGTAATATTTTCAATAATATTTTTACTCTTCATTTTCAGCCTTTTAATTCTATTTTATAATTGTGTTGGCTAGAATATCCAGTATAATGTTGAATAAGAGTTGTAATAATAAACATACTTGTTCCCAGACCCCTTTCATTAGCTTCCACCACCTCCTGCTTTTATCTTTACTCCAAGATTGTTTTGTTCTAGGCCACTAGCCAAGGAGTAAGGCTCTCAATCCCTGCTGACCCAGACTTCCCTGTACAGGCATGCAGCTCCTACAAACCTTGTTCAGCCAGTTGCGCTTAATAAAGGTTTCCAACCATCCTTAGGAGTTTTATTTTGGTGGTCCACTACTCTCTGGTGCAATGTGTCTGAGGTGCTTGAAAACATTTTATTCTTTCTATATGTTTATGTTCATTAAAGGAATCACCATCTATCTAGGTGGTGTCAGAAACCTATATCCTTCTCTCAACCCCCACACTAATTGATCATCAATTATGTCAGTTCCACATTCTACATAACTGTCAAAATATTCTCTCTTCTCCATTTCCAACACCAGTTATTGGCTTGGGCCCTCAGTTCTCCCACCTTAACTATAGTAACAGTTTCCTAACTAGTCTCCCTGTCTTTCATCTGAATTCCTGAACACCATTCTTCTCACTACTGCCAAGTTTATCTTTCAAAAATACAATTCTCATTATGCTCTCCAGATTTAAAATGCTTCATTGGCTCTCCATTGTCTCCTGCATGAAGTCTTAGTTCTCTGGCTGGTCATACAAACTATTTATTCTGGCTAGCTCTCTAACACACCAGCCTAGCAAAACTTAAGTGCTTATTGTTCAGCTATGCTGTTTATTGGTGCTGTGATTTTTGTATAGGCTGGTCTCTCTGCTTGGATTACTCTGTCAAAGTCATATTCATTTTCAAACCTAGATAATTCCCTTCAAACCTAGATAATTCCCTTCCTCCAGGAATTATTGACAAAGAGTGCAGCAAATATTTATTGAGTATATCTGTATTTCAGATACTATGCTAGATGCTGGGAATACAAAATGCATAAGACATAGTCTGAATCTTCTAGTGTCAATCAGCTACTTACACTTCTTACCTTCCTTTAGATTTAAGTGCCTGGTGCATGATTTTTACTTACCTGATTCTTCATTCTTTTCCCGTTTGTCTACAAAATCTTCTCCATTCTTGGTAAATACTATACACATGTAAAGGTACAAATATTACATTCTTCTCAAATACAGATGCACATATATAGTATTCAGAAAACACACAGCATTCAGAAACATTCATAGACACAGTTTCAACTAGGAAGTATGATTATAAATGATGAGATAACAGCTTAGTACTTTGTGGTCAGATCCTAGCTCAGTCAACACACAGAAGCATTGTACATCTAGCGTGGTGAAGGGTATTGTGTTCTGAAAATAGATTGCCTAAATTTGCATCTCAGCTCTGCTACTTACAAGCTGGGTAGCCTTGGGTAAGTTAATGAACCTTTGCACCTCATCTGTAAAATGAGGACAATGATGATCCCTGCGTCATAGTGCTGTTCAATACAAATTATTGAATTTGTATTTACTTCAATAATGAAAGTGCTTGGAAGCTAGTTTGAGCATAGTGAGTTATCTCAATTTGTTGTTCCCAGTCAGCTACAGATAGAACTCCTTGTTGTCTTTCTCCCATTCTCACTAGCACAGTTAGCTAGTATTTTTCAAAAAGTGCCTAGAATAGTGCCTAAGACAATGTGTTTAATACATGGTAGCTATTATTGTAACTTTCTATAGGAGGAAGTCACTATCAGCAGGTCAAGTGATTTTTACCTTATATCTAGCAATGAAAGAACTGCTGTTGTTCTGAGCCAAGTACATACTCTTATCTAATCTTTATTGGACGAATGGCACATGTGGGAAGAATGACTGGCCCAAGAGAGCCCAGAGCTGTGGGATTCAGTTTTCCCTTGTGTATAGCTAAATAACATATGTGGAAAGAAATTGTATTAGCACACATTGACAGAGCCAACTAGCTGTAAACACAGACAGATGGAAACATATTAATAGCTAGGTGAGGGTCTATAATGTAACAGCTAAGAGCACAAACTCTGGAGTCAGATCACCTCACCTAGGCTCATTATTCTGCCATTTACCAGCATCGTAACATTGAGCAAGTTATCTCTTTGTACCTCTGTTTCCACATCTATAAAATGGGATTGATAATAATAGCCCTTATTTCATGCAGTTATTGTAAGACTTTAATGAAATAAAGCATGTGAAGCACTAAGAACATTGCTTGGTACATAGTACATAATAAATAATGAAGAAAAAAGATGCACGCAGTAGACAGAGAAACAGGTGAAAATAAGTCACCTAAATGTTCTCTTCAAGAGAAGCAATGAAGGTAGATATTCAACTGGATAAGTAATTCCCAAGGGAAAAGTAAGGAAATTCTAATTCTAATGCACTTGAGATAAACTTTATTAAAGCTATTTTTCATTTGTTTCCATAGAAGTCTCCAACTTATCCTCCCAATTATGTTTGGTTTACAGCACCAGGATTTCCCAAAATATGTTCCGTGGAGCATCTGCCCTAAACCATATGTGAGAAAAAAGGGTTTTGTGGCTGAATGACTTTGGGGGAATGCTGAGTGCCATATTTCTTTCTATATTCAAATGTACATTAACACTCTAAGGTTTAATATGTCCTGAAAAATTGTTTCATTCAGTTTAATCCAGCATTTCTTGAATTGACTTAATAATAGAGCCCTTTTTACATATACTATGTATTAACATTCCAGGGAACTACTGTTCAATGGAACAAACATGGGAGAAATGCTGGCTTAGATGAATATTAAAATGGCCTTTATACCAAAGCGGGGGCTGAGGGGTATGGGGGGGAGGTGTGGGAAAGACAGGGCTCACATGTCTTTTTAGACTGGAATTGAGCATTTGCTGAAGACTATTCACAAACCCAGAAACTATGCAAATCCCTCAGGATGACAGACATCCAAACATACACAGTGTTGCTGGGAGCATGTACAGGGTCTTTAGAGGGGGTTGAGGGACCTGACCCCCAACCCTCACGCTGCAGCTTCCTTCTGCTGCTGCTGCTGCTGCTGTGCTAGGATCCCTCCACGGAAGACATATGAGGCTCCTAAACAATTTACCATCTATCTTTGGCCACATACTTCCTGAATTTACTCTCTGGAAGAGAAGAAGCCCACTGGGGAAAAGAGAAGCCAGATCCAGGAGGGAACCGGAAGAAGGAAAGACAGGTAAAAGAGACTGGGTTAAGATCCCGCATCAGATCTAGGACAAGGATGCTCCTCTGGGTGGAGGCGAAATGAAGGATATCAGCAACGCAGGGTAAGGGGCCCTCTCACAGCAGAGCAGGGCATGACATGAGCTCAGGAGAAATAATATTGACTTCTAAGGTTAGTGACCAGAATGGGAGCTTCCTGAAACTGTGTTTAATGAATTTAATGAATTTTTATTTATTTATTTTTCTTGAAGAAAAATGTGATGGCTGGTGGGCTTCCTGCTGTGGAAGGAGAGACTGAGATTACATGCTACGTGGCCTGGTGCAAAGAGACCTAGAGTCTTTGCAATGCAAAAGGTCAAAACCTTGATCTGGCAAGGTCAAAACCTTGGTAGGAGCTGAGATCTGTGAGTGGCTTCTCAGTGACAATGAGGGATAAGAAAAAATAAAATAAATATATACCTACTTATAATATTTTTATAAGAAAAAATAAACATTAGAATAATATTAGAATAAATAATAGAATAAATAAATATACCTACTTCAACAATGCATAGCTATGGAAAGCGGCAGCGGGAATTTTTAAAACTCCCATAACTTTATATTTTTCATAATATTTTACCTTTATAGTTGTAGAAACTTGAGTCAACTTCTCTAGTTTATCTCTACCTTCTAGAAACAAATATTTATTTATTTATTTATTTTTGAGACCGAGTTTCGCTCTGTCGCCCAGGCTGGAGTGCAGTGGCGCGATCTCCGCTCACTGCAACCTCCGCCTCCCAGGTTCAAGCAATTCTCGGGCCTCAGCCTCCGGAGTAGCTGAGATTACAGGGGCGTGCCACCACGCACGGCTGTTTTGTATTTTTATTAGAGACAGTGTTTCACCATGTAGGCCAGTCTGGTCTCGAACTCCTGACCTCAGGTGATCCACCCGCTTCGGCCTCCCAAAGTGCTGGGATTACAGGCGTGAGCCACTGCGCCTGGCCTAGAAACGAATCTTTAGTTTCTAGAAAATCTGAACAGACATTACGTGTAAACTTCATATTACTGTGTTTTTAGTGAAACAATGTTTTGCAAGTATTTATAAGGGAATGGAAATACAACGCAGGAAACACACCCTAGAAAGTTATATCCACATAATTTTAGAAGGAGAGGGGGATACATTTGCAGGGGGTGAGGTTTGCCGAGAACTTCTGGAGGAAAGTGGGAATCTTCTCCGTCGGCGGGGTGGGGGACGGTGTTTCAGCGAGCAGGAGGCGGCGGCAGGTAGGGAAGGTGGCCGCAGTCCTCCGGGAGCCGGGGGCGGAGCAGGAAACGGCGGCGCGCGGGGCGGGAGGCGGAGCCGCGGGGCGCGCCGCAGGTGGGGACGAGCCGGGCCGCACCTGCCCCGGGACCAGAGCGGACGCTCCGTCCCCGCTGAGCCGAGTGAGGGGAAACCCGAGGGGTTCCTTGGAGAAGGTGGTGCGTCCTGGGGCGGCAGCTGAGGAAGAAAGACGCAGTGCCCCGAAGCCCCTGAGCTGAAAAGGGCCAGAAAGGGGGCGGCATGGCATGGCCCAAACTGCCCGCACCTTGGCTGCTGCTCTGCACCTGGCTCCCAGCAGGTGAGCCTTGGAAAAATGGTACCCACCCTGGACCCAAGGAGACAGGAAGCCACTGTGGCCTGGCCTTGCAGAGCTGGCCGCGGGCAGGGCAGTGGAGGCCTGGGCCGCGCTCTGGTGGCGCTTGGCATGGGCGCCAGGAGGTGCGGGGACTGGATCGAGTTTCTGCCTGTGGGAACCTGTTGCTTTTCTCTTTTGTTAGTCCAGGCCCTTCCCAAACAGGTGCGACTAAGAAACCTGGAGCCTTTGAGCTTTCCTTCCTGCAGTCATTAGGCAGTTCTTGATCTCTGAAGCTGAACTGATAGGGGCAAAAGCACCATTCTTAAAAATTCCTAATTACTTTTTCCTTTCATCTGATATGGTGACAACCATATTGGCCCAGAAGTGCATATATTTCATTTATGGGAGGTTATAATATGTCCTCAGTATATAAAGCAATGTTTGGCCAGAATCGGAATCTATTGTGCAGGACCACAACGTGTGCTTCTGGGCTAACCATGTTCAATGTCATTTTTCTACTTTCTTTGTACCCAGTCACTGCCCTAACTTTACCCCTTGCTCATCCCGCATCAGGTGTCCAACCATCTACCCTCTCAGGCTTCATTCCCTTACCCTCCACACCAATCTCCTCTCTGTTTTGGAAAACATGATTTTGTGTATCTCTGTGTGTGTCCTGGAAATCTGACAGAAGTGTGTATCTCCACGAGTGAAACCAGGTAGGAAAGGGTAGCTGAGGGACAGAATGGGCAGGCTCTTTCAGCTCTTTTCCAATTAGGATGTAGGTGTGACCTTGCACAGAAGAATTTGTAAGTTCCCTTGGAAGCTCCACCCTGTTTTATTTCATTTTACCCCTCCCCTCCCTTTCGGAATAGCTGCCGTCTTACCTCTAAGTTGTCAGTGGAAGGTCAACTTAGAGTTTGCTCACAGACCAATTTGAGTCTTGTATTTTTAGGTTGGGAACAGATGCAGTATGAAGGTGTGTCAGCAGAATGTTCTTTTTACAAGCTCGATAAGACATAAGAATTGCTCAGGTATAATCAAATCTTATTCAGACAGGATTCTACCAGAACTTAAGGGTAATGCTGAGAATAAAAGGGAGAGAGGCTTGCAAAAGGGTAGGGAAACTAGAAAATTGATATCCCCAAGGCCCTCTGGCTTACAAGATTTTCTACAGGATATAGACCCTAGAAACTGTCTGAAGTTGACAAGACTAGATGTTGGACATCCACGATGCACAGGGAAATAACTAAACCTCACCTCAATTTGTGTCCAAAATTTCACCAAACGCCAGCTTAGGCTATGAATGCAAATTCATAAAAATCCCAGAGCTTTGCACAGTCTTCTCTCCTGTGCCTCCCCTGCTCATCTCAAACTCCACAGCAGCTGGGGATTTCTGAAGCTGCTTGAGCTACCTTTTTAGAAAAAATAGAGTTCTGCTCCCACCTCTGCCCCTGGGTATTCTATCCCCAGAATTCAGACTTCGTAATCCTAAGCAAACCTCCAAACTCACCTTCACTTTATAGATGAGAAATTGATATTTCAACTGTTTGACTCCAACACTTGGAGGGGAAGTAGCTATTTTAGCAGAGAGTTTTCCTATGTGTAGAAATGTAAATAAACTACATTCAGCTATTTAATGTGGTTTGTGTCAATGATGTTTATGTGACATTGGGCAAGTTACTAAACTATTCAAAGCTTCCAGTAAATAGCAATTATTATAGTACATATCTCATTCAGCTTTTGTGAGGATTAAGTGAAATTAAGGTTTTAAAGTGCTTAATAGAGTGCCTGAACAAAGTGAGGGAAAGCTTAATCTATAGCTACGGTGATAATAGTAGTCAGGAATTAGAGCCAGGTAGGATTGTTTAAAGCTAACTTTAAGGAGACAAGTTTCTCTATTCCTCCGTTCCCTATGGCTAAGAAATGTGAGCTATAGTAACAGGTGATTATCAGGTTGGAATTCTGAATCTCCCTCTTATTAGTTGTGACTTTGGATGGATTACTTAAACTGCCTTTGTCTGGAAAACAGGTGAAATTCCTGACAAGCCAACTCCCTGTGCCCTCTCAATAAGGCCAACTATTGTTGGGTGGATTAAGGTCAAGCACAGTGTCAATGACACGCTGCAACTGTGATATGCACTTTGGAAAACCCTGTACTAGAGTGTGTTTGTTTTGGTCCATCACCTTGTTCTCTCCTGTCTCTAAAGAAGAGTCAGCCCAATTCTCTGATTAGCCTCCAAGTTCCCACAGTTGCAAAGTGTGAGGCAGTAGTAAAATTGTGTCATATTTAGGTACTTGCTGGTCACTGTGGCTTGGGGCCCCTAATGAAGCTTCTGAGGCCAGGGAGTCTTGTGATATTATCACAGTCCTTGTGCTCTGAGCTGTGTAGAGATCAGTTGTCAGAAGTAGGTGTGTGTGGTCTTCACTCAGGAAATACTGGGCATAAGTCCTTCTCTACTCCCCCACCTTTTCCTTAATTTTTAAGCCAAACTTCCCAGTGTCTGTCAAGATCAAACTGAAGATCAAGCTTCCTCTCTTGCTCTCAGTATCTATCAAAGCAGTGGTTTCTGATTTTTTTTCACAGTTCCCAGAAAGATCCAAGTACATTGTGACATGTACGCACACATATACAGTTTATAAAATGGAAGCAAAATGATCACAAAAATTTTATTACTAAGTTGAATAAAATAATAACAATTGATATTACATATTATCTTACTGATATTAAAATTCATTTTAAAAATCATCCCCACATTAACAATATTAAATATAAACACCCTGTAAGTTGATTTTCTCAAAACCCGCTGCAAACTGCAATATGCACTTTGGAAAACTCTGTACTAAAGTGTGTTCATTTTGGTCCATCACCTTGATCCCTCCTGTCTCTAAAGAAGAGTCAACCCAATTCTCAAATTAGCCTCCAAGTTCCCACAATTGCAAAGTGTGAGGCAGTAGTAAAATTATGTCATATTTAGATACTTGCTAGTCACTGTGGCTTGGGGCCCCTAATGAAATTTCTGGGGTCAAGGAGTCTTGTGATGTTATCACAGTCCTTGTGCCCTGAGCTATGTAGAGATCAGTTGCCAGAGGGGTGTGTGTGGGGGTAGCTGTGTAATTCTCTGAAAGTTTTTTCTTCAGAAATAAATACACTTTGGGGGCTGGGTGCAGTGGCTCACGCCTGTAATCCCAGCACTTTGGGAGGCCAAGGTGAGCGAATCACCTAAGGTCAAGACCAGCCTGGCCAACATGGTGAAACCCCATCTCTACTAAACATATAAAAATTAGCTGAGCATGGTAGCATGCACCTGTAGTGCCAGCTACTTGGGAGGCTGAGGCACTTGAATCTGGGAGGTGGAGGTTGCAGTGAGCTGAGATCACACCACTTCACTCTAGTTTGGGTGACAGAGTGAGACTGTGTCTCAAAAAAAAAAAAAAAAAAGAAAGAAATACACTTTCAATGCACAAGTGATATGTGAATATCTGCTCCTTAAAACATTAAAATAAGGCTAAAGTAAGTACCATTGTTGGCTAATAGCTCTAGTTGCCTTCATCCAATGTCAAAGTTTATTCTCAGAATGAAAGTTTAGTGTCCCCGCCGATCCCCCAAACTCTAAAAGGATGTGTGTCATTTCTGCTTTAGTGAATTTTTTTTAACATCATAGTGTGGTGTTAACTTGCAGATCCACACAGCTATCAACTTGTATTATCATTCTTTGGGAAATCAGAAAACTGACCCCTAAGTAAGAATATCCTTAGAGAGACAGCATCTAAAACAGTAATTTTTCCTGGGTAGTGGGGGTGGACGTATGGACCATACTGTAGACTTAATGAAATCTTACAAAGTTCCCTGATATATCTCAGGGTGAGGGGGTATGGGTGATGGATGGGAGACTGTCCACTCAACTGCTCCCTTGTCTCCTTGGGAGCTCCTGAATACCTCCCCAGAATCCCAGAGCTCTGTTGAACACAAGTAGAAATCACTCCCAGCCTTTATCTTCCCCTCCCAGCCAGTTTTACAGATAAGGAAATCTGGACCCAAGTCATGTGTCTCAGGTTGACAGAGTGGAGTTAGTTTGAGAACTGGGACCAGAACCCTGGTGTCTTCACTCTTTCCCCATTGCTCTCTCTCCTATTTCATACTGTGGAGCAGGTTTTTTTTTTTTTTCTTTTTTTAAATTATACTGGGTTACATGTGCAGAATGTGCACTTTTGTTACATAGGTATACATGTGCCATAGTGGTTTGCTGCACCTATCAACCCATCACCTACATTAGGTATTTCTCCTAATGTTATCCCTCCCCTACCCCACCACCCCCACAGGCCCTGGTGTGTGATGTTCCCCTCCCTGTGTCCATGTGTTCTCATCGTTCAACTCCCACTTATGAGTGAGAACATGTGGTGTTTGGTTTTTTGTCCTTGTGATAGTTTGCTGAGAATGATGGTTCCCAGCTTCATCAATGTCCCTGCAAAGGACATGAACTCATCCTTTTTTATGGTTGCATAGTATTTCATGTTGTATATGTGCCACATTTTCTTAATACAGTCTATCATTGATGGACATTTGGGTTGGTTCCATGTCTTTGCTCTTGTGAATAGTGCTGCAATAGACATGTGTGCATGTGTCTCTATCGTAGAATGATTTATAATCCTTTGGATATATGCCCAGTAATGGGATCGCTGGGTCAAATGGTATTTCTAGTTTTAGATCCTTGAGGAATCACCACACTGTCTTCCACAATGGTTGAACTAATTTACACTCCCACCAACAGTGTAAAAGCGTTCCTATTTTTCCACAACCTCTCCAGCATCTATTGTTTCCTGACTTTTAATGATCACCATTCTAACTGGCATGAGATGGTATCTCATTATGGTTTTGATTTGCTCTTCTCTAATGACCAGTGATGATGAGCATTTTTTCATATGTCTTTTGGCTGCATAAATGTCTTCTTTTGAGAAGTGTCTGTTCATATCCTTTGCCCATTTTTTGATGGGGTTGTTTGTTTTTTTCTTGTAAATTTGTTTAAGTTCTTTGTAGATTCTGGATATTAGCCCTTTGTCAGAAGGATAGATTGCAAAAATTTTCTCCCATTCTATAGGCTGCCTGTTCACTCTGATGATAGTTTAAGTTTGTTTTATTTAATTGAATTCTAGTATAAAGAAATAGAAACAGGTGTCTGCTTCCTGGATGTCTAACTAAATGCTAATGTTTAAACATCTTGCCCCAACAACAATACAGTGAAACAAGCCATTGGGTGATTAGTGTATAGTCTACCTGGGTTTCTTTTACCGTAATAATTTATTTCATTATCTGAAGTCCTTGGGGGAAAATAAAATTGTGTGTTTTAAGAACTGAGAAGACTCTGGCTGGGCACGGTGGCCCATGCCTGTAATCCTAACACCTTGGGAGGCCAAGGCGGGTGGATCATTTGAGGTCAGGAGTTCGAGACCAGCCTGGCCAACATGGCGAAACTCCTTCTCTACAAAAAATACAAAAATTAGCCCAGTGTGGTGGCAGGTGCCTGTAATCCAAGCTACTCAGGAGGCTGAGGCAGGAGAATCACTTGAACCTGGGGTGGGGGGGCGGAGGTTGCAGTGAGCCGAGATCACGCCATTTCACTCCAGCCTGGGCAAAAGAGACTCCTTCTCAAAAATAAATAAATTAAATTAAATAAAGAATTGAGAAGACTCTGGCCATGTGCCCAGTTCTTTCTAGATCTCCCAATCTGCAACTCTTGGGATAAGGTGGGATCAGAGGAAAGCAATTTTGACACTTTCTTTATTTCTCATAACCAGGTAATCACTGAGTTCTGTTACTTAGTCCCAGGATCTGCCCCTTCTTTTCTATTTTGGGTGACAATTCTTATACTAGCCTACTTTAAGCGTCTTCTTGCCTCTAGTCCTGCTACTTGTCTGTCTACTTCCAACCATTATCTATGCAGATGATAGGTTAAACCTACCTGAGTTAATCATTCCCACTTTCATTTTAATCTTCCATCCAAAGAAGCTCCATTAGATCCCTATAGCTTATGAGACTGGGCTAAAGCTCTTTGTTTGAAATTCAAGACCAACTAATTCTGGGCTCACTACTTTGGGAAGCCTTGTCCCCACAGATACAGGCATGGTCTTATTGTATAACCTTTCTCCTCAACACACACTCTTCTTTCTTGCTTTTTGTCTGGCCGTACTAGACATGGTTAATGTTAACCATTTTTTTGAACTTTTAGGGCACTTAAAATTTGTTCCAAGCAATTTAGTCTATCTTGCATGAATGTATCTGTTCTTTTGTTTAGCAAATGTTTAATGTGCACTTGGTGCAAGACATCATGCTGGCAAACAAAAGCCATCATGGCCCTGGCCCCCGTGGTGCTTATTGTCTAAAGGGGATTCAAGTGAATGTAGAAATACAACTGTGACAAGGCCAGGAAAGAAGGATACAAGGTACCACAAGAGCACTTAGTAGATGGATTTTGCTCAGTTAGGAGGCCCTCCCTGAAGGGATGATGCATGAGTACTGAGGAATGATGAATTCAAACCAAAGTAATAGCATCTGCAAGACTGCTGGTTAGGAGCTTAGTGTGTGTGAGAGATGAGAAGAATGTTAGCAGGACTGAGTGAAGGAAGCCACAGGAAGAGTGGTGGAGTTGAGGCCAGAGGAGTGGGTAGGACCAGATGTGCCTGGCTGCATGGGTCATGGTAGGAGGTTTTGTGTTTATCGTAACAGAAATGGACAGCTGTTAGAGGTTTTTAAGGAGGAGGAATTGGGAGACTAACAGCAATGTGGAATCCACTTGGCGGGGGAACCAGCGCATGCATGAGTACAGTACTAGGTAAGCACAGGTGATATGGAGGCTGTACATGATAGCAGCTTGTGCTAGGATAGTAGTGAAATTGGAGACAGAGAGAGATTCTGGAAATATTTCGGCAATAAATAAGCCCAATCTGATGATAGACTGTGTATTAGTCTGTTCTTATGCTGCTAGAAAGAACTGCCTGAGATTGCGTAATTTATAAAGGAAAGAGGTTTAATTCACTTACAGTTCTGCAGGGCTGGGGAGGCCTCAGAAAACTTATAATCATGGCAGAAGGGGAAGCAAACATGTCCTTCTTCACATGGTGGAAGGAGAAATGATTGCCCAGTGAAGGGGGAAGCTCCTTATAAAACCATTGGATCTTGTGAGAACTCACTATCATGAAAATGGAATGGGGAAACCACCCCAAGATTCAATTATCTCCACCTGGTCCCTCCCACAACACATATGGATTATGGGAACTACAATTCAAGATGAGATTTGGGTGGGGACACAGCAAAACCATATCAGACTGTATATGAAGAGCAAAGGAAAAAAAGATACCAGGATGATTCCTTCCTAGTTTTTGGTCTTTTCCATTCACTGAGATGGGAAATGTGGGAGAGGCCCAAGTTTGTATGGAAGGATGATGATTTAGATTTTGGGCTTGATTTAGAATTTGAAACAACTAAGAACTATCAGGAGCATTTGGATACGTATGTCTGTTTTAGTCCCTTATTGTACAGGAGTAAGATTTAATATTCAATGCTCTCATAGTTTCTGACCAATGCTATAAAACTCATCCATGACAGGAACTACTTTGTCTGTGTGTTTACTTGTTTATCATTGACTCTCCTACCAGGAGCACAAGTTCCAAGAGTGCAGGGACCTGTATCTCTTATTTGCTACTACTGACTGGCTCAGGGTGTGTACTCAATAAATGAATGAATGTGTGTGTTCTGGTCATGCCTAAATTTGCATATGCTCTGAGATTAGTGTCTGGAGACATGAGTCACTAACATGGGTGAATGACTTTGGGAAACCCCAAGCATCTGCCCCTCAACCGGGTCTTGGCCTCTCCCCCTGGTAACCAAAGGGATGTTAAATTCAAACCACCTGAGTAGCTATTTATTTCACTTAGTAGTTTATAAAAAAAAATTTTAAAGATTGATATTTTCCCCTTTTGAATAGGTTGTGGTGAAACATGGGACTGTCACTCGCTATTTATGGGAATATACATTTCTTTCCTGAAGTATCTATTCGAATAGAAAAGGTTTATTCCCTTTAGCTCACTTTGAGATGTATATTCTGCTGGAATAAAAGAACGCATGTGAAGATGTACTTATATAAACATATTCATTTCAGTAATTCATGTCAGCATTGCTTATAATACTTAGAAGTCAGAAACAACCTAAATGTCCATAATTTGGAAAATGTGTAAAAAGTGGCTCATTGATGGAGTGAAATGTTCATGCAGTTACTAAAAAAAAATAGATCTGCATATACTGATATACAATATATCATTAGTTTGAAGAAAAAGTCACAAATCAATGTACATAATATGATTAATTTTTTTAAAAAACAACATAGGAAAAGATGTGAAGGGATGTAGACCAAATTGTCAACAGCAGTACCTCTGGAAAGTGGAATTCATGGTGAGCAAGGAGGAACTTTTTACTTGATACCCCCTCCACTGTTTGAAGTTTCTCACTTATTTATTTTGTATTAACAAACAGAAAAAGAAAGAAGGGCTTCTGTACAAAATGATTAAAATAAATTTGTGAATGTCCCTTAAGTGTGTGAATATTCCTCAAAGGGTTAAATCTCAACCATTTAGAAAACTTATCCAGAAGACATGGTAGTGTAGTGGAGGTCTAAGCTTAAATCCAGCTTTGCTACTTTCTAGCTGTGCGGCCTTAAGCAGATTACTTAATCTCTCAGAATTTTCCTCATCAATGAAATTGAGAGAAAGTAAAGCTTATCTCGTCAGTTTCTTGCAAAGGTTAAATGAGATAATGTATAATAAAACACCCAATACCGTGTCAAACAACATAGTAAGTGCTCAGCACATAGCACTTTCCTTCTCAGGGGGTGCTGCACTGTTGAGTGTTGCATGCCAGACCTTGGGTAAACACACAGTGCCTAGACATCATTCCTCTCTCCACCCATCTGCTTTCCTGGTCTCCCTCTCTCTCTGCTCTCCCTATCCTTTCCTTCTTGTTCGTGGCCATCCCACTTGTCTTTGTCTCTTCTTGTCCATAGCTAGTCACTTCTTGTCTTGCTCCTTCTTGTTCATAGCTAGTCCCTCTTCTCCTTGATTCCTCTCATATTTGCACTGTTATCTGAGGAAATGTAACAAGCACTGATGGTAAATATGCTTGGTGAGATAGCCTGCTCAGACATAAACTCTGATAGTATTGAACCTGTGTGCATTTTGTTAATCTGCCACGTGGAGTCAGGGTGCTTGTATACCTGAAAAACATTCAGGAATCAATTCCTGTCAGTCCCAGGCCACTGCCCCTTGCTGGCAAAGACCTGCCTTCACCCCCCTGCCTACCATCCCTTCCAAGGAGGCCCGTTCATGGGAAAGGAGGGGAAGTGCCATCTAGTCCTTCAAAATAGTTCTTACTTTTAAAAATATTTTAAAATATATACCTGTATTCCTATACTGTGTGAGTATCTTCTAGAAACTAAAACTCCTTCTTGCCCAATCTAATACTACACAGGAAATGAGAAATAAAAAAATGTGCAAAGATGTGCATGTATTTAGGAACAGATGACATTTAGTTGTAAAGATACTCTGCCCTGGTTGGTGTGTTTCCTTCTGTTTTGGTGTAGGATGGTAGTCCCCACTCAGCACAGCAGCCTGGACTTGGAAAGTACCTGATGGCGGGAATCAGAGAATCCCCTTCCCCTTCTCTCCTTCCCATGAGCTCTGATATCTCAACTGAAGTTTCCTTTCTACCCATGTGACAGGTCTCCTTCCCTTCTTTCACAGAGCCAGGCAAGCTGTGAATGAGTCCACCGGGGTACAAAGCTACGAAACTTTTGAAGCTTTTGAGGCACCAACTCATTTTGCAAAGAGAAGACAATCGTGATAGTTTACATTTGTATCATTTTTTCAAAATGCTTTTACATGCTAGTCTCAGTGGATCTGGAACTCCTGAAGTAGTCAAGATAAGTACAAATGATACAAATGATAGCTTAGGTTTGTTGAATGTCTATATGTGCCAGGCTGTTTGCTAAATGGGGGACATTTTTTTATGCTCACCACAACCCTCCGAGGCAGGTATTATCTTCATCTCAGTTTTGCATACAAAGGAAAACAATAGTTTGGAAATAACTTGCTAGGTCAACTTCTGACTCTAACCAAATTCCCTTTTCTGACCCCCAGCAACTAATGTTGACTAGAGTGTTTAATAAACTGCTGTTTATATTACATTACCATTCAGCTGTTAGGGATTGGAGACAGAATCTGAACTCAGGGAGTCAGGCTCTAGAATTAACGTTTTTAAGAGAAAATGATAGAGACAGCTAGGAAATGAGGAGTCAATCAATGAACTGGGGAGGAGAAAATGCCACAGGATAAAGGAAATTTAAGAATAGAGAAAAAATTAAGAATTTGAAAACTTGTAGTAAGCCTGAAAGAGCAAAGTTGCAACCAGGATGACTATAATCAGGGCATTTCTCTTTTTTGATCCTGTTCACATTTTCAGCCTGATTTGCTGCTTTGCGTCCTTTCTTGAAAACTCCACCTGCTTAGTTCTGTGCATGCCCACTGTGGTTAGGTTTACAGAGAAGTTAGAGGATATAGGAAAAGAAAGTGGGGAGATTTTTGCCTTTGAGATGGACTGTCTTGCTACTGCCTTTCCTTCCCAATCTGGAAAATCCAACTGCTTTTTAAGAGCCTGGCGCCTGACTTCTACTTTGGAAGATCAAGCTCGCCTGCTTGGGAAAAATTGGGATTTGGTGTGAGCAAGGCCCAAGCTCAAATCCTGATGCTGACACTTTTTAGGTATGTGATATTGGACATGTGGGGGTGTGGCTTATACTCTGAACTGAACTTCTGCCCACCTATATGAGCAGGGCTGTTGCCCAGCTTGAGGGGGTTTGTGAGATTTAGAGACCAAGAAGGTACATCACCCGGTACATAATAGATGTTAAGGACCCACAGCAACAACTGAGAAATGGGAGAAGAGTTTACTGGGTTGTTCAGTACCTCTTCTCCTGGGACTCTTCGTGTGTGTGTGTGTGTGTGTGTGTGTGTGTGAGAAAGAGAGAGAGAGAGAGACAGGGCAGGGGGTGGATGTGTGAGGTCTGCCCAGGATGCTGTGGGGCTGGCTGGCAGACCCCTGGAGAGAGTGTGAATGAGCTCAAGATGGCCAGAACTTGTTGAACCTGGCAGATATCAAGGCTTGATATTCACACAGGGATGAAATAGAAGAGAAGATAAAAGAGTACCCAAGCAGCAAAGTCAGTGCTGACGTTGGTAAAGGTGAGTTGTGTCACCCCAAATGTGGTTTGTCCACAATAAGGGCATTCATGGAAGGGGAGCTGAGTGATCACCTTTCTCCCCATTTCCCCTCCTCAAGGGTGTCAGATTCTGCAATCTTCAAAGCTACCCCACAGCAATTTCTGACTCTAACCAAATTCCCTTTTCTGACCCGCAGCAAACCTGGTCTCCCTGCTCTCAAATGTTCTACCTCTATACAGGTGATATTGACTAGAGTTTGAATAAACTGCTATTTATATCAAATTACATTCAGCCAAATAAAGAGCCTACATGTTCTTTATTTCACTGTGTCAGAGTGACTGCACCAGTTATATTTTAATTATTGCTCACATAGCCTGGCCCCCAGCTCAAATTATTTGCAAACTTGTGAATACCAATTATCTTTTATTTAAAGAATAGCCAAGCTGAGAGGCAGGAGCACTGCTCAGGGACAGAATCCCGACTCTGACCCCCTTAGAAAAAACGAATGACCACAGACAAGTCCCTTTAATTTCCAAGCCTCAGATTTGTTGTACAGGAAGTGAGCACAGCTAATCTTCTCCCAGGTATCACATTTAGTATATAAAAGAATATATTTGAAGATACTGTTGAACCTAAGATTTTATTTAGACCAATATCAGTGTTTTCCTCTCTCTTCTCATTGGTATGTGTGTTATGGAACAAAATAAGCCAGTGTTGACAGTGGCAACCTATTCATTGTGAAAATCTTATCTGTGGCTGCTTCTACTGTTCAGATAAAACTGTGGTTGGTGAGATCTCCAAGGTCTATTTCAGGTCAGTTCTGGAAGAAAAGAAACAAACAAGCAAACAAAAAACACACAAAGGGGTAGTCAGAGAGAAAGAACAAGAACCAAAAATTAGATTAAGAAAGCCATGTTAGGCTTGAGATGCTGGTCACTGGCCCTTCCATTCTAACTGGCCTGATTTCTGGGACTCTACAGCTTATGGAGACAGCAGCTTTTTTTCCCAAAACCACTCAAGGTTTATTTAAAAAATGATATTTTTTTTTCATTTACAGCTGAGTGGGGAAGTCATCTATCTTCCTAAAAACACCACTTTCACCCTATTACTGTTCTTCAGAAAAGACTTCAGTGATGATCCATGGACAAGAAATTGACACTGGATTGTGATTTAGACTTCACCCCATCGCCCCACCTCCCGCTCACCACCACCAGCCCTGCCTTATTTATCTTCTCTGTCTTCCATAAAGCTGGAGACACAGCTAGATTGGTTTCCCCCAGGTTACCCAAGTAACTGCCCCTTCCTGATAAGGCTCTTTGCTCCCTCCTTTCTTGCTTACTGAAACGAGTTTCTCTGCCTTCTTCCTACTTCTCATGCGTGATCTTAGTTCTACCTGCTTCTTGGAGCCTAGGTTAAATCATTTCCTTTCATGAAGTCTTCCTGCCCACAGCTCTCGCCTGCACTGCTGCAGAGTCTCTATCCAGCACATCTGCTATGGGGCATCTGCATCACAGCCCAGTCCTGGAGATAGGTTGTCAGGTCATTTCTGTGAGTGCCTGTCCTGAACAGCATTCTGCTTTATATGGATGTGAGGAACCCAGATGAAGGTGCCTATCAGAAGTTTAAGAGGACAGTCTTATAAGGGCTGTGACCAGTAGGTCAGGCAGGACCCAAGAATCATGTGACTCTAGCCTTCAAGACAGGCCCACCTAGCTGCTCCGTAAAATAATAACTATATTTGTTTTGTCTGTGGGAGTACCTTGGTCAAAATGAAGGTGGCTCCATTTGAAAACTCTGTTGGAGAAAACCCCAACTCCAACCTCTTTCTTCTTAGCCCTCATAATAAGGGGAAAAAGGGAAGAGACTCACATACTAACACTAATGTGGCAATGTATGTGCAAGGCTTCATGCCAAGGACAGTGGATTATCTCATTGCATTCTTGCAAGGACCTGATGAGGCTAGCATTATCATCATCTCCATTCATGGCTGAGAAACTAGCTCAGAGAGAGTAAATAACTTGTCCAAAATTCAAGTAAATATTAAAGTTTGATTTGAACTGAGCTGTATCTGAATCTAAAGCCTGTGTGTGTGTGTGTGTGTGTGTGTATG
This sequence comes from Hylobates moloch, assembly GCF_009828535.3. NCBI lineage: Eukaryota > Metazoa > Chordata > Mammalia > Primates > Hylobatidae > Hylobates > Hylobates moloch. Next base: position 39,670,508 of record NW_026652279.1, read on the forward strand.
TGTGTGTGTGTGTGGTTCTCAGAGTATGGTCCTCAGAGCAGCAGCATCAGCATCTCGTGGAAATTAGTTAGAAATTTGTATCAATTGCTGTGTGCAGTGGCTCATGCCTATAACCCCAGCACTTTGGGAGGCTTAGGCTGGAGGATTGCTTGAAGTTAGGAGTTCAAGACCAGCCTGGGCAACACAGCAAGACTTCATCTCTACTAAAAATTTAAAAAGTTAGTCAGGCACGGTGGTGCATGCCTGTAGTCTCAGCTACTTGGGAGGCTGAGATGGGAGGATCACTTGAACCCAGGAGGTCAAGGTTGCAGTGAGTCATGATTGCACCACTGCACTCTAGCCTGGGCAACAGAGCAAGACTATATCTCAAAAAAAAAAAAAAAAAAGAAAAAGAAAGAAAGGAAGAAAGAAAAAAAGAAGGCCAGGTGCAGTGGCTCAGGCCGGGCACAGTGGTTCACACCTGTAATCCCAGCACTTTGGGAGGCTGAGGCGGGTGGATCATTTGAGGTCAGGAGTTTGAGCCTAGCCTGGCCAACACGGTGAAACCCTGCATCTACTAAAAATACAAAAATTAGCCAGGCATGATGGTAGGCGCCTGTGATCCCAGCTACTTGGGAGGCTGAGGCAGGAGAATCCCATGAACCCGAGAGGTGGAGGTTGCAGTGAGCTGAGATCGTGCCATTGCACTCCAGCCTGGGCGACAGAGCGAGACTCTATCTCAAAAAAAAAAAAAAAGAAAGAAAAGAAAAAAAAAATGTGTGTCTCTGGGCCTCACCCAAGTCCTACAGAACTAGAAACTCCTAGCATAGGGCTCAGTGATCTGGGCTGTCACAAGTCCTCTGGTGATGCATACTCGAGTTTGAGTACTACTGCTCCACACTAAACCTCCCATTAGAGAACCCCTTCATAACTCGGCCTAGAAACCAAACTAACATAGGAATGTTCTAAGGTGCTGGTTATGTCTGGATCCCTGACTGTGCCAAAGTCCCACCTGACATTTTGGTGCTACCTAATCCCTTATCAAGGCACACCTGGAGCTTTAAGTATGCCTGTAGGTTTGGAGGGTAGGGAGAGGACATTTTTTAAAAGGAAAAATCTCCTCTTAATTTCTTCAAGTCTTTCTTGATCCAGTTTGTCACATCTGACTGTTTTATTTGCTCTATGTTTATGCTGACTGCCTGTACTGCTGAATTTCCACTGGTTAATAGATTCTTAGTCATTCATTCCATCATTTATTCAACAAGCATTTGTTGGGTGCCAAGTAGGTGACAGGCACAGTACTGGGCACTGGTATTTGAGCAATGACTTTGAGAAGGCCGACTGCGTTTTTCTCTGAGCCCACAGCGAGCAGACCATCAACAAGAAGCAAGAAAAGTGCTGCCTAGGGGTAGGATGACGCACTTAGGAAAAAAACAGGGAGGCCCCTCTCCCAGACTTGCAGAAAGGAGGGCTGCTGGAGGAGGTAGGGTTCCGGACACAGAACCCTGTCTACAGGGTAGACAGAAGTAGAAACCCTGTTCAGCTGAGGTCCCAAGGAACGAATCATAATTAGCCTAGGGAATAGAGTGGAGCAGTGGCAGATGATGTGGAAGAGTGCTCCAGGCTGAGAGAGCTGCACCTGGAGAAGAGAATGGTCTTATCATGGGAAGGACTGAAGAAAGCTCAGAATGGCTGACTCATCGAGTGGGAGATGGGACGTGAAGGGACATGAGGCAGACGAGAAGGGCAGTAGGCTGACCTAACGGGTTTCGTAGGCCTGGTTAGGGAGCTTGAACTTTATCCTTAGGAAATGGGAAACCATTTTAAGAAGAGATGTGATGTGAGGAAAAAAAATATATTAGCAGTGTCACTTCAGTACAAATGTGGCTTTATTTTGATACAATCCTTATATTGTTGTTGGATATGTCATCACTGTTAATGCACTGTAAATTCCTGGGAGTTTTCCTCACTCCTTTCTTCCTATGTCCCTCTGAGGCTGCCGAGTGCATTCTCACCCCACCCCACCCATAGCCTGCCCAGGTGAGTAAGAACCCAGACTCTGTCTGTGAGCTCCTAGCCAGGGTCAGGCAGGATGGCAGGCAATATCTTTTGCTCATTTGCATTGCTTTTCTTACCCATGAACAGATGTAGGTCACCTTCAGCATTTTCTCCTGCTCTTGGCTTTAGGGTGCCTGTCCTTGCTTGTGACGGTCCAGCACACAGAACGCTATGTCACCCTGTTTGCCTCTATCATCCTCAAATGTGACTACACCACCTCTGCCCAGCTCCAGGACGTGGTAGTGACATGGCGCTTCAAGTCCTTCTGCAAGGACCCTATCTTTGACTACTACTCAGCGTGTGAGTATCCTTACCTCCTTGGCCCTCTGTGGGTCCCAGACACCTCTGTGGCATACTGCAGTTAGGGTTGAGGGATTATTTAGGATTACAAATCTTGGTAGTGAGGAGAAGACACAAAGATCACCTAATACAGTTCCTCTGTTTTATAGATAAACAAACGGAGCCCAGGTAGATGAAATAATGTATTCAAGGTCACGTACTAGTTTATTTCAAAATTGTTGTCCTGCCTTGTTCTCAAAAAAATTTAAAGAAACTTAAACATTAGGCAAAAGTCCTGCCTCCCTGTCCATTCCTGGTTCCATGCCAGTGTGCTGAGCTGATGATGCAGGCCCTCCTCCCCTCACCCCCACCACCTTAGAATGCAGGCAAGAAGACTACACTCAGCACAAATGATGAGTGGTCATTTGTGAAGTCTCTTGCTCCTTGCTATATTCCCTTCTTCAATCTGCCTTCGGAAAGATGCTCCTTCCTCTGCTGACTAAGCCCTCCAGTGCCCCCCAAGCAGCCCTTTAACTGTGGGAAGTCTCTTAGTGCTACCCAACTCCGCCTTAGAGTTGGCCAGTCCTGCCTTTCAGTAACAACTGCCCCAGGCATGTGGGTTGTGCTGTCTGGATCAGAGCTCTTTCCTAGTTGCCCATTTCTGCCTTCTCTCAAAGAACAAAGGAACCTAGAACCACCCCACTGTTAGCACCAAGACAATTAATTTTTTGGAGATTTTGAGAATAGAAGTAGACACGCTGTTCATAGGAAAAAGTGAGCCTCCTGAGAAGAAGCAAACGGAGAGGGAGGCATTAGTCTTTACCTTTTTGAGCCCTTGAGCTAATGTCTCACAATATGATTTGAGTAGAACCCCAAGAGCTGTCTGAGCCACCCACTGAGTCTGCCATTGTCCCCAAAAGACTCCTCTCTAAATTGAGGCATTGTTTCCTGGGGGTTACTCTTAAAATGCCTGGGTTAAGTGGCCAGGGAGGAGAGGCTAGGGTAGCAGGCATTTACCACGGGCAGATGTAACAGCTCTCAGACCCTATATTTTCTGTTTTGGTTTTTTTTTTTTTTTTTTGGTTTGTTTTTGTTTTTGTTTTGAGATGGAGTTCCGCTCTTGTTGCCCAGGCTGGAGTACAATGGCGTGATCTCAACTCATCGCAACCTGTGCCTCCTGGGTTCAAGTGACTCTCCTGCCTTAGCCTCCCAGGTAGCTGGGACTACAGGCATGTGACCTTATGTTTTAAGGGCAGGTGGATGAATTCCATGGGAGCAGAGAGAGGCTGGGGTGACTCTGAAAATGAGACAAAGGAGTTGGAATAGGAGATGGGGAATAGAGTCGGTATGAAAATGATGGCCTGTTAGGGGGTCAGGAGTCTGGCTGCTCAAAATGTGGTGTCTGGTATTACCAGGGAGCATATTAGAAATGAGAATCTCAGACTCCACTCTAGACCTGCAGAATCAGGATCTTCATGATTAACAAGAGTCCCAAGGGATGAATAGTCTTGGGAAAAATTGAGACACTTCACTGTGTCTCACGCCCGGAGCAGGAAGGGAACCTTTTTCTGTGGGAACTCCCTATTGCTGTGTGACTCTAGTGTGCCCTCCCTCCTCAGCATACCAGGCAGCTTTATCCCTGGGCCAGGACCCATCCAATGACTGCAACGACAACCAGCGGGAAGTTCGCATCGTGGCCCAGCGGCGGGGGCAGAATGAGCCCGTGCTGGGGGTAGATTACCGGCAGCGCAAGATCACCATCCAGAACCGTGAGTGCGGGGGAGGTGTCAGGGGAACTGGGGGTGGGGGGAGGTGCAGACACCAAGCCTGGCAGGCTGAGTCAGCATGGGATTTCCCATTTCTTTCTGCTGCCTGTTGGTCTACTTGGTCACTGTCATTGTTTGAGGAAAGTGCCAGCTTCATAGAATGTGCTGCACCAGCTGAAGTTACTTCCCTGGAAGTTGGTCTCTGGACCAGAGGTTGTTCTGTTGCTATCTATAGCTTTGGCTAAAGGTCTAGGGATGAATGGTTCCCTTTGCTTTCCTGAGATTCAGGGCTATGGTGTGGATCAGGTTTCTTTGATTCCTTCCACAAATTGCTGTCAGGGCCTACTGAAACCCCAGGTCCCTGAGTTTCCCTCCGGCTATTCCTATTGTTCATATGGAAGGAAATAGGGTCCTCTGAGCAGATGACCACCTTGAGACCACTGTCCTCCACTGATAGAGGAAACTACACTGGGCTTGGACTGAAAAGCCCCAAGTGAGAGTCCTAGTGCTTCCTCTCACTAGCTCAGTGACCAGTGATCAGTTATTTTCTTTGGCTTCTGTTTCTTCATCTGAACGACGGGCATCATGGTATCTTCCTCCCTACTCCAAAGTGAATATCTAGCACGATACGTGAGAGCTGTGTCTAAAGCCTATCCTCTGTGCCCAGTGCAGGGAGTAGCGGTGAGAGCCCTGACTCTGGAGTCAGGTGCGGGTATGCATCCCCATTCTGCATTTATAGGGTATATGAACCTGGGCAAGCCTCTCCAATTTTTTCAGCCTCAATTTCTATAAAATGGGACTTGCCATAGTACCTAGCTCACAGAGATTTGTGGGGACTAAGGGAATATGTATAAAGCATTTAGCAAACAGGAAGTGGGCAGTAAGCATTAGTTATCACTCCGTATACTTTTGGATGAATGGCTTAGCTTAGATCCTCATATTTCTATTGTGTAATCCACAGTTGCTACCATAGATCAGCATAGACTTCAGAGCCTATTTCAATGGGCTTTATGTGCTGTGTTAAATAAATATTTGTGAGTTAAAAGGGGAAAAAGGGAAGAATACACCCAGTGGGCCACTCATGGTGGCCATAGCTACAATATCAAGGAATCAGTGAATATTCTGACTGTTTAAAGGTAGGTCACTTAACGGGAACCAGTTTAATAATTGCTTTCAGTTTTGTCTATAACACTTAAGTCTGATTTTTTGTTTTTTACATTCGGCATCTGATTTCCCCAAGCCAGCCCTCAGTTTTAGGGTACATCTGTCCTTCTTTTCTAGTCTTCAGGGGCCTCTTCAAAGATCCAAGGTGGTTCTGCCTTTTCCAAAGCCAGCAGAATTTGTTCTTATCTGACCTCAAAGTTTCAAGCCTTTTTAATTAGCAAATTACCTGAACAGTTTCTGAAGGATGGAAATCCCCATAGTAGCTAGTCCTTGCTCTTATTTTTTTTTTCTAAAAACATGAAGGTAAATACCTTCCACTACTCCCACTCCCAGCCACCTTTGGCTCAAACCCTGCTTCATTCTTACTCCCACAGGAATACATTAGTATTCCCCTCTGTTTCTATTTCTGTCTCCAGGCTTGTTGGGACTTCCTGAAGCCCTTGTTTTCTGATACTTTTTTGCCTATGCCTGCATCATTTGAGATGACCCTGTCAAATCAGTCCTTAGATCCTTTAAAATATTAATATATCTGAAAACTCTTCTTACTCTGATATCCCTAAAATACTCTTTATGTCACCAATAAAAATTAGAGCAGATTTACAATACACATCATGCCCTGAGGAGGAGTTTTTTAAAAGCACTTTCATCATTTTTCCAAGTCTGGGGTAAGCTTATTTCTGGGAAAGGTAGTGGGTTTGGAAAATAGTGGGTAGGAAAAAATTGTAGATATTGACGTAGAAAGAAAAGGAAACAGAAGTCAAAGTTAGGTCCACTGGTGCGTGACCTTGCATTTTTGTTTCATTTCCTCAATAAACATTTCTTGACAAACAGATAATAAAGAATTGCAGATATTACCACCAACTTAGCAGGAGCAAGTCTGTAATGCTAAGGTTGCATAGAACTTACTGTGGGTGGGGGAGCTGGAACTGCCGCTGCACTTCACATGGAGGCTGCCCTGATGCCTTTGACTGGATTTTAAACCCTTTCAGGACAGAAGAGGGTCTTGTTTCTCTTTACATCTCCTCGGTGCCTGATATAATGCTGGACCCACAAAAGGGCTTTAGTGAATATTTATTGACTTTGCTAAACTTGAACATAAATATTAACCATTCATTTTAAATTCCTTGTAGATGCTGGGTATTAGACATTTGTCAGATAGATAGATTGCAAAAATTTTCTCGTATTCTGTAGGTTGTCTGTCCACCCTGATGATCTTATAAGTGGAAGCTGGATGACGAGAATGCATGGACACATGGGGGGAACAATACACACTGAGGCCTGTTGGAGGGTGCGGGGATGTAGGAGGGTGAGCGTCAGGAAGAACAGCTAATGGATGCTGGGCTTAATACCTGGGTGATGGGATGATCTGTGCAGCAAACCACCATGGCACACGTTTACCTATGTAACAAACCTGCACATATACCCCTGACCTTAAAATTAAAAAAAAAATGAATGTACAGCAAATATATATTTAAACCATTCATCTATCCTAATAGAGGTACACAAAAAACCTGAGTGCCCACTAGAACTGAAACTCTTCTTGAGTTACATTTACTCTTAAAATACTGGCATTTTATCTTTATTCAAGTTCATCTCATACCTGTCCTTCAGGATCCAGAGATAACTGCTCATTTTAGGCTGATAAGAGACCCAGAATGTGGAGTTTTTCCACCCAATTTAGAGAAGACAGGAAAGCTTGGTGGTTAAGAGTACCAGCTTTGAGGCAGAGAGATGTGGGCTTGAACCTACCTCTGATGAGCATTGTCTGTATGTTATTAGGCCAGTTCCTTTGAGTCTTGATTTTCCTCATCTGAAATGCAGCTAAATAATCATTTCCACTGTACCAGTTAGGATTAGGTTTGATTGCGAGTAAGTAAAAGCCCCATATACTGGCAACTTAAACAGTATTTTATTTTTAACTTTTTTTTGAGATAGGGTCTCACTGTGTTGCCCAGGCTGGAGTGCATTAGCACACTCATAGCTCACTGCAGCTTCAACTTCCTAGGCTCAAGTGATCCTCCCACCTCGGTCTCCAGAGAAGCTGGGACTATAGGCGCATGCCACCATGCCTGGATAATTTTTTTATTATTATTTTTTATAAATACAAGGTCTTGCCATGCTGCCCAGGTCTTGAGGCTGTCATGGGTTAGAAACCAGTGCTCACTCCTCTGACACTGGCACTTTCTCCCTCCTTACTGTGTAGGAGCAGATCTTGTGATTAATGAAGTGATGTGGTGGGACCATGGAGTGTATTACTGCACCATTGAGGCTCCAGGGGACACATCAGGAGACCCCGATAAGGAAGTAAAGCTCATCGTCCTGCGTAAGTGCTACTAGAGCTTTCTATTCAGTCACCCTCACTGCCGTAACACTTTTACTCACAGGAAAAAACAAAAACAGAAATAAGCAAGCCTAAGTTCTTGTCATTGGATTATCAACCTCTGAAGTTCCCTTATCAAAGCTAAACTTTTACTTTTTTGCTGGTATATTGCTCAACTTTAACCTGTAGGTGAAGAGCTGTGTTATGAGACCTCTAGGATATCAGAACTGGAAGTATTCCCTCCCCCTGAATATTTAGTTCAACCCCTGCTTGGCTTCTCCCCTGCAGACTGGCTGACAGTGATCTTCATCATCCTGGGAGCCCTCCTCCTCCTGCTGCTGATTGGAGTGTGCTGGTGCCAGTGCTGTCCTCAGTATTGCTGCTGCTACATCCGCTGTCCCTGCTGTCCTGCCCGCTGCTGCTGTCCTGAGGAAGGTGAGAGGGGACAGACAAGCAGTGGAATGGAGTGGATTAGGGACCAGGACCTCAAGCAGATCAGCTTCAAGTGCCAGGTCAAAGGTTCTTCCAGGTTCTCCTCCATGCCCTTCTCCCATCATAGGGACAGAGGACATTAGCCTCAGCCCTGAAAATGATGCTTGGGGAGGCTAGGTAGCCACATAGAAGGACATTTGCCTGTCCACTTCTCAGGCTGCCTAAAGCATCTCTCAGATAGCTCTGCCTACTGATGGCATTTTCTCAGCAGCCCTGATGTGCCTGTGCTTCAATCTTCATTCCTAGCACTGACCTCATTTGGACATAAGGTGGGCTGGAGCAAGTGGTTTAAATAAGCCAGTAAGAGAGAAGGCCACTTGTAAAGGAAAACGAAACTGTTTTTTCCTATTCTCACATGCCACTCGATACTTCTGACACCAAGTGTGTGTGTTTTCCCCACACAAAAAGGAATTCTTCAGCGCACACCAACTGAATGTCCTATAATTTATCTCAATTCTGATGCTATTTACCTGGAAATAGCACCAGACCCCACAGGTGGAAGGCTTAGTCCCACAAGACCGCCCCCTAGTTCAGATGCTAATTGCGGTTGCAACTAGTAGGTTGTCACCTGTGCTTCTGAGCAAATGGCTATAAATTGGGAGTTACAATGACCCTTTCCTCGAGTTCAATTAACTTGCTAGAGCAGTTCACAGAATTTAAGGAAACAGTTTACTTATGTTTACCCACTTATTACAAAGAATATTTAAAAGAATACAATTGAACAGCCAAATGAAGAGATGTATAGAGCAAGGTATGTGGGAGCGGGCAGGGGCTTCCATGTCCTCTCCAGGTGTGCCACCGTCCCAGTACCTCCATCTTCAGCAACCAGGAAGCTCCTTGAACCTAGTCCTTTTGGGTTTTTATGGAGACTTCATTAATAGGCATGATTTATTAAGTCATTGGCTACCGGTGATCAAGTCAACCTTCAGCCACTCTCCCCTCTCTAGAGGTCAGGAGGTGGGGATGATTTCTGTTTCTTCTTCTTTTTTTTTTTTTTTTTTTTTCCTCCTTAACTTAATTTTTGGCTGCCACCTCCAGGTTTTCTGACTCAACCTGTCCGGGGTAGGACCTGAGAATTTTTATTTCTCTAGCAATCAAAATGAGTGACTGAGGCATAAGTCTCAGATCATTGAGGTTTATTGAGCTAGCTTGAGGGCATACCCAGGGAAAAAACATAAGTCACAGATGCATCTGTGGCTGTTTTTTTTTTTCAAAGAGGTTCCCAGGAGGTTTAGTATTTATACATTTTCCTTAAGAAGTGGGGGGCAGCAATGAAACAAATGATTATATACTTGTGAAACTTTAGTTAGTGCCCAGCAAATCTATATTTTACATAAGATAAGGTGAATATTAGAAAAGGGGAAAAGAAGTATTAGACCTTATCTTGTCTTTGTTCTGTAGCTGGGAAGATAAACTAGTAATTGACATTATCCACGTGGAGTCTTTTGAAAGGGCCGGTCACTGTGAGAGGGGATATAATGAGGTGAGTCTGACCTCCCATCCCGTCATGGCCATGAACTTAGCTTCCAAGGTTTCTCTGGGGTCCCCTTGGCCGAGAGGGGGTCTGTTAGTCATTTGGCGGCTTAGAACTTTATTTGTATTTCTTATCTCAAAAGTTCCCAGGTGATGTGCTGCTGCTGATAGAGGGGCCACACTTTGAGAATCCTTGAGTTAGGGCAAGGGAAGAGGGAGCAGATGATCTTGCTTTCAATGTGATCTTCCTTTGGACTAATATCTGATCCTTTAAAACAGAACCGTAACAGAATTATGCCCTAAAAAATGTTGGCTACAGAATACATGGTAAAGGGAAAATAATACAAAATTATTCTATAAAGTTATTTTCTTGGTCAAATAGATGGAATAGCACCAACTGCTTTAAATAAAAGGTTTTTAATTTTTTTTTTGGCTTTTGTTTTCAATAACATTTCCTCTTTCTAATGATCTAAATAAAGTACTATATTGTAGGAAATTTGAGAAATTCAGGAAAATGTAATGACTCATCTGAGTACCCAGAGATAACCACCTTTATCAGTTTGATCCATTTGAAAGGAAATTTTTTAAGGGAAAAATAATGAATGACCTATTAAGATAGAAACAAAACCTGATTTACAATGTGAAGAAAATCGGTGGCCTGAGTCTGGTTTCAGGCCTGTGCTCCGAGGTTGCTGTCTTATAGGAAAAGAGAACTAACTTTTATTGGATGTCTGATGTGTAGTCCCCTTGCATACATTTCCTCACTGAATCCTCACAACCACCCTAGAAGGCAGAAGTCATCCCTGTTTAACAGATGGGAGACCAAAGGTCAGAAAAGCCCCACAGCTGGGAAGTAGCAGTGGCTTTGCAGAGTTGAATCCATGTTCATCTGACTTGTGAGAGTCTGCATTCCTACAGCAGAGACTGCCACAGCCTCTGTAGGTGGATCACTGTGGGATTGGCTAAGACACCATAGGAGGGGAAAAGTCGCAGAGGATGCAACATTGAACTGTGGGGCCCCCTACCTTTCAGGGATCTTAGGGAGGAGGCCATGGAGAAGTCACTGTCACTGGAGTAATAATATGCAGGATGAGATAAGAAAAACCCACCCAAGATGCCTGCTTAGACTCCCAAGGTTCGTGGGGCTCTAAAAGCAGGCAAGACTGGGGGCAAAGCTAACAAAAATGATAAGTGCACCCCTTATTAGTAAACTAATAAATGGAGGTTCTGTGGGAGAGTTGTTTCTCCTGAGGAATTAGGTTCATTTTAAAAAAACTAGTAAAATCAAGAAATGTGGACTACAAAGATCTCTAAACTTGGGCCGATGAGGTCACTTTCAAAGTGAGTCACTGGGGCAGACTGTCCTGAGAAGTTTGTTGACAAGAAGAATTGCATGGAAGGGCATGAGTTATTAAAGAAAGCTCTTTGGTTAGAGGAGTAAGGAGTTATTGTTGGTGTTTGTAGAATAAGGTAATCCTAAACATGTTTATAAGCAAAGAACCAAGGTTAATATCAAATAAGTAAAGTGAAGCATTAAAAAGTGAGGTGGTCACTGATGAGTGATGAAGCTGGTAGGAGCGGCTTCAGCCCTACAAGGGAAATAACTGGCCTTAGAAAGGGAGTGGAAGGGAAAGGGAAGCAGCCTGGCCTCTGAAGACAGAAAGGAAGTCATTAAAATGTGGAGGATGATTAAGATGTAAGGGAGGAAGCTGAGGGAGCTCACATCTGCCTGACTCGATTTCAGCAAATCAAAATTCTAGATGCAGAAGGAAGCTTCAAGAAACATATGAGTGATTCTTGAACTTCTTTGATCACATCCCACCTCCCCAACCTGCTCCCACTTTCTAGTGAGTTAAAAAAGGATTAGAGAGGAGAAAAATGAAAATAAGACCAAATTTTAGTAACCCTTGATAGTTAACCTAATAGTGGTAAACAGCCCTCGGTAGGACTTAAAGATAGACATTTTTGAAATGGAAATGTATTTTTTCCCTAAGAACTGGAGAAACGGCTTTCATCCCTAGAGCAGTTACTGGCCCTCCTTACTGGAGAACCTCCAGGCATGCCCAGCAGTAGGCCACAGCCACAATGAGACTCTCTGATCTCTCCTGCCCCAGCTCCTTCCGCCTCACAGCTGAGGGAAGTGAAGTCGAGGGAGATTTTTCCACAATTACTGTGTTAAAGCCTGTTAGCAGTGGGCCCTGGACTAAACCTAGGTTTCTTGGCTCTATGTTCAGGGTGGTTCCTCTTCATCAATAGAGATGAAGTCATCAGCAGAAAGTCCACAGGCAGGGGAAGACCTAAGAGGTGGGGAATGTTTAACCTGCTGCTATAGAGGAGGGAATGCATGTTTGAGAGGTCAAGAAGGAAAGCCCTATTGGGAGGAGGGCTATTTGAGGTCAGTTGCCTGGTTGGGACCCAGAAGCATCTGCTGGTAGTTTCCTAAAGCTAAAATGACAAGAGTTCAAAGGGGCATCGGATTCTAGGAAGCACCTGAGGATGGCCCAGAAATGACTGGTCAGTCAAATCAGGGAAGACTGGTAGTTTTGGAGAAAGTAAATAGGCTAAGTGACCATAGGTTAAAAGAAAGGCAAGGGCCAGGCATGGTGGCTCATGCCTGTAATCCCAGTACTTTGGGAGGCCAAGGCAGGTGGATCGCCTGAGGTCAGGAGTTCAAGACCAGCCTGGCCAACATGGTGAAACCCTATCTCTATTAAAAATATAAAAATTAGCTGAGCATGGTGGTGGGCGCCTGTAATCACAGCTACTCGGGAGGCTGAGACAGAAGAATCGCTTGAACCCCAGAGGCGAAGGTTGCAGTGAGCTGAGATCGTGCCATTGCACTCCAGCCTGGGTGACAGAGCGAGACTCCATCTCAAACAAAACAAAACAAAACAAAACAAAACAAAAAACAAAGGCAAGAATGGGTTCTGTAAGAGTGGAGAGGGGATGGTAAGGAATGGTGACCAAAGGGTTGTTGAGAATCCTCAGCAGTCAATTCCAAGTTGACTCCTACATTATTGGAACAGGGAGCTTGTTGAAAATACAAATTTTCTTGCCTTGTGTTAGACCAACTGAAGGAGAGTCCCTGGGAGTGAGACTCAGAAAGCTGTATTTTTAACAAGCTCATTAAGGGTGACTAAGGCAGATTTTACTCCACTGAGGTTAAGAGATAACTTATTGGGAGTCTTTTGCAGCTTTGTTGCCTTGTCCAGGTTTCCTACTTTTATTGCCTATCTGATTCCCCATTAGGTGAGCAACAGATACCCCTGATAGCCTAGACATCCTGTGAGGCTGTTTTCAGGGATGCGGGGGAATGCAGGGAAGAGAAAAGCTCAAAGGCTGTGTCTTCCATCCTGTTTCATTAGTTTTAGTGCAACAAGGAAGGGTGAGACCCTGGAAAAAAGGTGTTGCAGCTAAGGGAGCAGGTGAGTTAATCTCTGGACTGTGTGAAAAAAACTCAGGGAAATGTCAGAAACACTCACGGAGGATCTGGAAGGGTTGTTAGAGAGTTATTTGTGGAGGGAGTCCCATTAGTGAAAAAATCATTTGAGGAGCAAAGAGGAAGCACAACTCTGCCTTTCTCCCTGACTGAAGGAAGCAGGAGGAGTGGCTAAATGGGAATAGGACTATCTGGAAGAGGCGAGGATTCCATTAAAGGGGTACAGTGGGTAGGGTTGTTCTCCTTGGAATCAGATGTCCCCAGGCTATGGAAGGAGAGACTAGTCTGGTGTGGACTTTGAAAGGTCTGGAGCTGAGTTAGAGACAGGTAAATTGAGGAGGTGCCTGCAGGGAAGGTTTTTTGCTTCATCACAGAAAATAAAGCTTCATCACAGAAAATAAAGGAGCCTGGGGACTTGGCGGTGTGGTACACAAAGAGCGTAGGCTTCAGCGTCACACAGGTTCACACCCTGGCTCTGCCAGTCGCTAGCTGTGGGACCTTAGGCTGGGAAGGTAATCTCTCTGAGCCCAACTTCCTCACTGGATTCCCACATGAAGAGATTTTTCAGAGAACTAGTTAGCTTATGTAAGGTAAATTACATGTATAAAGCTGGGCATTCCAGTATGTATGTTAGTGGTGGCCAGTAGAGGGAGCTAGGGAGAGGCGTCTCTGGAGAGGGCAGCGCTGAGCCTGTGGACCTGTCTTCAGGGAGGCTCCAGGCTATCAGTTGGCATGAAGGTGTAGCTGCTGGGGGAGCTGCTGCAAGTTTGCATCTGATTTCCTACAGGCTACGCTGTGACTCACACTGAGGGGTGGAGCTCCAGACACTTCTGGGGACTCTGTTACAACCCTTCCTGTTGTGCTGGAAGTTTCATACTGGAATCACTGGGCAGCCCACTGGATGATCCCTTTGCTGCTGGCCTTGGCAAACCCTACACCCTATGTGGCTGTGTTCAGGATGCCAGCTTTCTGCCCCCTTCTACTGTGCCTGGACCTGCTGTTTTAGGAGTGGCCACAGGGCCCAGGGAAGCGAGGAGGAACTGAGAATGCCAGGCTGGGGCCTATCCTCGTTCACACTGAGGCTGGCACTTCCTGCACTTAACGTACAGGCACGCGTCCAACACGCGTGGATAGGCAGAGTCCTTAGGAAACATGAGGCACTCAGCCACAACTACCCCAAAATAGAAAAGCATGAACAAAAACAACAAAATGCTTTTGTTTTTAATTTCTACTCACTGCGGGTTGTATGCCTCAGACCAGCCCCACCTAAGGGGCTGGAGTGACATTTTTATGGATCCCTTGCACTACTTTTTTTATATGATTTTCTTTGCCATAAAAGGAAATAGTATTTCTCATCTCCCTTCCCTGCTTCCACCCCACCCCTTAGAAATTCCCCTACTTAGGGACAATCTCAATACTTAATAAGGCGAGAAGAGTAGAAAGGACCCACTGGAATCTACTTGAGCTTTTTGCATGCCCTTGCCTTCTTCCCACAAATGTTCTTCCACCCAGGGTTGGCACGCCAGCTAGAAACACTCTTCCATGCAATTGCCAAGTAATTCTTCCCATTATCTTCAGTATCATGCCCTTCCCTTTTTCTTTCATTCTGAGCAGATGCCCCCAGCCCCTGACTCACAGCCTCCTCTAAGTCCTTTGCATCTGTACCTTCTGTTTCTGGCCTTTGGCTTCTAGTTTTGTTGGCCTATGGCTCAATAATTCATTGTATGCTAGTATCCATGAATCTACCTATGGATTTTGGGTGACCTTAGGAATAGGCAAGATGATGAAATGATTTTGAGGCTAGGAAGTCAGGTTTTAAGAATATACTTTCCTGGGGTACAGAAGTTGCAGTCTTGAAGATAATTTAATTCCAGCTCCTCGCCAGGGGGACATTTAATTTACTACCCCCTTAACCCTTACTCCCATGCAAGATAAGTGAGAATGGACAAGAGAGGCTGGCCTCTTGCAAGGCCCCTAGGTGGAAAGAAGTGAAATGGGAGGTGTGGGGCTTGCCCTGGCTGAGGCTGCATTTCTCCTTCTTCCCCTGCAGCCCTGGCCCGCCACCGCTACATGAAGCAGGCCCAGGCCCTAGGTCCTCAGATGATGGAAAAACCCCTGTACTGGGGGGCGGACAGGAGCTCCCAGGTTTCATCTTATCCAATGCACCCGCTACTGCAGCGAGGTAAACTCTTCCAGAGATTTGGGGTAGGGGAGGGCAGAGGGCAAGGGCAGGAACATGGGCTACATCAAGGCCTCTGTGACCAATGCGGCAGGCATCTTCATGATAGAGGATGAGAGGGAGTCATGCTAACCAATGTCACATTTTAATGTCCTGATTCTGAGGTGTATGTTTTGGGCCATTTGTTATATATGTCCTGTCCTTGTTTACATTCAGATTTGTCCCTGCGGTCCAGCCTCCCACAGATGCCAATGACCCAGACCACCAATCACCCTCCCCTCGCCGATGGTGTCCTGGAGTATTTGGAGAAAGAACTGCGGAACCTCAACCTGGCCCAGCCTCTGCCCCCAGACCTCAAAGCCAGATTTGGCAATCCCTGCAGCATGCTGTCCTCCCTGGGCTCTGAGGTCGTGGAACGCAGAATCATCCACCTGCCCCCACTGATCAGAGACCTGTCATCCTCAAGGAGGACCAGTGACTCCCTGCACCAGCAGTGGCTCACCCCAATTCCCTCCAGGCCCTGGGATCTGAGGGAGGGGAGAAGGCAGCACCATTACCCTGATTTCCACCAGGAGCTCCAAGACCGGGGGCCAAAGTCTTGGGCATTGGAAAGAAGGGAGTTGGACCCATCGTGGAGTGGAAGGCACCGTAGCTCTAGGCTGAATGGGTCACCCATACACTGGTCAGACAGGGACAGCCTAAGCGATGTCCCCTCGTCCAGCGAGGCACGCTGGCGGCCGAGCCACCCTCCTTTCAGGAGCCGCTGTCAGGAGTGGCCCCGCAGGCCCAGCCCCCGGGAGAGCACTCAGAGGCACGGGAGACGACGCAGGCACCGCAGCTACTCTCCTCCCCTGCCCTCCAGCCTCAGTTCCTGGAGCTCTGAAGAGGACAAGGAGAGGCAGCCCCAGAGCTGGGGGGCCCACCGCCGCCGCTCGCACTCCCCACACTGGCCCGAGGAGAAGCCGCCTAGCTACCGCTCACTGGATGTCACTCCAGGCAGGAATAGCAGGAAAAAAGGGAGTGTGGAGAGGCGCTCGGTGAGCCTGGGGCATCCTGCTAAGGGTTGGGCACGGGCAGAGAGGAGCCTCCAGCCAGGCATGACCACAGCCAACACAGGCTACCTCTCGTTCCACCACAGAGGGTGCCTCCTCCCTGTTTTGCCCAAATTACACTGTGCGCTGGGTGGACTACCTCTTGTTAGAGCTAAAGAAATCAAGTGAGTGCAGAGTGCAGGGGAGAGTTCACTGCCTGTGAAGGGCCTTCTCACCGTTGCTTCAGCTGTCATCGCAGTCCAAGCGAGGTCACAGGAGATAATGAGGCTCAGCATGATTAAGCACCTTGCAAGCCATGAGCTAGGACTTGAATGCAGTCCGTTGTAGCTAAAGCCTCACCTCCCTTCACAGCTGCTTTGCTTTCTTTACTTAGCAACCCATTTCCATACCCCAAATTAGAACACTGGGCCTGACAGAAGACGCTTGTTAAGTCAGCATGCAAGGCCCTGGTATATATGAGGTTGGGACCCTCTGAGACATCCCCTGGAAAGGACCATTAAACTGATTTTTAAAACCCTGATATTCCATATATGGGCCAAAACATTAAGATTCTGTGAATAGGCAAGGTGCCAATGGGTGCCAGACATAGTTAAAAGGGGAACACAGAAGGAAGTAGGCCTTTAGGGCCCCTAGATGCAGATCTTTTGTATTTTTTTAAAGAAGTGACTTTAAAAATTATTTGGGGCTGGGCACGGTGGCTCACGCCTGTAATCCCAGAACTTTGGGAGGCCAAGGCGGGTGGATCACCTGAGGTCAGGAGTTCAAGACCAGCCTGGCCAACATGGTGAAACCGTGTCTCTACTAAAAATACAAAAAATTAGCTAGGTGTAGTGGCGGGTGCCTGTAATCCCAGCTACTCAGGAGGCTGAGGCAAGAGAATCACTTGAATCTGAGAAGAGGAGGTTGCAGTGAGCTGAGATCGTGCCATTGCACTCCAGCCTGGGTGATAAGAGCAAAACTCTGTCTCAAAAAAAAAAAAAAAAATTTATAATTAATACATCCAAATGACAGCATTCCTTTAATGTTGCCACTTTGCAAAGATATGTTGCCATTGCTCAAAAACATTAATAAACTGCCTCAGAGCCAACTTACAGGCTACCCATGAAGATCTTTTCTCTATTTGACCAAAATCCTTTTCTCTTTTGCTTCTGTTGAGATAGTCAAAGTTATATACAGTAACTCTGAAATAAGTTCCAGGAGCAGAGAGATATTATAAAAGAAGAAGTGTAGTCTGTCACAGGCTTTGAAGGATACAACTCTCATTTGGAAGTACATGATCTGCTGTGAGTTTTTTAAAAAATCACACACATGGTGTGTGCAAAGGAGCAGGCCTCTTAGGAGAGCCACAGTGCTGCTCTTTCTAGAGCAGAGCCTTGGTGAGAGAGTGATTTGTGAGGAAGGTAGCAAAGACCAGCAGACACTTCTGTAATAATCAATGGCAATTATATCATCTTCTCACAGATGTCCCTTGAGTGACAAGGATCAGCAATAGTGAAAATAGCTACCCCTTGCTAAGCAGTACTGAGTTATAGACATCTTATATAACATCTTACTTAATCCTCACAACCCTGTGTGTTTTGTACTATTATCCTCATTTACAGATGATACAACTATTTCTTCTGTGTTACCAGTAAGAAAATTACATCCTGAAAGAAAACACAATCACACTTCCTTTACTCATGTAGTGACTAAACCAGGTCTCTTCATTATAACAACAACAACAACAAAAAAAGTTAAGATCCAGTTTTGGGCCCCAAATCTACATGCTATCTTCTTCTAAGTTAAATTATTTTCTTTTCTTTATTTTCTGTAAGTTAAATTATGTGGCTTCTTGTAAATGAGAGAAGGGTGAGGAACACCAGTTACGTTCCAGACACTGGATAAGCCCTTTAAGCCCTTTCCAAGCTTTCTTTTTCTTCTTTTTGAGACAGAGTCTCGTTCTGTCACCAGGCTGGAGGGCAGTGGTGCGATCTCGGCTCTCTGCAACCTCTGCCTCCCCAGTTCAAGCGATTCTCCAGCCTCAACCTCCTGATTAGCTGGGACTACGGGCATATGCCAGCACACCCAGCTAACTTTTGTATTTTTAGTACAGACGGGGTTTCACCATGTTGGCCAGGATGGTCTCGATCTCTTGACCTCGTGATCCACCCGCCTCGGCCTCCCAAAGTGCTGAGATTACAGGCATGAGCCACTGTGCCTGGCCTCCAAGCTTTATTTCATTTAATCCTCACAACTATGGGAGGCTCTGAGAGGTCAAGTAGCATGCCCAAAGCCACACAACCAATAGGGAGTGAAGCTCAGGTTTGAATTGCGCTTTGATTCTCAAGCCTGTGCCCTTTCAATAATTCATGCTGCCTCCTTAGAGAGAAGTATAGTCAAGTGCAGTGGCATGTACCCATAGTCCCAGCTACTCAGGAGGATAGAAGGATCACTTGAGCCCAGGTTCTAGGCTCAGTGAGCCATGACTGCACCACTGCACTCCAGCCTGAGCAACAGAATGTGACCTTGACTCAGAAAAAAAAGGAAGAGAGAAAGAGATTATCATCTGGAGTCAATGTTTTCTTCTGGTGACTTTATTTCTTCCTCATTTTCTGAAAATATCACAGCTTCCTTTACCACCTACCACAACCAAACCAAATTTTCAATTTTAAAGTTACTCCCAAGAAGCAAAGATTTTGTACAAGAAATTATAAAAGCCTCCATTGTTTGGAGTCTCTTTGAGCTTATCTCCCAAGGAGTTATCACTTTACTTATCACATTCAACTTTCCATTCATATTCTGACAGTGAGCAGAGGCCCAGGATCAAAGCTTGATTTGGCAGATTGCTCAGTTTGAAGGCACTGTGTTTAGTTTGTAACTGGAATTTTGAATGCCTTTACTGAGGCAAAGTCTGCAGGGCCAAAGTCTTGCTGTTCCCTCCTCTCCTAGAGGCTGGCTGCTGCTTCTTACACAGGCCGCCTTCCTAGCCTCTGGAGTCATTGGAGCTTGTGGTGAAACATCATAATACAATTGGGCCTCTAAATGGTGACCTTCCATCATGCAGCACTGGAAGTTCCTGTTCACTGCTTGAGCTGATAAGATATAACACTATTTTCCTAAAGCAGGCTTTCAGCAGCTACAGCTTTACCATAACTTTTTATAAAATGCTTATTTAAAATACTTCATTTGGCATTTAGAGAAACATAAATGGAACAACTTTTTTGTTGTTGTTCATGTGGAACCTTCTCTCTCAAGAGTAATGTTTAACAAATAGATACTGACAAACAAGGGCTTCCATGCAGATGATTTCATGGGAACTGAAATAGATAGGAACTATATGTTACACAGTGCCCATGAGAAAATGGAGGTTATATTGAGGGATCTTCCACCCAACTTTAGAACCAGGATTTCAGCCAAGATCTTCTCAATTCAGGTCTGGTGGCCTTTTCACTCCACTGAAGCTATAACCTCAGAAATATACGGAGCAAAAACTTCAAGCTTTTACCTTCAGTGAGTACAGACTTGAGTGGCCCAGGATCCTGGACTCCTTCCAGTGAATTATCTTTCTTTCTCATCTTGCCCTAAGACATTCTCAAGGTATTTCTGGCTTGTTCCAAACTTGGCCAGTATACACCTGTTCTAATACAAGAGAAAACCACTGTGTTCTTTCTTCTCCAAGCTAAATTCAAACTTTCTATAGAGAATCCCAGCTTTTTTCTTGACTTTTTGATTTAATTTTTAAAAAGTTTTATGTCGGCATTCTTAGTTTCCTACTTTCAACAAAATGTCTACTCCTTGATCATGTCTAGGTTTTCTTTTAGCAAACTTGGACAAGTTCCTTTTACCACATTTCATTGTTTTCCATTATGTCAGAGAACATTTATCCTGCAGTGTTTTGATTAGAAATCATGACCCCTAAAACTCACTTTCCTCATAAATTGGAAACTTTTTTTTTTATAGCAACATGAATGTACGTACATATGTGATCCCTTTTGAGCAGTATATTTTAGGACAGATACCTCATTTTCCTATTTCAAATAAGATGAGGAAGGTTACATTCATGGACCACAACTATAAGTATTCAAAACTTAAATAAAATGATCCCCTACCATAGCTAGAGAAACATGAGAAATGTAAACCACAGTTCTTCACCCTCACTGAGGAAGTGGAAAAAGCCCAAAGACCAAGTAGAGTGGAATAACTTCTGAAAAAAAGCCACTGAGTTTGGTCAGGAAGAAGTAATTAGTGATCTTTGAAAAACAACTTCAGAGAAATACTAAGGTTTGAAGCCTAACTTTTTAGGAAAGGGCTGGGAAGGAATGATTCAGGAGATTATAAAAAGGAAAAAGAACTGAGCAATGTCTTCATGAATGAATGGGAGAGAGATGGACAAGAATGGAACAGGGTACCCCTTTTTCAGTCTAAGGGAGACTTGAAGGTATTAGAAAACAGAGCAAGAGGCAAAGTGAATTAGACTGGAAGAAATTTTCAGAAATTAAAGGTATTTGAGGGAGTCTCTAGAGAGGTAAGCAAGAAAAACGTAAGCCTGGGGAGACAGATTAGTTTCATGAAGAGTAAAGAAATATTTTTTAGGTTCAGATCTGCTGTCCTGGCAGCCACCACCCACTTAGGATTTGTGAATCAAGAGCACCTTATGTGTTACATGCATAGACCAATTACACTGACTGGATTTTTTGTGTGTGTGTATTCTTCTATTTCCCAGGAGAAAGACAGCTCTCATAGTGGAAGGAGTGTGGTCATTTAGTCACCAAGCACAGCACAACTTCTGTGGCTACTTCTCGGCTCCTGTGTGTCATCAGCATCACCTAGATTTCCAGCTGACTTGGGACCTGCAAGTCTGAATGTAACAGTTTTTGGCTTAGATTCTGAGAATCAAATAGAAGAATTTTAAATACAAGAGTTTGAGATTGGGTGTAGTGGCTCACACCTGTAATCACAGCACTTTGGGAGGCTAAGGTGAAAGAATCACTTGAGACTAGGAGTTCAAGATCAGCCTGGGAAACATAGTGAGACCCCGTCTCTACAAAAAATAAAAAAAATTAGTTAGGTGTGGTGGCATGCACTTGTAGTCCCAGCTACTCAAGAGGCTGAGGCAGAAGGATCCCTTGAGCCCAGGAGTGCAAGGCTGCAATGAGCCAGGATCCCATGATCACACATCTGTATTCCAGCCTGGGCAATAGAGCAAGTCCCCATTACTAAAAAACCCAAAAAGCCAAAAAACAAAAAAGTTACAGTTCGAACCAACTGTAGTTTTAGCCTTGGTTCATGCTCTCTTGCATATTTATATAGTCTCTGACTTGTAATGGACCCGGACTGGAGTGTGATCCCTCAGGAACTTAGTAGCCTGAGTCTTTCAGTAGATTACACTGCCCAGAACCCTGGCCATTCTCAAAATGAGAACTTGGGAATCTTTAAGAAGAAATCAAATATGTTTTAGGAGAAGGAAATCTATGGAGTAGTATAGGGACATTCCCATGGGAATGTGTCTTCCTCCATAGCATGTCTTGAGGGTCCTTTCCTGTTAGGAGTTTATCCTGCCAGCCCATAAATGGACTATTTATTGTAAGTGTAGGAAATCACAGAGAAGCAGTTTTGCACCACCCTTATTCCTGTGCCTTGTTTTCCTCTTGCTCTTTTTTACCTGTATATCTAATTTATATTTTCATATATATTGTGTATTGATTGAAGTCACTTTAAATCCTTCTTGGGAACAACACAGTATATAAATAAGAAAGAAAGAAAACATGTCAAGCTGAGCATGCTGCTCCAAATAAATATCTGCTTTCCTACTTTGGTGCATTTGATTGGATGAAGCCACCTTCACCACTAAAGTTCAGAGAAGACCCCAACCAACCTAGGTAGTTCTGGAGCTACTATTCTCCTGGCACTACTCAGCCTTTCAGAGTTGAGATTTCCCAAGCAGAAGCATCCAGGCAGGTCTTGCTACTCAGAGGGCCCCAGGAAGAAAGGACTGTATTTTCATTGTAATAGGCTCTACCACCTCCTCCCATTTTTCTCAGCCCCTTTGGAGGCTTCATGAATCCATCTGTGCTTGATGTAGAGATCCACACTGAGCAGACTGGAAGGAGATGGCCTAAGTAGAGGAGAGTATGTGTGTATGTTCCTTAACAGTATATCCTTATGTGCTCACTTTAGATCCCATTTATTGACACATCCATTTTCCCCCAGTCTCATTAATTTAATTACATGTGGAGAAAATAGGTTAAATTTCTGCATTAGGTAGACTTCTCTGGGATTTTTGATTATTCATATTTAATTGGATCTGAATTAGTGAAAAAAATATATTTACAGATA
The DNA here is from genome assembly GCF_009828535.3 of Hylobates moloch. NCBI lineage: Eukaryota > Metazoa > Chordata > Mammalia > Primates > Hylobatidae > Hylobates > Hylobates moloch. Next base: position 39,693,024 of record NW_026652279.1, read on the forward strand.
ATGTAGATGTAACATTCAGTAGGTGAGAGACTTCTGGTCTGGACAAGATGGCATTGTCCCATTTCTCCTGCTATGCCCTGCTAAGCACAACTTAATAAATTTTGGAAATGGTACAAGAGAAAACCAAAGGAGAATTCTAAAGGTGTTAAGAAGAAAGCAGGTTGGTTTGAAAAACCAGGACCAGAAGAACAGTACAGAGGCAGGGCATTTTATTTCCCCCTAACTATCAGAAGGTGTTTCCTGACTTTCCATCTAGCAGCAGAAGGTAGCCCAATAGCTCATTCTTCCCCCTGAACCTAATGGAGTCCCTCCGGCAACCTCAGACAAGGGGACTGATTGGGAGTCCTACAAAAAATAAGTGACCAGGGGAAGCACCCTTATTCCCTGCTGGGTCAGAAACTCCTCTTTTCCAAGGAAAGATACTGAGGTGAACAGGAGGAGCTAGTAAGAGAAACCTAGGAAAAATAGGTGGTCCAGTTGGGAAAGCCTTTTTGCACAGGCCTAAGACTGTCCTCTCCTGCCCAGAGATACTAGGATTGGCTGGTAGAACCAGGAAAAGGGACCTGTCACAGCCAACATCCCTGAAGCCAGCAACCTGGTCACAGAAGCCATGATGTGGAAGCAAGACTCCTCCCAGGCCCAGAGAAATCTAGGCAACTAGAGGCACCTACAGGATTTATTATAGCCCACCCTCACCAACAGACACCTGGCAACCCAGCCAGGGAAATTCCTCCCGCCCTTTCAGGCAGCACTAACAGAGACCAGTGGGAGCCCTAGATAAACCAAGCAACTAAAATAACACTACAAGGGCTCTGAAAATTAGGCTGCCATTAGAATTACAGCCCACAGATGTAGGCTAAAACTGTATGCTAAACCTAAACAGAGTGAGTCCTTGCAAAATAAAATATTTAAATAGAAATGAGTCTCCTAACATAATAGGCAAAATGTTCAGAGTGCAAATCAAGAACCAATAAAATCACAACTTGAGTGAAAAAGGAAATCAATGGATTCCAGCAGTGAGATGAACCAGATATTGGAAATTATCTGATAAGAGTTTTAAAGCAAGGCCAGGCGCGGTGGCTCACGCTTGTAATCCCAGCACTTTGGGAGGCCGAGGTGGGTGGATCGCGAGGTCAGGAGATCGAGACCACGGTGAAACCCCGTCTCTACTAAAAATACAAAAAAAATTAGCTGGGCGTGGTGGCGGGCGCCTGTAGTCCCAGCTACTCGGAGAGGCTGAGCCAGGAGAATTGCTTGAACCCGGGAGGCGAAGCTTGCAGTGAGCCGAGATTGCACCACTGCACTCCAGCCTGGGCCACAGAGCAAGACTCCGTCTCAAAAAAAGAAAAAAAAAAAAGAATTTTAAAGCAGACATCATAAAAGTGCTACAACAATCAATTACAAATTCTCTTGAAACATGAAAAAAACAGAAAAACCTCAGAAAAACAGAAGTTTTATCAAAAGGAAACATGAAAATTATAGAACTGAAAAATACAATAACAAACTGAAAACTCAATGGATAGGCTTAATAGTACAGTAGAGATGATGGGAGATAAAAATCTGTGAACTTGAGGACAGAACAATAGAATTTACCCAATCTGAACAATAGAGAGAAAATAAACCAGAAAAAATAAACAGACCTCAGGGACCTATGGAACAATAACAAAATATCCAGCATTCATATTATTGGAGTAACAAAAAGTAAAGGAGAAAAAGGGTAGAGATGAATGAGTATTTGAAAAAATAAGGCTGAATACATTCCAAATTAGATAGAAGACACTAACTTAGAGATCCAAGAACTGAGATGAATCCCACAGAAGAAAAAAATATCCATGCCCAGGCACATTATAATTTTTTGAAAACTAAAGACAAAATCCTGAAAGCAGCAAGTGAGAAATAGTGCATTACTTGTAGGGGAACACCAATTTGAACGGATTTCTTATCTGAAACCATAAATAAGGAAGTGGCCAAATATTTTTTAAGGGATGAAAGAAAAGAATCGTCTCCTATAATTCTAGATCTGGCAAAACTATCTTTTGAAAACAAACAAAACATTCTTAGGAATGAAGGGATTATAAAAACATTAACAGATGAATGAAAACTAAAAGATTTTGTGACTAGCCAGTCTACCCTTAAAAAACTAGCTAAAGGAAGTTCTTCAAACAGAAAAGAAATTATAAAAGAAGGAAACTTAGAACATTAGGAAGGAAGAAGAAACAACAGAGCAGAAATGTGGGTTCATACGATAGAAAATTTTTTCCTTATGGGTTTTAGAGAATATATTTTATGATTGAAACAAAAATTGTAACACCATCTGATACTTAAAACAATGATATTTAAAGGTGAGGAAGCCAAAGAGACCTGAATGGAAGTGAGGTTTCCACACTTCATTTGAAGTGGTGAATATTGATACCAGTACATTGTTGTAAGTAGCATGTGTAACACCCAGAGTAACCACTATGAAAACTATACAAAGTGACAAACTCAGAAGTATTACAAATAAATCAAGATGGAATCTAAAACATGTTTAAATAAGCTGCAGAAAGGCAAGAAAGATAAATGAGAACCAGAGGAGACAAATAGAAAATAAATAACAAAATAACAGACTAAAGTGCTAAAATATCAGTAAACACAGGACCTTAAATGTAAATGGTCTAAATATACCAATCAAAAGACAGAGATTGGTAGAGTGAGTTAAAAACCATCCATAATCCAACTATGTGCTGTATGTAAGAAACTCATTTCAAGTTCAAACACAGGTGAGTTGAAAGTAGAAAAGGGTGGAAAAAGATATATCACATACACATTAATACTTTTTTTAAAAAAAACAGGAGTAGCAATAGTAGTGTCTGATAAAGTAGACTGCAAAGTAAAGATAATTGCCAGAGACAAAGAGGGATATTATATAATGATAAGAGGATCAATTAGGAAGACACATTATACTAAATGTGTACAAACAAAACCACAGGGCCTTAAATACCTGAAGCAGCAATTGATAAAGCTGAAATGAGAAATAGAAGAATCTGCAATTATGGTTGGGAACTTCAACATCATTCTCCCCTTTCCCCAGTAACTAATAGAACTATGAAGTAGAAAAATCACCAGGATATGGAAAATCTGAGCAACACAATCAATCAACAGGGTCTAATTAACATTTATAAGACATACCACCTAACAAAGTTTTTCTCAATTGCCCATGCACTATTCGTCAAATAGAAAAAGACATAAAATATATAGTAAAACAAATTTGACAAATTTAAAAGAATTGAAATCATGTGCTCTGGCCATAATGGAATTAAACTGAAAATCTCTAACAAAGACAACAGGAAACTCTTGAAACACTTGAAAATTAAATAACACACTTCTAAATAATCTATGCGTCAAACAGGGAGTCTCAAAGGAAATTAAAAGGATAAATGAAAACATATCAAAATATGTGGGATGCAGCTAAAGCAGTACTAAGAAGAAAATTCATAGCACTATATACTTACATTAAAAATGAAGAAAGGGGCTCTTGATTTCTCATGTTGCCCACTTGGCCCTCTTCCAAATGTACTTCCTTTCATTCCTTCTCTAAAGCTTTTTAATAAACTTTCACTCCCCCCTGAAAAAAAAAAGAAAGGTGTAATATCAATAATTTATGTTCCTACTTTCCTCAAAAAGAGGAGCAAAATAAATCCAAAACAAGCAGAAGGAATGAAGTAGTAAAGAGCAGAAGCCAATGAAATTGAAAACAGGAGAATCTTACCAAAAAATGCAATGAAAGGAAAAGATTGTTCTTCAAAAAACTGTAATAAAATCAATAAACCTCTAGCAACATTGACAAAAATAGAAAATGAGTCACCAATATGAGGACTTGAACAAGAACTCTCATTTCAAATACTGCAACCATTAAAAAAGGTGATAGTATTACATATGGCTTTATGCTCATAATTTGACAATTTAGAATAAATGGACCAATTCCATGAGAACCACAAACTACAAAAACTCAGATGAAATAGACAATCTAAATAGCCCTATTATTATTAAGGAGATTGAATTTTTGATAAAAAATCTCTCCAAAGGCCGAGTGCGGTGGCTCACGCCTGTAATCCCAGCACTTTGGGAGGCCAAGGCGGGTGGAACACAAGGTCAGGAGATAGAAACTATCCTGGCCAACATGGTGAAACCTCGTCTCTACTAAAAACACAAATTAGCTGGGTGTGGTGGCACACGCCTGTAATCCCAGCTACTCAGGAGGCTGAGGCAGGAGAATCACTTGAACCCAGGAGGCAGAGGTTGCAGTGAGCTGAGATCATGCCACTGCACTCCAGCCTGGTGACACAGTGAGACTGTGTCTCAAAAAAAAAAAAAAAAACTCTCCAAAATAAAATCTCCAGGCCCAGATCCAGATGGTCTCACTGACTAATTCTACTAAACCTTTAAAGGGGAATTAACACCAACTTTATATAATCTCTTCCAGAAAATAGAAGAAGAAATATTTCCCAATTTATTTAGAAGGCCAGTACAAAGCCAAAGACATTCCAAAAAAAAAAAAAAAAAAATCTCTCCTAAAATTAGAAGCAGAAATCCTTTATAGAGCATTAGCAAATCTTTTAATACACCATGAACAAGTGGGATTTATTCCAAATAAGCAAGCTTAGTTCCCAGAATAGACCAATCTTGAAAAATCTTGAAAAATAAAATTGGAGGATTTATATACTTCTCAACTTTATAATGTACTATAAAATAATCAAGATAGTACAGTATTGACATATTGATCAATGTGACATAAATTAGGAGTCCAGAAATAAACCCCTATACCTGTGGATAAATTGATTTTTGACAAAGCTGCTAAGGCAATTCAATGAGGGAAAGATAGTATTTTCTACAAATGGTGACGGACCACTTGTTTAGTCATATGCAAAAAGATGGATTTAGACTCTTACACCTTATACAAAAATTAACTTCAAATGGACAATAGACCTAAATGTAAGAGCTAAACCCCAAAAAGTGCAGGAAAATCTTTTTTTGTCCTTAGGTAAGGCAGAGTCCTTAGATATGACACCAATAGCATAATCCTTAAAAGAAAAAATGTATAAATTGAATTTCATCAAAATGTAAAACTTTTGTATTTCAAAAGAACACCATTAAGAAAACAAAATACAAACTACAACCTTAGAGAACATCTTTGCAAATCATATTTCTGATAAAGTACTTCTAACCAGAATATATCAAGAGGGCTTACAACTCAATAATAAGACAAACCCAACTTGTTTTAAATGGGCAACGTTTAAATAGAGACTTCATCAAAGAAGATATAAAAATTGCCAACAAGCACATGAAAAGATGATATACATCATTAGGGAAATGCAAATTAAAACCACAGTGAGATACCACTTCATAGCCACCAGAATGGTGAGTTAGTCGGCTAGGATTGCCATAACAAAATATCACAGACTGGGTGGCTTAACAGAAATTTACTTCTCACAGTTCTGGAGACTGGAAGTCCAAGATTAAGGTGCCTGCAGATTTGGTTTCTCCTGAGGCCTCTTTTCCTTGGTTTGCAAACGGTAGCCTTCTCACTTTCTCTCTCATATGTCCTGATCTTTTCTTTCTAGGACACCAGTCAGATTGGAGTAGGACATACCCTAAATATCCTCATTTTAACTTAATGCCCTCCTTAAAAGACTTATTTCCAAATATAGTTACATTCTGAGGTACTGAGGGGTTAGTGCTTCAACATATGAATTTGGGGGGCAGGGACACAATTCACTCCATGACGTGGTAGGCATATCCATGGGCTTCCATAATAAAAGGGAATAAATTACTGACATGCTGCAACATGGACGAGTTCAAAAACATTATACTAAAGAAAAGAAGCCAGATACAAAGACCATATATGAGGTGATTCTATTTGTACAGAATGTCCAGAAAAGGCAAATCTATAGAAACAGAAAGTAAATTAGTGGTTGCCCAGCACTGGAGTGGGAATAGAGATGGTAAGTGAACATGAGAGTTATTTTCAGAGTGATAGAAATGTTCTAAAATTGGTTGTTATGATGATCAAACAACTTTGTAAATTTACTAAAAATTGTTAACTTGTACCATCATAACAAGTGAATTTTCTGATTTGTATATTACACCTCAATGAAAATTTTAAGCATAGTAAATGAACATCATTCCAAGTATTTTTTTCTCTGCTTATATAGAATGAGAGCAATAGATAACCTTTTAAAATGTGTTCATATGAATGCTACTACTTTTTGTCAAAGAAAAAACAAAACAAACTTTTGCTGGCTGTAGTGGCTCACACCTGTAATCCCAGCACTTTGGGGGCCAGAGGTTGGGGGATTACTTGAGCTCAGGAATTACAGACTAGCCTCAGCAACATAGCAAGACCTCGTATCTACTAACAATAAAAATTTTAAAAAATTAGCCAGGCATGGTGGCATGTGCTTGTACTCCCAGCTACTTGGGAGGCTGAGGTGGGAGGATTGCTTGAGCCTAGGAGGTCAAGGCTGCAGTGAGCTATGACCGTGTCACTGCACTCCAGCCTGGGCAACAGAGCGAGACCTTGTCTAAGAAAAATAAAAAATAAAACCTGTTTTGCTGGATTTTAACAGAAGAAAAGTAAATTGAAGGGAAACTAGAGGGATTGTTAAACTTTAAATCTTTCATTTCAAGAGATTTTATTTCTTAAAGGAACCCTCCTAGATTATGAAAGAAGACAAAGGAAAACATGATGCAGTTAGAATCATTGTGCTTTAAACCCTCAGGTTTCAAATGGACTTCCTGGTATTGAAAATGAAAATACTGGCACTCTCACACTTCCTCTAATATTACAGCTCTGCATCTCTCAACTTAGTTTTGTTGTTACAGTAAACAAAACTAGTTATGTTTATTTTAGAAAACCCAAAAAAGATAATTTTTATTCAAAGTTATTTTCCAACTTCCACAGAAGGGGAAGAAAGAATTCTGATGGTCATCTTAAAAATCAAAGCTGTTCTGATCTTTTAGGATTCTGCAGAAAAAAAAAGCTGCACTTTTTTGTGGGAGTTTTTATAGAGGACACTATTCATAGAGTTCACTTGAAGTTCAGGTACATACGTACATGAACTAGCCAAGCCTTCAGATTTATTTTAATCATCTCAAACATATTTCACAATTTTTGACAAACATAAAGGTTTACATTTCAGATGAGTCAGACAGTTTAACAGCACCAGAGCCTTAATTTCTTTAGCTTGAATGGAAGGGAAGTAGGCAGAGAAATATAGTAGTAGGTAAAGATAGAGCATTGTTAAGTTTTATATTACTGGAAACCTAATCTGAACCTGAGGTTAGTAAATATAACCTGTATAAGTCTGTTTTCATGCTGCTGATAAAGATATACCTGGGACTGGGCAATTTACAAAAGAAAGAGGTTTAATTGGACTTACAGTTCCACATGGCTGGGGAAGCCTCATAATCATGGCAGAAAGCAAGGAGGAGCAGGTCACATCTTATGTGGATGGCGGCAGGCAAAGAGAGCAGTGCAGGGGAATACCCATTTTAAAACCATCACATCTCATGCAACTCATTCACTATCATGAGAACAGCACAGGAAAGACCTGCCCCCATAATTCAATCCCCTCCCACTCGATCCCTCTCAAAACTTGTGGGAATTCAAGATGGAGATTTGGGCGGGGCCACAGCCAAATTGTATCATTCTGCCCCTGGCCCTTCCCAAATCTCATGTCCTCACATTTCAGAACCAATCATGCCTTCCCATCAGTCCCCCAAAATCTCAGCTCATTTCAGCATTCACCCAGAAGTCCAAGTTTAAAGTCCCATCTAGACAAGGCAGATCCCTTCACCCATGAGCCTGTAAAATCAAAAGCAAGTTAGTTACTTCCTAGATACAATGGAGATACAGGCATTAGGTAAATATAGCCATTCCAAATGGGAGAAATTGGCTAAAACAAAGGAGTACAGGCCCCATTCAAGTCTGAAATCCAGCCGAGCAGTCAAATCTTAAAGTTTTAAAATGATCTCCTTTAACTCCACGTCTTGCTTCCAGGTCACACTGATGGAAGAGACGGGTTCCCATGGCCTTGGGCAGCTCCATCCCTGTGGCTTTGCAGGATACAGCCTCCCTCCTAGCTGATTTCATGGGCTGGCGTTGAGTGCCTGTGGCTTTTGCAGGTGCATGGTGCAAGCTGTCGGTGGATCTACCATTCTGGGGTCTAGAGGACAGTGGCCCTCTTCTCACAGCTCCACTAGGCATTGCCTCAGTAGGGACTCGTTGTGGGGGCTCCAACCCCACATTTCCCTTTTGCACTGCCCTAGCAGAGGTTCTGCATGAGGGCCTTGCCCCCGCAGCAAACTTTTGCCTGGGCATCCAGGCATTTCCATACATCTTCTGAAACCTAGGCAGAGGTTCCCAAACCTCAATTCTTGACTTCTGTGCACCCACATGCCCAGTACCACATAGAAGCTGCCAAGGCTTGGGCTTGCACCCTCTGAAGCCATGGCCTGAGCTCTAAGTTGGCCCCTTTCAACCACAGCTGGAGCAGCTGGGACACAGGCCACCAAGTCCTTAGACTGCACACAGCATAGGGACACTGGGCCTGGCCCACAAAACCACTTTTTCTTCCTGGGCCTCCATGTCTGTCATGGGAGGGGCTGCCATGAAGGTCTCTGACATGGCCAGGAGAGATTTTCCCCATAGTCTTGGGGATTAACATTAGGCTCCTTGCTACTTATGCAAATTTCTGCAACCAGCTTGAATTTCTCCCCGGAAAATGGTTTTTTAAAAATTTTCTATTGCATAGTCGGGCTGCAAATTTTCCAAACTTTTATGCTCTGCTTCCCTTATAAAACTGGATGCCTTTAACAGCAACCAAGTCACCTCTTGAATTCTTTGCTGCTTAGAAATTTCTTCTTCCAGATGCCCTAAATCATCTCTCTCAAGTTGAAAGTTCCACAAATCTTTAGGGCAGTGGCAAAATGCTGCCAGGCTCTTTGCTAAAACATAACAAGAGTCACCTTTGCTCCAGTTCCCAACAAATTCCTTATCTCCAACTAGACCACCTCAGCCTGGACCTTATTGTTCATATCACTATCGGCATTTTTCTTAAAGCCATTCAACAAGTCTCTAGGAAGCTCCAAACTTTCCCACATTTTTCTGTCTTCTTCTGAGCTCTCCAAACTGTTCCAACCTCTGCCTGTTACCCAGTTCAAAAGTTACTTCCACATTTTTGGATATCTTTTCAGCAACTCTACTGGTACCAATTTACTGTATTAGTCTGTTTTCATGCTGCTGATAAATACATACCCAAGACTGGGCAATTTACAAAAGAAAGAGGTTTAATTGGACTTACGGTTCCACATGGCTGGGGCAGCCTCACAATCATGGCAAAAACAAGGAGGAGCAGGTCATATCTTATGTAAATGGCAGCAGACAAAGAGAGAGCTGTGCAGGGGAACGCCCCTTTTTAAAACCATCAGATCTCATGAGACTCATTCACTATCAGGAGAACAGCATGGGAAAGCCCTGCCCCCATGATTCAATCACCTCTAATCGGGTCCCTCCCACAACACATGGGAATTCCAGATGGAGATCTGGGCAGGGACAAAGCCAAACCATATCATAACCTTTCTTTAGACAGCCAGGTCATAAATATACTGTAACCCCTAGATCCTATTATCAGAAAAAAAAATGTGTGGCTTTATCATCTTATGGCTTTTGCAAAAGGTTCTCTAGAAGGCAGTGTTCCTAGAGTCTGTTCATGTTTATAAAAGCTGTTGGTGGGCCTAAAACTTCAACTACATCTCGGTATAAGTTTCTATTTAGAATATTATGATTTGGTATTACATGTTGCTGTGGAAAAAACTGAGGACAGTCTATTTTTTTTTCTTCTCTTCTTCTGTAGATCAGTGGTTCTTAAAAGTATGACATGTTGCTGTGGAAAAAAACTGAGGACAGTCTATGTTTTTTTTTTCTTCTTCTTCTTCTTCTGTAGATCAATGGTTCTTAAAAGTATGACCCCTGGATTAGCAACATCATTATCACTTGAGAATTTGTTAAAATGCAAATACTCAGGCCCATTTTATGGCTACAGAATTAGAAATTCTGAGTATAAAGTTGAGTAGCCTGTTTTAACAATACATCCAGGTACTTCTCATGCACACTAAAGTGTGATAACTAATTAAATATTTACCTTTTCTGCCTGAGTGCTTGAAGAAGTTTTGCCTTGAAATTTAATAACCTAATCCAGGATATAATTGAGAGCTCTTTATCAAAATTTTCTATATTCATCTTTCAATATGTATTCTAGCTGGTAAAGGATGCAGGGTGAACAAATAAATCACTTGGCTTTTATGACTGGATGACCATACATTTTCCCAACATTTTTATTACTAGTGCCTCCTTTCACTCTCAAAATTGTTCTAGTTGGAGTGATCAATTATATGGTCACCCTAATTATGACCAGTGATTCCAGTGGTTTTCAAAATATGTATGGCTAATCAAGATGCTTGGGGATTCTGTGGAAGCCCTGATAAGAGAATTAGAGGAGAGGCCCATAGCATTTTGGAGCAAAATCGTGCCTGATTTGAAACTTAATTACCCTCATTTTGAGAGATAGCATTTGGCTTGCTATTGGGCCATAGTAGAGACTGAACACCTACTTGACTGTAGGACAGTAGGACACTCAAGTCAGTTCCCCACATGAATTTGGTGTCTTATCTATCACCATAGAGTTCGGCATGGCAGCAGCACTCCTCCAGCATGTGGTATATTGACCTTAAGCAGGTCCTAAAGTCAAGAGTAAATTGGATGAGCAGGTGGCTATCACTCCTGGTGTGCCTACTCCCATCACACTGCCATCTTACTCTCATCTATACCTGAGCCACATGGAGTGTTCTCTATGATCAGTTGATTGAAAAAGAAAAACATGTGAAGCTAGTTTATAAATGGTTCTCCATGAAAACTGGAGATAAACTTCTGCAATGCAGCAGCCCCACCAAGGGGTGGAATTCCTTCCAGTGGGCAGAATTTTAAGCAGGCTATCTCACTGCCCATTTTGCCTAAAAGAGAGATGACCCAAGGAACAGATCTACAGTAATGCAGGGATTGGGGCTAATGATTGGCAGGTCAGAGATACAAAAGGAGTAAGATATAAGGATTTATAACAAGTTGGCATGAATAAAGAGGTATGTGAAGGGATCTCTTAAAGTAAACTCCGAGTGTGAGAATATGTGTCCTATGTAAATACTCACCAAATGACTTTTATTGCAGAGAAAACATTCTTTACCCAGGTAAACATGACTACCCTCCAATTTCTGCATACAGGGCTCTATGATCAATTATTCAATGACAAAGATTCCTGTAGGTCAAATCATTATAATTACCCTATCAGCCTTTCTCCTATTAAAATAAGCAGGCCAAATTGTTTCTGGTATATTGGTGTAATTCTTTAGTCTCTGCCACCCTGAGATGTCATCATTCTTATTGAAATCATAGAGACTATTTCAATATTGGTATTTTCCAACTTCATCTCTGGCATACAGAAATCAGCCACAATGGTGCTTTTCAAATATGTTGGTACTACCTTCATTTATGCTTTTCTCTATGCTCTTATTGAAACTGCCTTTGCAAAATCATGACAGTAAGAGAAATTTGACATAGTTGACTCCATCTTGCTTCTGATCTCCAAGCTGTCCTTGGTCATTGCTGGGCATAGGCCAAGCTAACTTTGGAAATGATTTATAGTTTTACCTTAAAGCAAAGATGATAATAGTCCTTTCCAAAACTAAACTGCCTTTATAAAAGTAATGAAAGTCCAGAAGGTTAGGATTGTGAAAGGGGCCTGAATTCTGAAAAGATAGGCATAGTTTCTATAATTCCTTACTGCTCAGGGGTCATGTAGCCAGAAGTCACAAGACTTGTGACTTTCCTAACTGTTCCTATAAGTAATATCACTATTGTACAACCTAAGATTGTTTTTTTAAGATGCTTTTCAGACTGATACCACCTGGACTCATGATTTACGACTCAGCGGATCCTATTGCCCCAAACAGAGGCAGACTCAGCACATGAAGATTGTTTTCCACACCTCTATGATTTCATCCTCAACCAATCAGCAGCACCCATTCCCTAGCCCCCTGCCCACCAAATTGTCCATAAAATCCCTAACCTCCAAGTCTTTGGGGAGACTGATTTGAGTGATAAATTTGTTCTTCTGAGTTAGCCAGACTCACATCAATCAAACTCTTTCTGTCCTGCAATGTTGTGGTCTCAGCAGGTTGATTTTTATCTGTTCAGTGGGCAAGAAGAACCCATTGGGTGATTACATTATGACAGGTATGTCTTCAGGGCTGGAATGGCTGAGTGAGTAACACAAAACAAATTCACTTTAACATTCTGATAAAAGAAAAACAGCTCCGGGCAATGGCAAAATTTAGCAGGCCCAGAGAGACACTGGTATGGGACTTTAGTCATATCCTTTGCCCATGTCCAAAGGCAATTACTTAAAGACATTTTGTTCCTGATAGCTGCCTCACTCATTATCTTCAGGTTCCTGGAATTTAGCTTGCATTGTTTTAAGGTAAATTGTTTGTAAAGAACTCAGGAACTGCCTCTTCTTTTTTCCTTAAAAACCTACTTGTAACTGCTGTGAATCAGAGTGTATATTCAGGGCAACTTGAATCTATGCTCCCTGGTGGCCATCCACAAGCTTTAGGCCCAAATAAACTCTCTACTTAATCATATTTTCTGAATCTAGTTATTTAAGGTTGACAGTTCTTATCTCCCTAAATCTTTCTTTCTTTCTCTTCAAGGGATTTCTGAAGTCTCAACATAGGCCAAAGTAAATATAATTTTCAGTTTACCACCAAAAAACAAAAAAAAAGAGAGAACTCTTCCAACTGTGTGTGTTAGACATTGAATACAGAATCTTTTGTAAGTGCACCTATATAATAATTTCAACCTAATGTAATCACTTCATGGGTTCTTCCTGCTCACTGCGCAGTCAAAGCCAATTCACCGAAACCATGGCATCGCAATAAATAAAGTTTAATTGACATGAGGCCAGCCATGCCACATGGGAGATGGAGTTATTACTCAAATCAATCTCCTGGAAAATTCAGAGGCTAGAGTCTTTCCAAGGATAGTTTGGTGAGCCCAGGAGTCTGAGTGGGGCCATAGAAGTGGTTGATAGGTGCCAGTGGAACCACTGGTCATCAGAAATGCAAAAACCTGAAAAGACATCTCAAAAGGCCAATCTTAGGCTCTATAATAGTGATGTTATCTGCAGGAATAATTGAGGAAGTTGCAAATCTTGTGACTTCTGGAGTATGGCTGGTAATCCACACCTTAGTAGAATTCAGGCTCCTTTTATCTTCCTAACCTGATGGCCTTTCATTAGCTTTAGAAAGGCTATGTAGCTTTGGAGAAGGGTTACTATTATTTAAACTATAAACTAAGGTCTCCTAATTTTAGCTTGGTCTGAGCCCAAGAATGATTAAATTAACTCTTTTCCCCTTTAGAGAAAAAAGGTGCAGCTCACTGCCAGCACTCATTTAATTTTACATAAACACACTCTTTGAGGCTGAAGCAAATATGACTGATTTTCAATGTGAAAATAAAATATAAAGACCGTTTTTGGAGTTATTTCTAAACAGAATTAATATCAGAATCATCTGAATCATAAGAATAATCTATTTCAGAAAAATCGGATTCATCAAATGAATCTTCAGCTGACAACTGCTCAGGAACGATGTTAACATCATGCATAGGAATGCTACATTTTCTAGAATTTGACATTTTCAGCAATTGAGAATTACTATATTTTGTAAATGGAAACACCACTACTAAAAACAGAATACTATAAATAGAGTGATGTCTTTTGTTTCCAAAGTTGATATGCTATAGCGATCCAAAAATAATAATAAAAGCGAGATATTTTGTAGCAGTTATCTCTGGGTAAGCACTGCAGCTGCAAGTGCCACCAGCAAGTATTCTTAGGGCAAATGGGAAAAGGGTTGAGGACAATTTGGGGGTTAAAGACGAGATGGGGTTGGTTAGATCAGATCTCTTTCACTGTCATAATTTTCTTAGTGTTATAATTTTTGCAGAGGCAGTTTCACTAACTTAAATTTATATCCCTGGGGCATTACCCTTATAATTCCATTTCATGTATATTCCCCCAGGTTTTTACCAATAAAACCTAGTTCTGTTTGATAAATTTTTTGCTATATAGGCCCTCTTGTCGCAAGTTTGACTTTGTAAATGGCCCTTGGGCTCTGGGAGGAAAGCAACTGTTGGGCCATGTGGTTGTATCTTTAGTTTTGTAAGGAATTGCCAAACTGTTTTATAGTGTGGCTATATCTTTCCACATTTCCAGCACAATGTATGAGTGATCCAGTTTCTTAGCACCCTAATCAGAATTTACTGTTGCTACTATTTTTTAGCTATTCTGATAGATGTGTAGTGATATTTTATTCTGGTTTTGAAGCAGTGTCATTGTCTGGGGTAAATCCTTGAGGTTTGTGGTCTCATGTCAAGGGAATCAAGGACATGGACACACAAGTAGTGAATTTAAGAATGGAAGTTTAATAGGTGAAAGAAAGAGAACAGAGAATAACTCTCTCCCCTGCAGAGAGAGAAGGGTGCCCAGGTGGGTCTTCTGGTTCCGTGGTGAAGTGCATGGGGTTTTATAGACTGGCTTGAGGAGGCAGTGTCTGATTCACATAGGGCCCAAAGATTGGTTGGACCAGGTGTGCCATTTACATAGCAAGCGAGGAAGGTGGCCACCCCACCCTAATCTTTTATTATGCAAATGGTGTCTCTTCCTGGCTGGCGCTATGTTGTCTGTTCCTTACTGTACACATGGTTGGCAAAGAAAAGAGATGGACATGAACATGCCTAGCCCACAGGTAGCCTTTTCCTATTGTCACGGCTGCTGGCATTCACCCATGCAAGCTTCCAGCTTGCTTATCTATGTTTGCAGCTTGATTTTACAGGCTGCTCTTTATTAGAAAAATGATTTGGGGGCTGCTTTTCATTAAAATGAAAACCTTACCGAGAACTTCCTTACCCTTACTATCTGTCTAAATAATTTCTTTTTAACTCTTATATCAGTTTTAATTTCTATTTCCCTAGTGGCTAATGGTATCAAATATCTTTTCATGTGCTTACCTGTTATCTGTATGTCCTATTAAGAGATGTCTCTGCATGTCTTTTGCCTATTTTCTAAATGAATTATTTATTTTATTAGTGTTGAGTTTTTGAGAGTTCTTATTACAGATACTAGTTCTTTACTGAATATGTGGTTTGCAAATGTTTTTGATCAGCCTGTAGTTTGTCTTTTAACCCTCTTCATATGGGCTTTCACAAAGCAAATTTTGATGGAGTCCAACTTATCAATTTTCCCTTTTTAAAATTATGCTTAGTAACAATTCTTAAAAACTCTGCCTAACTTCAGACCCTGAAGATTTTCTCCTACTTTTTAAAATAAAGTTTTATGATTTTATGCTTGACATTTAAGTCTATAATGCATTTTGAGTTAACTTTTCTATAATGTGTGAGGTTTAATTCGAAGTGTTTGTTTTCATTTTTTGTTTGTTGGTTCAGTTTGTTTTTTGGTTGTTTTCATGTGTGTGGACAGGAGGCTGTTTGTTTTGGATTTTTTAACCTAGGAATGTCCAATTGTTCCAGCACTTTTTGTTGAAAAGGCTGTCCTTTCTTCATGGAATTGCTTTTGCACCTCTATCAAAAATCAGAGTAATAATCAACACAATACCAAAGAAGAACAAATTTGGAGGACTGACACTACCTGATTTCAAGCCACACCATGTAGCTACATTAATCAAGTTTGGCATTAGCAAGAGAATAAACAAATAGATCAATTGAACAGAATAGAGAGCCCCAAAATAGACCCAACAAATACAGTCAACTCATCTTCGACAAAGGAGCAAAGGCAATACAACGGATCAAGGAAAACCTTTTCAATATATGGTGCTAGAACAACTAAAATCCACATGCTAAAAACTGAAAGTAGGCCATGCATGGCAGCTCATGCCTATAGCCCCAGCACTTTGGAAAGATGAGGTGGGAGGATCCCTTGAGCTCAGGACTTCAAGACCAGCCTGGGCACATGGCAAGAACTTGGCTCTACTAACAACAACAACAAAATTAACCAGATGTGAAGGTGTGCACCTGTAGTCTCAGCTACTTGGGAGGCTGATGTGGGAGGCTTGCTTGAGCCTGGAAGGTCAAGCCTTCAGCCAGCCATGATTGCATCACTGCACTCCAGCCTGGGCAATAGAGTGAGACCCTGTTTCAAAAACAAAAACAGTAAACCAAAACTGAAACTAGACACAAACTTTATACCTCTTACAAAAATTAACTCAAAATAGATCATAGACCTTAAAGTAAAATGCAAAAACTATAATATAAAACTCCTAGCAGATAACAGGAAAAAGTCTAGATGACCTTGAGTTTGCTAATGACTTTGAGACATAACACCAAGGCAAGATTAATAAAAGAAATAATTGATAAGCTAGACTTCATTAAAATAAAAAGCTTCTTCAGGCAAAGTCTGATGGAAAGTCTTTGGCTTGGCTTCTTAGTCTACAGAGGCTTTTAAAAAGTCAAATCTGAGATTTCCTGTTAGAAGTTCCAGTAAAGCAAACTTAAAAAGAGCCTTTATGGTTAATCACCATTCTTGCTGCACTTATGTAAATAATCAGGTCATGTTTAATGAGACTGATTTATTTTGCAAACAAATTAGTTTTACTACAATTATCTTTGGCAGACATGCAGGTGACTATAGAGAGAAAAATGTTTCAGTGGAAAATCCTAGTGTACTATGTGTAACATAGTGTACTATCTGTAACAACATTAGATTATCAGATCTAGCACTATTCATTGTCTTTGAGGTTTTGTTAAACTAAACTGGATCCTGAATTGCTGTAGTTTCCTTGAATATCTGACTACAACTCTCCAAGCTAGCATTTCCAATTGTCTCCCACCTTTCTGACTTGAAACCATTAACAGCTAAGACTGCCCTTTTCCTAAAGTTCTGAAAGCTAAAGCTGGATGACTTGACATAAATTTCAGATAAATCACCACAAAAGCTCAAATGTAGACAACCTTGATGCCTGTTGCTGTGTGGGCCACTCAGAAAGTTCACTAGAACATGCTATGATATCACCAGAGATATTCAAATCACAAACCAGGAAAACCCATTAGATTTAAACTGCCATCCTCATTCCACCATCTAAGAGGCTTTGAGATCAAATCTAGAACTCTCTCGCGTGACTGCCTTATGGACTCAGAAGCTGATTTATCATTTTTTTTCCAGTGATTAACCATAGTTTTTTTTGTGTCCATAGAATGACTCTACTTAAATACTTGTTTGCTTGCACCATATAGAGGCCTAACTTTGATGGGAACCCACCTGCAACACTGCCACCTGAAATGATACACAATTTTCTAACTCAATTGACCTGAGTTTAACTGAACTCAGGACTGAGAGACTGACTCCATAAGATATGGGACTGCGAATTCAGCTTTTAATATGTGAAACTTTCTGAAAATAAAGTTCAAAGGGAGGACTGTAAGTGACTAGAATATGCCACTTTGGCATAAGGATTATTTTGAGCTGAAGACAAGTGAGAAAAAGCAGATATAAGAAGAGTTCTCTGTTCTTCCACTATTTGCCTAAAAGTAGGACATAAATTCACCAATGTGTCCCTCCTCTCCTTTCTACCAGGAAGGACAGCCCCTTACCAGCCTGGGGATCAGCACCAGAGGAACCTAGGTAATGAACTTTATTAACTAGTCTGTATCTACCATTTATTTACCTTTCTATAATTTGCCACCCTTAGAGATTCAAAGTCTTTTTCCTTTGTCTTGTCATTTCTCTAAATTTGCTATTGTTTGTTGAAGATGCTACATAAGCTGGAATTCAAAGCCACCTCTGAGATATACTCATTTTTGTGAGTATCCCCCACATATACATAAGGTACACAAGTTATTAAACTTTATTTGTTTAAAATGAACACAGCCACAGACTGGATGGAACTATTTGCAGAATACATATCTGATAAATGACATGTATCCAAAATATACAAAAAACTCTTCAAACTCACAATAAGTAATCAAACAACCCAACTTTAAAATGGACAAAATATCTGTATAGATGGCAAATTCACCAGAGAAGATATGCAAATAGCAAATAAGATATAAAATAGGAAAATAAGCCTATGAAAACATGCTCAATATTATATGCCATTAAAGCATTGAAAATTAAAACAAGATACTTCTACACACCTATTAGAACGGCTAAAATCCGAAACACTGAGAACACCAAATGCTGGTGAGCATGTGGAGCAATTGGAACCCTCATTCACTGTTCAGGAGAATGTAAAATTGTATAGCACTTTGGAAGATAACTGTGGTAGTTTCTTACAAAGCTAAACAGAGGCTTACCATATGATAGAGAAATTCTGCTGCTAGGCATTTACCCAAATGAACAGAAAATGTGTGTTTACACAAAAACCTCCATAAGAATGTTTATAGCAGCTTTATTCATAATTACCAAAAGTTAGAGGCAACCAAGATGCTCTTCAATGGGTGAATGTATAAACAAACTATGGTACATCTATACAATAGCATATTTCTCAGTGATAAAAAGAAATGAGACTGCATGCAGTGACTCACGTCTGTAATCCCAGAACTTTGGGAGGCCAAGGCAGGATGATCGCTTGAACCCAGGAGTTTGAGACCACCCCTGGCAACATAGTGAGACCCCTGTCTCTATAAAAAAAGAAAAGAAAAGAAAAAAGAGAAATGAAGTATCAAGCCATGAAAAGACATGAAGGAATGTATATTGCTAAGTGAAAAATAGCAGTCTGAAAAAGCTACATCCTGTATGATCTCAACTATATGACAGGCTGGGTGAGGTGAAACTTAGAAATTGTAAAAATTCACTGGTTGCCAAGATTTTAGGGTAGGGGGAAGAGATGAATAGGTGGAGCACAGGTCATTTTTGGGGCAGAGAAAGTCTTCTGTATGATACTGTAATGGTGGATATATGACATTCCCACATTTGTCAAAACCCATGGAACTATACAACACAACACAAAGAGTGAATACTAATGTAAACTATGGATTTTGGTTAATAATTATGTATCAATACTGATTAGTTAATTGTAATATTATGTGCAACCCTAATGCAAGATGCTAATAATAGAAGAAACTAGGGGTGGGGCAGGGAGGGAATGGGGGTTTATGGAAACTCTACTTTCTTTTTTATTATTATTTTTAAATTTATTTTTAATTTTTGTGGTGCATGGTAGATGTATATTTATGGAATACATGAGATATTTTGATACAGACATACAATGTATAAAAATCAAATTAGGGTAAATATGGTATCCATCACCTTAAGTATTTATCCTTTTGTTGTTTTACAAACAATCCAATTTTACCATTTTAGACATTCTGAAATGTACCATAAATTATTGTTGACTGTAGTTGCTCTGTTTTGCTATCAAATGCTAGATCTTATTCATCCTAACTATATTTTTACACCCATTAACCATCCCCAGGTTGAAAAGGAGGGATGAGAGAAGGTACCCTTGTCTTATGCCGGTTATCAAGAGAAATGCTTCCAGCTTTTGCCCATTCAGTACAATGTTTTCTCTGTGAGGTTTTGGTATCAGGGTGATGCTGGCCTCATAGAATGCATTGGGGAGGAGTCCCTTCTCTTCAAATTTTTGGAATAGTTTCAGTAGGAATGGTAGTAGTTCTTCTTTGTACATCTGGTAGAATTTGGCTGGGAATCCATCAGGTACTAGGCTTTTTTTGGTTGATAGGGTATTTATTACTGATGCAATTTCAGAGCTAGATATTGGTCATTCAGGGAATCAACTTCTTCCTGGTTCAGTCTTGGGAGGGTATATGTGTCCAGAAATGGATCCATCTCTTTTAGGTTTTCTAGTTTGTGTGCATAGAGGTGTTCATAGTAGTTTCTGATGGTTATTTTTTATTTCTATGGGGTCAGTGGTAACATTTCCTTCATCATTTCTAATTGTGTTCATTTGCATCTTCTCTATTTTCTTCATTAGTCTAGCTAGCAGCCTATCTTTTTTTTTTTTTTTTTCAAAAAACCAACTCTTGCATTAGTTGAACTTTTGAATGAATTCTCTTCTCTTTCAGAGATGCCAGTAATTCATAGATTAGACCTCTTTACATAATTCCATACTTCTCAGAGATTTTGTTCATTTCTTTTTATTCTTTTCTTAAATTATATATTTTTTTGACTGTCTTATTTCAGAGAGCCTATCTTCAAGTTCTGAGGTCGTGTTTTGTGTCTTGATTTCCTTCAGGTTAAGCTATGAATTTCCTTCTTAACACTGCCTTAGCTGTGCCTCAGATATTCTGGCATGTTGTGTCTTTGTTCTCATTAGTTTCAAAGAACGTATTGATTTCTGCCTTAATTTCATTATTTACCCAAAAGTCATTCAGGAGCATGTTGTTTCATTTCCATGTAATTGCATGGTTTTGAGTGATTCTTAGTCTTGACTTCTATTTTTATTGCAGTGTTGTCTGAGAGTGTGTTTGGTAAGATGTTTGTTCTTTTGCATTTCTGAGGATTGTTTTATGTTCAATTATGTGGTTGATTTTAGAGCATGTGACATGTGGTGATGAGAAGAATTTATACTTTGTTGTTTTTTGTTGGAGAGTTCTGCAGAGGTCTATCAGTTCCATTTGGTCCAATGTTGAGTTCAGGTCCCAAATATCTTTGTTAATTTTCTGCCTCGATGATCTGTCTAATACTGTCAGTGGAGTGTTGAAGTCTCCCACTATTATTGTGTGGAAGTCTGTCTTTTTGTAGGTGTCTAAGAACTTGCTTCATGAATCTGGGTACTCCTGTGTTGGGTGCATACACATTTAGGATAGTTAGGTCTTCTTGTTGAATTGAACCCTTTAGCATTATGTAATGCCCTTCTTTGTCTTTTTTGATCTTTGTTGGTTTGTAGTCTGTTTTGTCTGAAATTAGGATTGCAACTCCTGCTTTTTTCTGTATTCCGTTTGCTTAGTAAATTTTTCCCCATCCCTTTATTTTGAACCTATGGGTGTCATTATGTGTCCAATGGGTCTCTCAAAGACAGCATACCATTGGGTCTTACTTTTTTATCCAGCTTACCGCTCTGTGTCTTTTAAGTGGGGCATTTAGCACATTTACATTTAAGGTTAGTATTAATATGTGTGGATTTGATCCTGTCATTGTGTTGTTAGCTGGTTATTATGCTGGATTATTCATGTGGTTGCTTTATAGTGCCACTGGTCTGCGTATTTAAATGTGTTTCTGTATTAGCTGGTAGCAGTATTTCCTTTCAATATTTAGTGATCCCTTCAAGATCTCTTGTAAGGCAGGTCCCTTGACATTTGCTTATCTGAAAAGGATCTTATTTCTCCTTTGCTTAGGAAGCTTAGTTTGGCTAGATATGAAATTCCTGGTTGAATATATTTTTTCTTTAAGAATATTGAATATAGGCCCCTAATCTCTTCTGGTTTATAGGGTTTCAGCTGAAAGGTCTACTGTCAGCCTGATGGGGTTTCCTTTGTAGGTGACTTACCCTTTCTCTCTGGCTGCCTTCAACATTCTTTCTTTCATTTCAACCTTGGAAAATCTGACAACTATGTGTCTTGGGGATGATCTTCTTGTGTAAAATCTTGCAGGAGTTCTTGCATTTTCTGAATTTGACTGTTGGCCTTTCTAGCAAGGTTGGGGAAGTTTTCATAGAGGATATCCTAAAACATGTTTTCCAAGTTGCTTGCTTTCTCACTCTCGCTTTCAGAGATGCCAGTGATTAATAGATTTGGCCTCCTTACATAATTTCATTATGTAATGAAATTATGTTCATTTTGAACATCCATTTTTATTCTTTAATTTTATTTATTTTTGTCTGACTGCCTTATTTCAGAGACGCAGTTTTCAAGTTCTGAGATTCTTTCCTCAGCTTGGTTTATTCTGCTGTTAATACTTGTGACAGGATTGTGAAATTCTTGTATTTGTGTTATTCAGCTCTGTCAGATCCATTAGGTTCTTTTTTATACCAGCTATTTTGTCCTTCAGCTCCTGTATTATTTTATGGTGATTCTTAGTTTCCTTGGATTGGGTTTTGCCATTCTTCTGATTCTCAACGATCTTCATTCCTATCCATATTCTGAATTCTATTTCTATCATTTCAGCCAGCTTAGCTTGGTCAAGAACTTTTGTTGGTGAACTGGTGCAGTTGTTTGAAGGACATATGACACTCTGGCCATAAGAGTTACTGGAGTTCTTGTGTTGGTTCTTTCTCATCTCTGCATGTGGATGTTCCATTAACTGCAGTGTAGATTGAGTCAATAGACCTCTTTTCTGGATGTTTTCACAGAGTCAAGGCTTTGTGCAGGTTCTTTATTTGAAGCTGATTTCTTGTCTTTGGTTTCAGAGTGGGGTATGTAAGCGAGGTATTTGGGGTGTTGAAGTTTTGGGTTGTGATACAGTAGGTGGCACTTACATGTATTGGTCAGTTGATAGACTCTTGCTCAGTTGTATGGCTCCCTGAAAAACCTCCAAGAAGTACGAATTATGTAAAGAGGTCAAATCTGTGAATCACAACTACACTCCTCATTGTTTCCTCACAGTTTCAGCCATGTTCTCTCTCAATGCTCTGAAAGGGTGGGTCCCTCTCCCCCTTGAATGCTGGCTGTAGATCACAGCTTGGCACTCCTGGGCTGCCCACTGAAGCTCTGGGGCAATCTCAGTGTTTATGCTCCTTCCCCAACTTGGAGGCAGCAGAGGAAGGGTTCTTAGTAGCAGTTATGGCCAAGGGTATTTTGCTTGTCTCCTGGGGGCTCCACCCAGAAATATGTAGGTCAGCAGTTGCTCAGTGCAATCAGCCCAGGATGGAAGGTCTGTGCTGCGGTCCCACGCTGGAGACTTCCTGTCTGGTGATGAGCAGGGAGGTTGGATGGGTACTGTAGAAGACAGACTGGCCTCCTCTTCTTGGGTCTACTGCAGCTTGTTGGAGGTGTGGATAAGGCCTTAGGGTCTTTGCTCCTTTGTTAGTACGAGGGTAGCAAGGGCAGTTCCACTGCAGAGGCAGTGACAGAGAGGCTTTCATTTTCCCTGGGGGCTTTGTTCAGGGAGTTGCAGAGCTGCTACTGGCTTGATAGCTCTGGTGGTGGATGGCTGGAGGCCCAGGCCTAGAGGACCTGCCCAGTGAGGAGATATGGAAATGGGGATCCACATAACCATCTGGCCACTTTTTTATAGGGCTGCTGCAGTATGCTGGGAGCCCACTCCAGTCCCTAGTCACCTTGGATTTTCCAGTACGTGGAGGTATCAACAGTGAAGGCTGTGAAACAGCAACTATGGTGGCCTGCCCCTCTCTCTGGGAGCTTTGTCGCAGGGAGGTACAGACCTATTGCCAGCCTGAATGTACCTGTAGGATGTGGCTGGAGACTCCAGTTGGGAGTTCCCACCCAGCGAGGAGAAACAGGATTGGGGACCCACTTTAAAAAGCAGTCTGGTCACATTTTTGTAGGGCAGCTGTGCTATGCTTGGGGTCTGGTACTGCCCCTGGTCACCTCAGATTCTCCTAAGCCTGAAGGCCAGAATGGTTAAGTAACCCAAACACGAAAGATGGCAGCCTGGCCCTCCCTTTGGGAACTGCATTCCAGGGAGGCTTTAAATCTCTGTCAGCTGGAGAGCACTGGTGAGGGTAGCTGGAGACCCTGGTTGGGAGGTCCCACTTAGTGAGGAGGAATGGGATTGGAGACCTGCTTTAAAAAGCAGTCTGGCCATGTTTTTGTAGAGCAGCTATGCTCTGCTGGGGGACCACTTTCATCCCCCAGGTGGCTGGGACTCTCTAAACCCTGAAGGCTGGAATGGCTAATTGTCCAAAGAGCAAAGATGACAGCCCACCTCTCCCTCTGGGATCTCCATCCCAGGGAGGTTTTAAATCTCTATCAGCCAGAAACCACCAGTAGGGGTGGCTCAAGACCCTGCTTGGATGTCCTGCCCAGTGAGGAAGAATGGGATTGGGACACGTTTAAAAAAGCAATCTGGCCATGTTTTTGTAGCACAGCTATGCTGTGCTGGGGGATCACTTCAGCCTCCAGTTGGCTTGGATTCTCCAAAGCCCGAAGGCTGGAACCACTAAGTTGGCCAAATGGCAAAGATGGCAGGCCACCCCTCCCCCCAGGAGCTCTGTCTCAGTGAAGTGCAACGCTACTATCAGTGGCTGGTTGGAGTTCCAATTTAGTGGGTCTTCTCCTATGAGGTACCTGCAGACTATTGCTGCTCAGCCCCCTGGATTCAACCATTTTCCTAGGGATGTGTACAGGAGTCTAACCTTCCACTTTGCTGGAGTTGCAGTTACTTTTGCTGTGAATCCTGGAAAGCCCAGGTAGCCAAGGCTCCCAGATCTCTTCATGTGCCTGAGTGGCTGCTCTGCCAAGACTCCACATAGCTCTTTGCATCAGACTGAAGGCCCTGGTGGAGTGAGTTCAACCCAAGGGTTGTAAAGATCCATGGGAGAAGTGTGGGTTCCCTCACAGCTTTCCTGAGTTGGGGAGGGTCCCCTGGCTCTGTATCTCTCCCAGGCAGGCCATCATCCTGCCTTGCTCCATGGGTTGAGTTGTTTCATTGATTAGTCCTGATGCATATACCTGGATGTTTTAGTTGAAGGTGCTGTATTTATTTGCCTTTTCCATTCTTCTCTGTATTAGTTTGTTTTCACGCTGCTGATAAAGACATATCCAAGACTGGGAAGAAAAAGAGGTTTAATTGGACTTACAGTTCCGCATGGCTGGGGAGGCCTCAGAATCATGGAGGGAGGCAAAAGGCACTTCTTACATGGAAGTGGCAAGAGAAAAATAAGGAGGAAGCAAAAGCAGAAGCCTCTGATAAACCCATCAGTTCTCATGAGACTTATTCACTATCACGAGAATAGCACAGGAAAGATTGTCTCCTGTGATTCAATTACTTCCCCCTGGGTCCCTCCCACAACACATGGGAATTCCAGGAGATACAATTCAAGTTGAGATTTGAATGAGGACACAGCCAAACCATATCACTCTCCATGAGAGCCACACACACCAGCTGCTTCTAGTCAGCCATCTTGATCACCCCCTTGTAGTTTTCAAAGTAGAGATCTTTCACTTCTTTGGTCAACTTAATTCTTAAGTATTTCATTTTACTTGTAGCTATTGTAAGTGAGATTAGTTTCCTGATTTCTTTTTCAGATGGTTTACTTTTGGCATATAGAATTGCTACTAATTTTTATATGTTGATTTTGTATCCTGCAACTTTACTGAATTTATCAGTTCTAATAGTTTCTTGGTGGAGTCTTTAGGTCTTTCCAAATATAAGATCATACCATCTGCAAACAAGAATAATTTGTTTTCTCTCTTTCCAATTTGGATGTCCTTTATTTCTTTATCTTTTCTAATTGCTCTAGCTAGGACATCCAGTACTATGTTGAATAACAGTGGTGACAGTTGGCATCCTTGTTATGTTCCAGATCTCAGAGGAAAGGCTTTCAGTTTTTCCCCATTCAGTATGATACTAGCTGTGAGTCTGTCATATATGGCTTTTGTTGTGTTGAGTTATGTTTGTTCTATATTCAGAAGGTTTTTAACTTCTTAATTTTTTTGTCATCTTGATTTCTTCATTGACCTACTGGTCATTCAAGTGCACTAATTTCCATGTGTTTGTATATTTTCCAAAATTGCTTTTGTTATTAATTTCTAGTTTAATGATCATTTGGTTTTTGTCCTTCATGCTGTTGATAAGATGTATCACATTGATTAATTTGCATTTTTTGAACCATCCTTGCATCCCTGGGATAAATCCCATTTGGTCACAAAAAATGATCTTTTAAACGTGTTGTTAAATTCAGTTTGCTAGTACTTGGTTAAGGATTTTTGCATCAATGTTCATTAGGGATATTGGCCTGTAGTTTTCTCTTTTTGATGTGTCTTTGTCTGATTTTTGGAATCAGGGTAATATTAGCCTCATAGAATAAGTTTGTAAGTATTTACTCCTCACCTATTTTTTGGAATAGTTTGAATAGAACTTCTATTCATTCTTCTTTAAATTTTTGGTAAAATTCAGCAGAAAACCCATCAGGGCCCAGGCTTTCCTTTGCTGGGAGACTTTATTACAGCTTTGATCTCATTACTTGTTATTGCTCTGTTCAGGTTTTGAATTTTTTCATAGTTAAGTCTTGGGAGGCTGTAGTGTCAAAGAATTTATCCATTTCTTCTAGGTTTTTCCAAGTTATTAGAGGCTACTGCTCCCAATATACACTTGAATAACCAATAGCCTCTAATAATCCTCCTAATTTCTGTGGTATTAGTTTCAATGTCCCTTTTTTCATTTCTAATTTTATTTATTTAGATCTTCTCTCTCTCTTTTTTTAAGTCTGGCTAAAGGTTTGACTTTCTCTTTTCAAAACACCAACTTTACATTTTGTGGATCTTTTGTATTCTTTGTTTCAATTTTATTTAGTTCTGTTTTTATCTTTTTTTATATCTTCCCTACTAATTTTGGGTTTAGTTTGCTCTTGCTTTTCTAGTTCTTTAAGATAAATCTTTTTTTATTTGAAGTTTTCCTACTTTTTTGAGGTAGGCACTTACAGCTACAAACTTTCCACTTAGTACTGCTTTTCCTATATCCCATAGGTTTTGGTATATTATGTTTCCATTATTATTTGTTTCAATAAATTTTTAAATTTTCTTCTTAATTTCTTCATTGACCTACTGGTCATTCAAGTGTATATTGTTTAATTTCTGTGTGTTTGTATAGTCTCCAAAATTCCTCCCGTTATTGATTTCTAGTTTAATTCCATTGTGGTTAGAGAATATACTTGATATAATTTCAATTTTCTTTGATGTTTAAAGACTTGTTTAGTGGCCTAACATATAGCCTATCATTGATAATGATCCATGTGCTTAGAAGAATGTTTATTTTGCAGCCATGTGATGAAATGTTCTGTAGATGTTTATTAGGTCCATTTGGCCTAATAAGATTAAGTCTGATGTTCCTCTTTTCATTTTCTGTCTGGTTGGTCTGTCCAATGCTGGAAGTGGGGTGTTGAACTCTCCAGCTATTATTGTATTACATTCTATATCTCTCTTTATCTGTAACAATATTTGCTTAATATTTCTAGGTGCTCCAATATTGGGTGCATATGTATTTTCAATTGTTATTTCCTCTTGCTGAATTGACCCTTTTATCATTTTATAATTACCTTTTTGGTCTCTTTTTATAGTTTTTGACTTGAAATGTATTTTGTCTGACATAAGTCTAGCTAATCCTTCTCTTTTTTGGTTTTCACTTGCATGGTATACCTTTTTCCATTGCTTTATAGTCAGTCTATGTATATTTTTATAGGTAAAATGTGTTTCTTGTAGGTGACATATTCTAGGTCTTGGTTTTTCTTCTTTTTTTTTAAATCAGTTCAGCCACTCTATGTCTTCTGATTGGAGAGTTTAGTCCAGTTACATTCAATGTTATTATTGATAAGAACTTACTACTGCCATCTTGTTATTTGTTTTCTTGTTTGTGGCCTGCTCTTCCTTCTTTCCTTTCTCCCTGTCTTCCTTTTACTGAAGGTAATTTTCTCTGGTGGTATACAATGACATTTGCAAATATCTCATAATCCATTATTTTAAACTAATGACAACTCAACACTAATTACATAAACAACAAAAAGAACTAACAAGGCAAGAGCATACTAATGAAAACTCAGTTCTCACGAGATCTGGTTGTTTAAAGTGTATGGCACCTCCCCAACTCTCTCTTCCTCCTGCTCCAAAGCCTGTGGAACTGTGAGCCAATTAAACCTCTTTTCTTTGTAAATTACCCACTCTCAGGCATTTCTTTAGAGCAGTGTAAGAATGGACTAATACATTATTTTAGTTATTATTTTTGATCAGTTTATCTTTTAGTCTTTCTATTGAAGATATGAGTAGTTTACACACTACAATTACAGTCATAACAGTCTGTGTTTTTTTGTGTATTTACTACTACCAATGAGTTTTGTACCTTCAGAGATTTCTTATTGCTCATTTAACATCCTCTTCTTTTGGACTGAAGAACTTTAGCATTTCTTGTAGGACAGGCCTGGTGATGATGAAATCCTGCAGCTTTTGTTTGTCTGGGAAAGTCTTCATTTCTCCTTCATGTTTGAAAGATATTTTTGCTGGATATACTATTCTGGAATAAAAGTTGTTTTCCTTCAGCCCTTTAAATATATCATGCTACTTTCTGCTGGCCTATAAGGTTTTTGCTGAGAAGTCTGCTACCAGACACATATTGGAGCTCCATTGTATGTTACCTATTTCTTTTCTCTTGTTGCTTTTAGGGTGTTTTTTTTTTTTTTTTTACTCTTTTCTCTCCTCTTTTCAAGCAGAAGAAAGAAGTCTCTCCCAGAGCTGCCAGCTGCACTGCTTGTGTTTGGAGGAGGATGGCACAGGCATTCCCTTGGCTGCCTTGGCTTGTGTCTCACTAGGTCTCCTGCCCCCCAGGTCCATTGGCTCTGAGCCCAACACAGCACCAGGACTTGTCCAGTAATTGCAGTTCTTGAAGCCTAGACCGACTTTCAAATTTATTTAGGACCCATAGCACTTTAGCCCACAGTGGCAAGACTTGCCAGAACTCAGGTTCCAAACACTAGGATGGATGATTTGCCTCTGGCATAGCTGGTCTAAATGCTCTCTGTGTGGGCACCAGCAGATTTCTGCCCAGTATGACTTTCTACTGTGACAGGGAAGCACTAAGTTTCAATGCAAAGATCCCACAATCACGGTACTTTCCCTTCCCCAAGTGCAGATTTCCTCTCTGTATCATGTGGTCACTGCCAGGGGATGGGAGAAGGATGGCATCAGCAGTTCAAGACTTTCTTTCCTACCCTCTTCAGTTCCTCTTTCACTAATATGAAGTCAAACCAATTACTGTGCTCACTTACCTAATGTTTCATTCTTATGAAGGTGCTTTTTTGTGTGGATAGTTGTTAAGTTTGGTGTTCCTCTAGGGAGGACAATCAATGCAGGCTTCTGTTTAGCCATCTTGCTCTGGCTGTCTTGGAAACTACTTTCTGTGCCATTTTTCTTTAAAAAAAGTATTTTTAGTTTCAATAGCTTTAGTAGTACAAGTGATTTTTGGTTACAAGGATGAATTGTATAGTGGTGAAGTCTGTGATTTTAGTGTACACATCACCCAAATGGTGTATATTGTGCCCACTAGATGGTTTTTCATCCCTTATTCCTCTCCCATCCTATCCCCTTCTGAGACTCCAATGTCCACTGTACCACTCTGTATGCCTTTGCATACCCATAGCTTAGGTCCCACTTATAAGTGAGAACATATGGTATTTTATTTTCCATTCCTGAGTTACTTCACTTAGGATAATCGCCTCCAGTTCTATCCAAGTTGCACAAAAGATACTATTTTGTTCTTTTTAATGCCTGAGTAGTAGTATTCCATTATATATCTATATCTGGATCATCTGTCTATCTCTCTCTCTGTCTATCCATATATATCTCACATTTTCTTTATCCACTCATGGATGGGTATTTAGGTTGATTCTGTATCTTTGCAATTGTGAATTGGGCCATGAAACATATGAGTGTAGGTGTCTTTTTTATATAATGACTTCTTTTCCTTTGGATAGATACCCAGTAGTGGGTTGTTTGGTTCTACCTATTTAATAAAAAAAAAAATTTGAGTATTTCTTTTGGCCTAGAGCATAAAATAGTTACTGAGACACAAAGAGACTCAAGAAAGTTGAGGAACCTCTGATTTAGCTTCATGAAGGGCCAAAAATTTTGACAGAAAAGAAACTTTATACTCAACATTGTAGGCCAGATATTTGTTTTGGGTAATGCAATATAGTGAACAAAAACAAGAAGGAGGAAGAGGAGCAGGAAGGGAAAGGAGGAAGTAGTAGAATAAGAATGGCCATTAACTGAGCACTTACTAAGTGCCAGGCTTTGTGCTAAACATTTTACCTACAATAATATTTTTCAATATAAGGCCTGCGCCATCATAGTACACATTGGATTTTCTCTGTTCTCATTGGTAAAATAGCCATTACCCAAAACTACCTTGGCAGCCCTGTGCCTCTTCCTGCCAGGCACCCCCTGGACTTCCCTACAAAATAGCAACTTAATGAGCCAAGCAGGGGACCTTTATGACCTTGTTCCAGCACCATGGCTGATATTTGTTATGCTTAATTATTGCTTGGCCTTCCTAATGTTAAGTATTTAGCATTCCACTCTTGTTCAGTCCTCACAGCAACACCTTTGGGGATGCTGATTCCAATGGCCCAAAATATATCTTGACCTTGCAGCCGGTTTATATTTTTCTTGATGTGAGAGATAACCCTAAATATGAGGAGATCTTTCTCTGAAGTTTGATCAGCTGACACAAATTTCCCAATTTTTAAGGACACTACCTAATATTTTATTCAAATTTAAAAAATCAACAAATATATATTTTACAAGAGGCAAATCTGTGTGTGTGTGTGTGTGTGTGTGTGTGTGTAATGTAATGTAATGCCTAGAGCAATCACTTTAAAAAGCTGCATAAAGGGATGTACTCACAAACACTATAGATAAAATAGAATTCTAAAAAAAAAAAAAAGTTGACATAACCCACAGGAAGGCAGAAAAAGACAAATAGAACATGCAGAAAAAAAAATAAAATGGCAGACATAAGTCCTAACATATCAGAATTACATTAAAAGTCAGTGGGGCAGGCCGGGCGCAGTGGCTCACACCTGTAATCCCAGCACTTTGGGAGGCCGAGACGGGCAGATCACGAAGTCAGGAGTTCAAGACCAGCCTGACCAACATGGTGAAACCCCGTCTCTACTAAAAATACAAAAATTAGCCAGGCGTGGTGGTGGATGTCTGTAATCCCAGCTACTCAGGAGGCTGAGGCAGGAGAACCACTTGAACCCGGGAGGCAGAGGTTGCAGTGAGCCAAGATCGTGCCACTGCACTCCAGCCTGGGTGACAGAGTGGGACACTGTCTCAAAAAAAAAAAAAAAAAAAAAAAAAAAGGCAATGGGGCTGGGTGCAGTGGCTCACACCTGTGATACCACCACTTTGGGAGGCTGAAGTGGGAGGATCACTTGAGGTCAAGGGTTCAAGACTAGCCTGGGAAACGTAGCAAGACCTTAATTCTATGAGAGAATAAAAAAAATTAGCCAGGTATGGTGGTGTGTGCCCATAACCCTAGCTACTCAGGAGGCTGAGGCAGAAAAATTGCTTGAGCCCAGGAGTTCTAGGTTACGGTGAGCTATGATCACATGACTGCACTCCAGACCCTGTCTCCAAAAAAAAAAAAAAAAAAAGCCAATGGGTTAACTACCCCATAAAAACAAGCTAAACAAGAAAAGTTACATGATCATATTAATCAAAGCAGAAACAAATTTGACAAAATTTAACACTCATTCATGATAATAAAAAAAAACTTTCAGGAAAACAGGAATAGAAGGGAACTGCTTCAAATTGATAAAGATCATCTACTAAAAACATACAGCTATTAATAAACTTAATGTTTATAGATGTTGGTGGGATGGTAAAAAGGGAATTATTATACACTGCTGGTGGGAATGTAAATTAGTACAACCTTTATGGAAAACAGTATGAAGATTTATAAAGAACTAAAAGTAGATCTACCATTTGATCCAGCAAAACCAAGATGGTGACAAGAGTAACCTCTTATGGTCCTCATTGCTACACTCTCACCAGTGCCATGACAGTTTACAAATGCCAGGACAGTATCAGGAAGTTACCCCATATGGTCTAAAAAAGAGAAGCATGAATAATCCACCCTTTGTTTAGCATATAATAAAGAAATAACCTGGGCGCAGTGGCTCATGCCTGTAATCCCAGCACTTTGGGAAGCCGAGGTGGGTGGATCATGAGGTCAGGAGATCGAGACCATCCTGGGCAACAGGGTGAAACCCTGTCTCTACTAAAATACAAAAAAAAAAATTAGCCAGGCGTGGTGGTGGGCACCTGTAGTCCCAGCTACTCAGGAGGCTGAAGCAGGAGAATGGCGTGAACTCAGGAGGTGGAGGTTGCAGTGAGCCGAGATCACACCACTGCACTCCAGCCTGGGTGACAGAGACTCTGACTCAAAAAGAGAAAGAAAGAGAGAGAGAGAGAGAGAGAAAGAAAGAAAGAAAGAAAGAAAGAAAGAAAGAAAGAAAGGGAAAGAAAGAAAGAAAAGGAAAGAAAGAAAGAAAAGGAAAGAAAGAAAGAAAAGGAAAGAAAGAAGGAAGGAAGGAAGGAAGGAAGGAAGGAAGGAAGGAAGGAAGGAAGGAGGAAGGAAGGAAGGAAGGAAGGAAGGAAGGAAGGAAGGAAGGAAGGATAAAAATGGGCACCCAGCAGCCCTAGGGCTGCAATGTCTATGGAGTAGCCATTCTTTTATTCCTCTACTTTCTTAATAAACTTGTTTTCACTTTATGTACTCCCTCTGAATTCTTTCTTTCTTGAGACCCAGGAACCCTCTCTTGGGGTCTGGCTTGAGACCCCTTTCTGGGTAACATCTTTCTGGCAACCATGAAGGGACGAAACTGAGGAGATCCCCCAGGGAATAGACTGCAGCACTGATTGGTTGACTTTGGGTAAGTGGTGGTGAGGCAGGAAAATAGGGTATGGAGATAAGGAACATAAGGCCGATTCACACTTCAGCTATGACAGGAAATAACCTCTCCATGAGGCATACACTGAATAAATGACTTTGTAACTTTACTTCATCCTCTCCATTTACATAGGGCATACCCAAAGAAACCAATGATATCCTCTAGGGATATCTTTGTTTTGTTGCTATTGAGACAGGGTCTTGCTCTGCCACCCTAGGCTGGAGTGCAGTGGCTCACTGCAACCTCTGCCTCCCAGGCTTGAGTGACCCTCCCACCTCAACCTCTCAAGTAGCTGGGACTACAGGTACACACCACCACACCTGGATAATTGTTAAATTTTTTGTAAAGACAGGAAACCTATCTCACGTGCAGAGACACACATAGGCTCAAAATAAAGGGATGGAGGAAGATCTTAGCAGTAGCAAAAACAAAAAATAATTATTCACATATGAGAAATACTCAGTAAGATTAACAACTTACTTTTTATCAGAAATAATGGAGCTCAGAAGTCAATAAATTGACATATTCAAAGTATTGAAAGAAAAAGAAGAAACTAACCACCAAGAATTATATATCCAGATTTTTCTAAGATTTTCTCTTTTATTTGACTTTTGATGGTTTGACTATGATATGACTAGGTGTGGATCTCTTTATGTTTAGGCTACTTGGAGTTCTTTAAACTTTTTGGATGTGTAGATTATTGTTTCCAGCAAACTTGGGACATTTTCAGCTACTATATCTTCAATAGTTTATTTTTCTTCTTTCTCCCTTCTCTCCTTTTGGAACTTCTATTTTGCATATGTTGGCATGCCAATTGTTTTTCATTGTTTCTGACACTGTTCCTTTTTTAAAGTTCTTTTGTTTGTTTGTTTCTTTAGACTGGATAACGTCTATTGACCTATCTTCAAGTTCACTGATTCCGTTTTTCAGCCTAAACTTGCTGTGAACCTTCTATTAAGTTTTTTATTTGTTACTGTACTTTTTAATTCCAGAGTTTCTCTTTGGTTCTTTAATTTCTTTCTACTGATATTGTCTGTCTAATGAGGCATTGTTTTCGTATTTGTTTTAAATTATTTAAAAGTGGTTTTCTTTAATTTTCCAAACATATTTATAATAAGCTGATTTAAAGGTTTTCTCTACTAAGTATGCTCTTCAGATAGTATGGGCCAGTCTCCTGTTTCTTTGCATGTGTTGTACTTTTTTGTCAAAAATTATACATTTTAGATTTTTTTTTTTTTTTGCTAAATACCAGAGTATTTAAATGACTCTGAAATTTTATTACTCCATCCACACCAGGGTTTGTTGTTGTCTGTTTAGCAATTTACCTAGGCTAGTTCTATAGAGTCCCTGCAGTATGCTGCCACAGACATCTATGCTCACTTTTTAAAAAATTCTTGTTTCTATTTTTAAGCCTAACTTCCTAAGGGTTGCCCTATGTTTACATACTTCAGGGGTCAGACAATGATTGGTTAGGTTTTCTTAAACGACTTGAATAAGTAAATCTTCTGCAACTGGCTGAGGGAAGCTGTTTATGAGTTTCCACATGCCTTCAAAGTTCAGGCAGTTTATAAATTTGCCTTAGGCTTCATTTCCTGCTTAACTGAGCTCCAAGGTCAGTAAGAGATAAATAAGTAACTGGGGCCCCTGTTGGTGTTTCCTGAACATGCATGCAGCCTTGAACATGCACACAACCTTCTAAATCCCCAGGAACATTACAAACATATTATAGAGCTTATCAAAGTCCCCTGTGGCTCTCTTGTTTCTCAGGTAACTCTATAAAATATTTGCTAGTCTCTTGGTGCCTCAACCTATATTGTAGCCCTAAGCAGTTGCAATGCTGACTTTGAGCAGATTGCTTCTAATTGCTATTCTTTTCATGAATACCCAGAGATAGAGCTTTTTTGAGGTTCTCCAAGTCAGATCAGTTCCTTCCAGCAGACAGAAGTCCTCAAGACTACCTTATCGCAGAGCTGACACTCAGAGAGGGAAAAAGATGGAAAATATAAAAAAGAACATAAGAAACATAAGGAATAACATGAACAAATCTAACTTTCATAATTGGAGTTCCAAAAGGAGAGCAGAGAGAGAAAGAGAGAATAGGGAAGAGATGATCTTTGAAAAGTTATTGGCTAAAATTTTCCCAAAACTAATGAAAGACATAAAGCCACTGATGCATGAATTCCTGAAAATCCCAAGCAGGATGAATATAAAGAAAGTCGCATCTTGGCACATTACAGTAACACTAATAAAAACCAAGTTCAAAGAAAAAAATTTACAACAGCCTGAGGGGGAGAAATATTACCTTCAGTTTTTAATTGATTTGGTGCTGACTTTCAATAAAATGGTGGCAGTGAGAATATAAGTAGTGAAAAAAGTAACTGGTAATCTAGAATTACAGACCCAGAAAATACACCCAGCAAAAATATCCTGCAAAAATGAAGGAGAAATGAAAATGTTGTCAGAATAACAAGAACAGAGAATACTTCCTAAGCAGAATTACACTAAAATTACTATAAAAGGTAGTTCTTCAGGCAGAAGGAAAATTATTTCAGATAAAAACCTAGAAATTCAGCAAGGAGTGAAAGACAATAGAAAGAGTAATTATATGGATTAATCTAAATGAATATTGAGGATATGCAACACTAATATATTGTCTTGTGAGGTGTAAAATATGTTTAGGATTAAAATACATGAAAACAATAAAACAAAAGGTAGAATAGACTAAATGGAATTATAATGTTCTGAAATCTGAGCATTGCTAGGGAAGAGGTTAAATTAATCATGTATGTTTACTATAAGAAGTTCAGGATGTATGTAACAACCCAAGGGTAATCACTTAATTAAAAAAAGAATATATAATAGAAAAAGTTAATAGTGGGGTAATGAAACTAAATATTTGATTAATCCAAAAAGAAGGCATAAAAGAAAAGTAGGGCCAGACACGGTGGCTCATGCCTGTAATCCTAGCACTTTGGGAGGCCGAGGGGGGTGGATCACTTGAGGTCAGGAGTTTGAGACCAGCCTGACCAACACAGTGAAACCCCGTCTCTACTAAAAATACAAAAATTAGCCGGGCATGGTGGCACATGTCTGTAATCCCAGCTACTTGGGAGGCTGAGGCAGGAGAATTGCGTGAACCCAGGACGTGGAGGTTGCAGTGAGCCGAGATCACACCACTGCACTCCAGACTGGGTGACAGAGCAAGACTCTGTCTCAAAAAAAAAAAAACAGAAAAGTAAAA
The DNA here is from genome assembly GCF_009828535.3 of Hylobates moloch. NCBI lineage: Eukaryota > Metazoa > Chordata > Mammalia > Primates > Hylobatidae > Hylobates > Hylobates moloch. The sequence continues at coordinate 39,728,953 of NW_026652279.1, forward strand.
GGAATATAAAAGAGGTTAAGTAGAAAACAAATAATAAGATGGTAGATAAAACCTAAATATTATCAATAATTCTACTAAATGTAAACAGACTAAATATTCCAGGTGGAAGACTAAGACAGCCTGAATTTTTTTTTTTTTTTAAGACAAAGTTTTGCTCTTGTTGCCCAGGCTGGAGTGCAGTGGTGCGATCTCGGCTCACTGCAACCCCCACCTCCCAGGTTCAAGAGATTCTCTTGCCTCAGTCTCCCAAGTAGCTGGGATTACAGGCATCTGCCATCATGCCCAGCTAATTTTTTGTATTTTTAGTAGAGACAGGATTTCACCATGTTGGTCAGGCTAGTCTCGAACTCCTGACCTCAGGTGATCCATTTGCCTCAGCCTCCCAAAGTGCTGGGTTTACAGGCATGAGCCACCACACCTAGCCAATAGCCTGAATTTTTAAAAAAGAAAACCTACATGGTGCCTACAAGAGACCACACCTTGAAGATAAAATCACAGAAATATGTAAAGTAAAAGGATTGAAAAAGATATCCCATAAAAGTGTAAAGGAAAATGGGTTCAGCTACATTAATATGAGATAAAGTAAATTTCAGGTAAGAAGCTTTGTAGAGATAAAGAGGGGTATGATATAATGATAAAGGATTAATTTGCCGTATATCATATAACAATTTAAAATCTATATGTACCTACAATATAGCCTCAAGATATATAAAGCAAATTTGACAGAAATAGACAAATCTTCAATTATATTAGGAGACATTTGCTCTAGTTGACATATAGAACATGGCACACAACAAAATACATATTCTCTTTTTTTTTTTTTTTTTTGAGAAGGGGACTTGCTCTGTTGCATAGGCTGGAGTGTAGTAGTGCAATTATAGCTCACTGCAGCCTTGAGCTGCTGGGCTCGAGCTATCCTCCCACCTCAGCCTCTCAAGTAGCTGGAATTACAAGTGCGAGTCACCATACCTGGCAAAATATTCTTTTTTTCAAGTATACATGCAATATTTACATAAATTTATCTGGATAGAATTCTAAATCATAGGCCAGATGCAGTGGCTCATGGCTGTAATCCCAGCTTTTTGGGAAGCCAAGGTGGGAAGATCACTTGAGCTCAGGAGTTGGAGACCAGCCTATTCAAGATAGTGAGACCTGGTATCTACAAAAAAAAAATAAAAAAAATTAGTTAGGTATGTTGACACACACCTGTGGTCCTAGCTACTTGAGAGGTTGAGGTGGGAGATTGCTTGAGCCCAAGGAAATTGAGGCTGCAGCGAGCCATGATTGCACCACTGCACTCCAGCCTGGGCAACAGAAAGAACTTGTCTCAAAAAAAAAAAAAAAAAAAAGAAAAGAAGAAGAAGAAGAAGAAAGGACTACAAAACAAATTTGTTGCCTAAACAAATTTCATAGGATTGTATTTCCATCAGAATGTGTTCTCTGATCATAGTAGAATTAAGGTAGATATTAATAAAAAAAGAATAATTTAGAACATCTTTGATATTGTTAGAAATTAAGCAACGCAATTCTAAGTAACCCATAGAAAAGGGGAAATCCAAAATAAATTAGAAATCCTTTAAAACTGTTGGGTGGATCACTTGAGGTCAGGAGTTCGAGACTCAGCCTAGCCAACATGGTGAAACCCCACCTCTACTAAAAATACAAAAATTAGCTGGGCATAGTGGCGGGTGCCTGTAATCTCAACTACTTGGGAGGCTGAGGCAGAAGAATCGCTTGAACCTGGGAGGCAGAGGTTGCAGTGAGCCAAGATCGAGCCACTGCACTGCAGCCTGGGCAACATAGTGAGATCCCATCTCAAAAACAAACAAACAAACTGGATTATATTTAAAAATTGCATTGTAATGAAAATGCAACATGTCAAAACTAATAGGATCCTGCAGTTGAGCAAAGGAAATGAAACAGTACAATATACCTTTGATACAAGGCAGAAAATTATGAATGTCTTCACCAAATAACAAATAGAGCTCTACTGAGGTTTAGAGTTAGGAACAGGTGTATCCCAGAGGTGGATCACAAAAGGCCTCATAGAAGTGGTGATATTTAAATGAGGTTTCAAACAAATATGATGAAAAGTTGGAGCTATAGAATAGAGGTAAGAAGAAAAATGTCTAACAGGTTGCAGCTCAAGTTGTGATCACAGAAAAATTAATCAAATTTTAAAAATTAATTGCCTAAGTACACATATTATAAAAGAATAAAAGCTGAAAAATCAACCCTAGAAAGAGAATAGCAAGTTTGAAAGACTCAATATTGGAAAAGATCTATTCTATAGATGTAATGCAATCCTGATTGAGATCTTAACAAATCTGTGTGTATATGTGTTGCATATATACAACTTGACAAGGGCCATAGCAAAGATAAGGCTAGATAGGTAGGTAGGGGCCAGGACAGATAGGGCATTGTTGATCTTATTATGGAGTTGGAAGTTTATCCTTAAAGTAGGGAGCAATGAAGGGTTGTTACGCAGATGAGCTGTGTATTAAAATATATCACATTGATAACAGTTTTAAGAAAAAATAGATTAAGCATAAAAGGTTGTTGTAAAAATCTAGAGATATAATGGTGATTTTAATAGTGGCAATAGGAAAGGACAGAAGTGGACAGATTTGAAACTTATTTAGTAGGTAGGTTTCAAGACTTGTTACTAGAGTCAATGGATAATGCCTGTATTCCTAATTTGGAAAATGGGTAGATGGTATTGAATTTTGAACCATATAATCATACTCTTGTGATATTCTCCTGCAGTTCCAGGCAGCCCAGAAACAGGAATAAAAATAATATAGATTTGTGTAGTGGTACAGATTAGCAGAAATGATGAAAGTCAAGAAAGGGGAAAATTTTGAGGTGGTAGCAAACAAAGAGCTAAAATAATTGACCATGGTGTCCAGGTTAGTTTCAAGACAAATGAAACCATACTGGAATGTAATCTGAGAGAAGTGAGACATATCAATTGAAGATTACAATAAAAACAGTGAGTTCAATTAAGAGGAAGGAGAAAAGTAAATGTGCAGAAGATTAATATTAGAGAAGATTTTTTAAATGGAGATCTTGCTGGTAGCATTTTTCAAGGCATATTTAAGTTTGACATATAGCTTAGTCTGAGGATGATTGAGTTATCTTAGGTAAAATGGAGGTCGTGGAATTTCAAAAAAGGTCAAAGAATTGTGAGTCCTGGATGTTAATGGTTTTTGTCAATGGATGTGGGAAACACCAAAAGTGATTGTAGAAGATAAGACAGAAAAAGATTGAGAGTCAGATACTACAGTTAGAAAAACACAAAGCTTCTGATAGAAAATTTTTGAAAATTGAAAAACTTTTGAGCTCATTGATGGCAAGAATTGTGTTTCATTCATCCTTGTCTTTTTTGTATATAGCACATCTAGAACATAGCAAGTGCTCAACAAATATTTGCTGGTTGAACTGACTCCATTGCCTTTTATTCCTCATAAATGTGTATTTGCCCATGGTATGCTAGATAGCTATTTCAAATGGAGAGATCAGGTGATGAAGAGGTGATCTAAGAGCTGAGTGACAATAAGAGTCAACACAAGATCAGGGGAAAGAATATTCTAGGCAGTGGAAAGATCTTGTCAGGAACAATCTTGGCATGTTTCAGAAGCAAAGATTGCTAGTGTAGTTGTAGCTTATTGGTCAAGGGAGAAGAAAATGATAAATGTGGCTGGACATAGTGGCTCACACCTGTAATCTCAGCACTTTGTGAGGCCGAGGTAGGGGGATCACTTGCATCCAGGAGTTTGAGACCAGCCTGGACAACATAGCGAGACTTAGTCTTGACAAAAAATAAAAAACTAGTTGGGCATGGTGGCACATCCTGTAGTTCCAGCTACTAGGGAGGCTGAGGAGGGAGGATTGCTTGAGTGCTGGAGGTTGAGGCTGCAGTAAGCCATGATCACACCACTTCACTTAGCTTGGGTGACAGAGTGAGACCCTGTTTCAAAAAAAAAAAAAAAGAAAGAAAGAAAGAAAAAGGAAGGAAGGACCATCAAATTGAATTAAATTGTGGAGGAAAAAGGATTTAGGCAAACATACATAGAAATTACCAGAACCCAGGTCTACTAATAGGAAAAAGTACCTTCTTTAGGTTAAAGATAAAAATTGGTTTTTATCCAATTATAACACAGAGTGTGTCATTTACATTAAATTGCATTCTCCTGAGTTTCCTCATATTTCATAGGTCACCCATCTCATTGCCTTTGCTGCATCCTCCTCTTCTCCAAACCTCCAATGTTGGAGGACTCCCAAGCTCACCCATTCCTTGACCATTTCTCTCTCTCTCTCTCTCTCTCTCTCTCTCTCTTTAGAGATGGGGGTCTCACTCTATGGGCCAGGCTGGAGTGTAGTGGTGTGATCATCACTCCCTGTAGCCTCAAACACCTGGGCTCCAGCAATCCTCCTTACCTCAGCCTTCTGGGTAGCTGGGACTACAGGTGCACACCAGCACACCCGGACCTACATAATCTGATCCCTAGCTTCCTTTGACTGTATATTTTACCTCTTTGCCCTTTATTCTTGTCAAACTGTCCTTCTTGCTCATTATTTCTCTATACACATTCACTTCTTGGGAAATCTCTTCCAGTTTCATGGCTTTAAATACCATATATATGCTGATGACTCTCAAGTTTATGTTCCTAGCTCCAACCTCTTACCTGATCTTCAGACTCATATATGAAACTGCTAATTTAATGTCTCTAATTGGATACCCATTAGTATGGGTAGAAGCTCAACATGTCCAAAACAGAACCCATACCAGAAAACTTTTCTTATCCTAGTCTTTGCTATTTCTAGAAAATTGCATCATGATTCATCCTTACTACTTAGGACCAAATCTAGGAGTGAGCTTTCTTTTCTCTTTCTTGCTTGCTTGCTTGCTTGCTTTCTTGCTTTCTTGCTTTCCTGCTTTTCTTTCTTTCTTTCTTTCCTCTTTCTTTCTTTTCCTTTTCCTTTTCTCCTTCCTTCCTTCCTTCCCCCCTCTCTCTCTCTCTCTCCCCCTCTCCCTCCTTCTTTCTTTTTGAGACAGGGTCCTATTGTCCAGGCTAGAGTACAGTGGTGTGATCATAGCTCATTGCAGCTTTAAGCACCTGGGCTCAAGGGATTTTCTGCCTCAGCCTCCTGAGAAGCTGGGGTTACAGGTGCACACCACCACACCTGGCTAATTTTTTTATTTTTATTTCTTGTAGAGAGGGGGCTCTCATTATGTTGCCTAGAATGGTCTTGAACTCCTGGCTTCAAAGAATCTTCCTCCCTTGTCCCTGCAAAGAACTGAGATTACAGGTGTAAGGCACCACATCTGGCTCATTTCTTTCTTTTAAATTGTGTATCCAAACTACACTCAAATCTTGTCAGTTCTAGCATAAAGCTTAATTCCAAGTCAAACTGTTTCTCTCCACCTCCACTACTATCACCTTGTCCAAGTCACGACCATCTATCACCTGAACTATTGCAAAAGCCTCCTAACTTAACTCTCTACTTCTTTTCCTTCCTGACTATAGATAATTCTCCCCTTAGCAGCCAAAGTGATCTTAAATGATCACATTATGTCACTCTCATGTTCTAAACTTCCAATAGTTTAACATGTCACTTAGAATAACATCAAAATGTCTTATGATGGTGACAGTCATATATGTCCATATATAGTTAGAGAGTCTTTAATATGCAAATGTTAAGAAAAACTGTATATTGCAGTTTCAGTCAATGACAGACTTAATATGTAATGGTGTTCCAATTAGGTTATAATACTGCATTTATACCTCTTTTCCAATTTGTGTGTCCACATTTTTTCAAATGAATTATGTCATTCACTTTTTTAAAAATTGATACATAACAGATATAGACATTTTCAGAGCACATATGAATAATCTGATACATCTATATAATGTGTACAGTTTTTTGTACCTTTTCTATGTTTAGATATGTTTAAGTATACAAATACCATTGTGTTACAATTGCCTACAGCATTCAATACAGTAACATGCCGTGCAGGTTTGTAGCCTAGGAGAAACAGTCTACACCATATAGCTGGAGAAACAGTCTACACCAAATAGCTGTAGTGGGCTATACCATAGGTTTGTGTAAGTACACTCTATGATGTTTGCATAATGACAAAATTGCCTAGCAATGCATTCCTCAAATGTATCCCTGTCATTAAGTGATAAGTGCTAGAATGTAAGCTCACATTATGCTGTAGTTTCCAAAAACAACTCATGTTACCTTACACTGCATTAACAGAAGTGCATTGTTTGAAGAAAGGCAGGTGCTAGTTCTTCCAGTCAGACTACTTTGGAACGTTATATTTGACTCCAGGTATTTCATATTAAGATATCTTAATATTAATTGCTGTATTCCAGATAAAGAATGTTTTTCAGAAGAGAGAAAGTAGGATGGTAAAAGGACAAACTATGCCTGGTGAAGAACCATTACAGGAACCGAGAATCTTTACTTTGAATACTTGATGGTTAGAGAAGAGCCATGAAAGTTCTCCCCAAATAGCTAAACATCTGCCACATGCAAAAGGGGGTATACTTACTCTTCTTCTTTTTTTTTTTTTTTGAAATGAAGTCTCGCTCTTGTCCCCCAGGCTAGAGTGTGATGGCGCGATCTCAGCTCATTGCAACCTCTGCCTCCCGGGTTCAAGCAATTCTTCTGCCTCAGCCTCCCGAGTAGCTGGGATTACAGGCACCTGCCATCACACCTGGCTAATTTTTGTATTTTTAGTAGAGACGGGGTTTCACCATGTTGGCCAGGCTGGTCTCGAACTCCTGACCTCAGGTGATCCACCTGTCTCAGCCTCCCAAAGTGCTGGGATCACAGGCGTGAGCCACTGTGCCTGGCCGGCTGTTATACTTATTCTTGTTAGCTACAGGGGAAAAAAAACAATGGTAGGAGGTTTCAGAGAGGAAGCTCAGCACTTACAAGGAAGAAATGCTCAACAGTTTTTTCCAAACCAATGTTCTGCAGAATACTATAACATGTTAATTTAAACAAGATATCTTGTGTCTTTACTGCAGGATATCTCAGAGTCTTTAATATGCAAATATTAAGTAAAGGATACAGTATGCCACATTTCCCAAACTTATTTGTCCATAGACACTTCTATTTACAAAACTGTGTTAATGTCTCTTGAAACAATGGTCATAGAACAGTTTGGGTTAAAGCTATTTAAAAATGAACAGGCTGTCTTCTAAAGGAGTAGGGTCAGGTTCACATCAAGATATCTGGAAAAACTGGTTGGTCTTGCTGCCACTCTTGTACTGCTGAAATGCTTGTCATTAAAACTGAAGTATATAAAGCTTGGGCACTTACAGCAATTTCTCTTAGCTGTCAACAGTAACATTATCTGTTAATATTAACTGGTGCCTACTAACATGAACATTGTTACCTATTAACATTAACAGTATGAGACCCAACACTGTTCTACATGAGAATAATGTTTTAAAACCAATGGAAATGAAGCTCTCTAGAATAGTGATTCTGAACTTTTTTCCTAGTAACACACTGCACAGTCATGACATTCCCGTGTCTGTCCTCGATTCATTCATTGTGTGTGAGGTAATGTTTCTCAATTTTTTTTCATGACCACACACATACACAAACAAAACCCTCATGCTCTACCATCCCTACTCCCACAAATTTTGATAGGAACCTCATATAGGACCATGCTCCTCTATTGACATTTCCATTTTAGAACCTCAAACCTAGAGCATTAATGTAACTTTTTTTGAATAAAAAGAAAATTTCTAGGCTTCAAGGAAGAAATGGTATTTAAAACTTATGGGAAAAGTAAATCAGGAAAACAACATCAAAAAGGAACTACTACTTTGATATTTTTGAGGCTAAATGGAAACATTAATAAAGGAAGTTGGACTTACAGAAATGTTGTTATTGAATATTTGCTGCAATAAGCAAGACAAGGTGTAATAATAAGAAAAAGCTGGGTCAGCAAGCTTGACAGGACAGGGTTGCAAATTATAATTATTGTTTATACAACTGTTCACTGAAGGGCATAGTCCAGTGCCATAGAGGCTAAGAAGAATGTACTCTGTAAAAGAATGACTGGCTCTTCAGGATTTCTACAACTTACACATGTTCCTGTTCTCCAGAACCATGTTTACTAATGTTTACTATCTCTGATCTGGTTTCCATGATCTATCCATACTGAGAAAGGAGTGTTTGGATAAGTAAATAAAATACTATCATAATCAGAAAGCTATAACTTCTCCTATGTTTTAATAAAATGGCATTCTGCTTCCTACCATCTGTATTGACAAGTTTACTAAAGTCTTATCAAACCTAGATAGCTGACAAACCAGGATGGACCAGATCATATCATACATACCAATTCTTGAGGCCCCTGTGAGTAGCATAATTACATTGCTTATAGAAAAACTTGAAATACCATTTCTTTGTTATTCTGCAATTTTGCCTCTAAATCAGCACCTCAAAAATCAGGGCCATCAGTCCTAAATGGCAGTTACCTATAAAGGAATTCCCATAACTTTGCATACCCACAGAGAATGATCTCCATTATACAAGTATATTTTCATGGCCATTTGGAGATACCAGGCCAGCTCCAGCAACACTGCACAAGTTTTAATGAGTTCACTGATGGACGGGCAGACATAGAGTCTCAGGGGCCTTGTTTAAAGATGTACTGGAAAACCAGTCCTGGAACTTCTGTCATTGGAGAAAGGTGGAGGAGATCAGCTCTGATATGCTGCTATCTCTCTTGTCTAATCCAGCAGAAGAAAAAAAATGCTTGAAGACAGGGCCAGGAATTGGGGTCAGGACAGAATCTAGGGAGTCATCAGAGTTTTGTCTTCTTGGTCTCTAGGTTGATCATGTTCCCTTGGATGTGAGGAATCTGCTTATCTGCTGGACCCTGCATATCCTCTGTCTTTACAGGAACGTAGTAGTAGCCCATGATGGAGAAGATCAGGCAGATCACCAGCAGGAGGCAGGAAAACAAAATGAATTCGGCCCACTACAGGGGGAAATAAATATGAGAAGAATATGGAGAAACCTGAAACTAAAGAGATCTTTACAGGATGAGGAGTGGGGAGACAACTGACCTGGGATCACCAGTTTCACCAGACTTTTGCTGGACAAAGACTGGGTTCACTGACCTCTCCTCACATAGATATATTGTAGTCATTATTGCCACTTACATATGCCTATTTTCCTAGTAAAGTCTGTATATCTAACCCATTTCATGTCACAGCACTGAATGGGGAATACGGGAAGCAGAGAGATAGGGGGAAAGGGAGAAGAGAAAGCTGGAGGAAAAACTTGAGTAGAAATGAATCCTGCTTCCCTCAGATCCATACCTGTACCAGGCCACTGAACTGTGCCACAACAAGCACGATGATATTCCCAACTGCAATTGTCAATAGCCAAGCTGCCTGGAGTACAGATTTCATGCTAGAGGGAGCCTGGGGATGACACAAGTTTGAAAGTAAACAAACTCCCTTCACTGCCCTCATGCCCCATGCATCCAGGAAACTTCTCCCACAAAAGCTTCCAAGTTAGAACTTCCCTCATTAAGTTCAGCTATCACATTGATTCAGAGGGTGTTAATAATGTAAACAGTAAGAATAAGATGAAGCTCCTAATTGAATATTTATAAATTCATTATGTCATATAATCTTCATTACAACCCTAAGAGATAAGTTCTATTAGTATTCTTATACATTTAAAAAATAGCATTACAGACTGGGTGCGGTAGCTCACGCCTGTAATCCTAGCACTTTGGGAGGTCAAGGTGGGCAGATCATCCAAAGTCAGGAGTTAGAGACCAGCCTGGCCAACATGGTGAAACCTGTCTCTACTAAAAATACAAAAATTAGCCAGGAATGGTGGTGTGCGCCTATAATCCCAGCTACTCAAGGGGCCAAGGCAGGAGAATCGCTTGAACCGAGGAGGCAGATGAAGTCTCACTCTGTCCCTCAGGCTGGAGTGCAGTGAGCTGAGATTGCACCACTGCACTCCAGCCTGGGTGATAGCATTACAGAGATAGTAATTTACTTGCTCAAGGTTACACAACAGGTCATGCAGCCAAAATTCGAACGTAGGGAGTCTGACTCTGCAGCTCTTCATTTTAATCTTTAATCTCTTTCCTAGAACCCCCAAATCATAGACTCCCATGCTGCACTGTCATGATCTGGGGAGTCAAGATGTTCAGGTCATATATGTTCAGGGTCATAAATAAGGTACCCAAGGCCAAAAGAGATAACATACCTATTTAAGTCAGTGCTAGAATTAAAATTCACCATCCTTTAAGCAATGTCTCAATTTCTACCTTCTATTTGCAAAAACTTACCTGAGAATAAGAAAACTCAAGACCTGTGACAGAGAACATGACCTCCCCAGCTGTAACCAAGGCATATTGTGGTAGCTGCCATGCAATGGACATTTTGTTGGCTGGAATGTCTTCAATCTTCCAGGCCTGAAGACCCTGATTGGTGTTCTTAGTGAGGGAAAGAGAAAATGGAAATGGACTTGTCAGTAGTCTCAAGTAAACATTCCTAACTATGATCTTATATCCACCCTTTTCGTATTTTCATTCTTCTGCCACTTTCAGGAAATTGAGCATTTCTACAAAATCCCAGCTTTTCAAAACTTCTTTTGGTAATATTATGCTCACTCACCTAGATTCGATCAGATATCATTATTGACAGAGACTTTAAATGAGAGAATATTTTGATATTGCAGTTTGGATTTCCACCATTTTGCCCTATCAGGCATTTTGATCCTGGACAACATTTTAAACATAAAATGGCATCTGAATTATATAAACAAAATAAATTTTCAGAAAGCATTTTCTTGAGAAAAGTTTAATTTCTTACTCCACTTTCTATGTAAGTACAACTAAAGTGCTTTTAACATTTGCTATTTTGGTTTTTAACTTACTGAAATTACTTTTATTAGAATGAATTATTCTCTTGATAACACATTGAAGTTTTACTGGTCAATTTTTAAAAATCCATATCAAATGCCACATACTATTTTGATTTTTCTTCATTGGCTTTTTTCTTTTTTGAGACAGGATCCTGCTCTGTCACCCAGGTTGAAGCGCAGCAGCACAATCACAGCTCACTGTAGCCTCAAACTCCTGGGCTCAAGCAATCCTTCTGCCTCAGCCTCCCAAGTAGCTGGGACTACAAGTACGTGCCACCATGCCCAGCTAACTTAAAAATTTGAAAATTTTTTGTAGAAATGGAGTGTCATTATGTTGACCAAGCTAGTCTCAAGCTCCTGGATTCAAGCAACCCTCCTTCTTTGGCCTCCCAAAGTGCTGGGGTTACAGGCACGAGCCACAGTGCCTGGACCAAGCCATTATTTTTTAACTCAAAATTTACACATTCAAATTTTGTCAAAAAGATGTAATTTTTCTATAAAATTTTGGTTAAAAAGAGTTTTTTTCCAGGTGAAGTTTTTGTTAATATTACCAGATATATGTGATTCCACAATCAGCTTTTGTTTCTTTGGTCTAAAAGTACTTTAACTATATGTATGTTTTTAGCTATGGTTGGTTTTACATAGATTACATCTACTAATATATTTTATTACAAATGAAATAACATTTTAAAAATTATATGTATATTTATTGAAGGGGCTCAAAAAAAGAAAATGGAAGAAAAAAATTATATATATATGTATTAGTTGATTTTCACACTGCTGTAAAGTACTGTCCAAGGCTGGGTAATTTATAAAGGAAAGAGGTTTAATTGACTCACAGTTACAGATGGCTGGGGAGGGAGGCCTCAGGAAACTTACAATCATGGTAGAAGGTGAAGGGGAAGCAAGCTTGGACCTTCTCACATGGTGGCAGGAGAGAGAAGAGTGAGGAGCAAAGGGGGAAGAGCCCCTTATAAAACCATCATATCTCATGAGAAGTCACTCACTATCACAAGAACAGGATGGGGGAAACCGCCTCCACGATCCAATCACCTCCCACCAGGTCTCTCCCTAGACATGTGGGGATTATGGGGGTTATAATTCAAGATGAGATTTGGGTGGGGACACAAAGCCTAACCATATGAATATATTTCTTGAAGTAAAACTATTATTAGGGATTAGGTATAATATCCAGATACATGAGACAAAAACAGCATAATTAAAATATCATGGTCAAAAGTCCTTCAGATGAAAAGTCTTTGACATATAAATGCCCTTAATGCTCTGAATCAAATGGTCATTGGGTCTAAAATAGTAAGATAAAGGAATCTTCTTTTCCTTTAGTTGACAGTGTAAATAATACCTAGGCATCTGCTTGTGTTTTCTCAGCATAAGAAGAGACTACGGCCAGAGCTTCTAAATCAAAGTCAGATACTTAAATACTCATAGGCAGGTAATTAAGTAAATGAAAGAGGCTGCAAGGAAATGATGGGGCCTATAATGAACTGGACAGCACAGGTCCCATCTAAAGGGCACAGCCACTACAGCACTAGACAGCTGACACAGTAATACCTGTTAGGAAATCTTCTAATTTTTTTTTCCAAGAAATGTTAGTAATACAACTTCTTAGGTGTAATCTCTTGAATTTATTGGCACTTAATTCTTTTGTTATTTTTGTCAATACTGTGCAGGCCAAACAAGACAGGACTATGAAAGAAATTGGGCCCCCAGAACGCCAATTTATGGCCTCTACTCTAGATGCTTATTAGATCCTGGTATTCAGAAACAATACATACGACCTCTATCTTGAATGGCATATGAGAGACAGAAGAAACAGAAAATGGAATAACACCAGGAACACAAGCATTATGGGCTGAATCATGTCCCCCAAAACTCATATGTTGAAGTCCTAAAACCAAGTAGCTCAGAATATAAACTTATGGGGAAACAGGATTGTTATATATGTAATTAGTAACGTTGAAATAAGGTCAATAGGGTGGGTCTAATCCAATAACAGGTATCCTTATTAAAAAGGGGGTAAATTTGGAGACAGCCAGACACATAGGAAGAACACCATGTGAAGATGAAGGCAGATATTAGGGTGATTCTTCTGTATTCCAAGGAATACCAAATATTTCCAGCAAATTGCCAGAAGCCATGGCAGAGGCATGGAACAGATTATTCACAGCCCTCAGAAGGAACCAGTCCTACCAATACCTTCATCTCAGACTTCTAGCCACCATAATTGTGAGACAATGAATTTCTATCCCATAAGCCACTCAGCTTGTGGTGCTTTGTTGTAGCAGCCCTAGAAAATTAATAGAATTATAGCCAGGTGCAGTGGTTAATACCTGTAATCCAAGCACTTTGGGAGGCTGAGGAAGAAGAATCACTTGAGTCCAGGAGTTAGAGACCAGCTTGGTCAACATAGTGACCTCTTCTCTTTTAAAAAAAAGTTTGTAATTAATTCAGTATGGTAGCACATGCCTGTAGTCCCAGCTACTTGAAAGGCTGAGACAGAAGGATCACTTGAGCCCAGGAGTTCCAGGCTACAGTGAACTATGATTGCAGCACTGCACTGCATCATGGGCAACAGGGCGAGACCCTATTTCTTTCTTTCTTTCTTTTTTTTTTGAGACGGAGTCTGTCTCTGTCACCCAGGCTGGAGATCTCGGCTCACTGCAAGCTTCGCCTCCCAGGTTCACGCCATTCTCCTGCCTCAGTCTCCCGAGTAGCTGGGACTACAGGCGCCCGCCGCCATGCCCGGCTAATTTTTTATATTTTTAGTAGAGACGGGGTTTCACCGTATTAGCCAGGATGGTCTTGATCTCCTGACCTTGTGATCCGCCCGCCTCGGCCTCCCAAAGTGCTGGGACTACAGGCGTGAGCCACCGCGCCTGGCTGAGACCCTATTTCTAAAAAAGAAGAAGAAGTGGGAGGAGGAAAAGAAGGTGGAGGAGGAGGTTAATAGAATTGGATTGGTTTAGTATCTAAAAATCAATTGTTGTATACACCGTATCAATAAAATAAGGGACAAAACCACATTACCATCTCAATAAATGCAGGAAAAGCATTTGATAAAATTCAACCCCTGTTCATGGTAAAACAAACAAACAGAAAACTCTCCAACAAACTAGGAATAGAAAGGAACTTTCTCAATCTAACAAAGTATCTATGAAAAATCCACAGATTACACACTTAATGATAAAAGACTGAATGCTCTCCCCGTAAAAGTATGTCTGCTTTCACCACTTCTATTCAATATTGTACTAGAGGTTCCAGCTAGAGCAACTGACAAGGAAAAGAAATAAAAACCATCCAGATTGAAAATGAAAAAGTAAAGCTATCTCTATTTGCTGATGATATGATCTTGTATGTATAAAGTCTAAGGGATCCACTAAAAAAACCCATTAGCACTAATAAATGAGTTCAGCAGGATTGCACAATGCAAAATCAATATACAAAAGTCAACTGTATTTCTGTAATTTGCAATGGAAAATTTGAAAATGAAATTAAGCAAAGGATTCCATTAACCAGAGCTTCAAAAAGAATAAAATAAGTAGGAATAAATTTAACAAAATAAATGTAAAATGTATACTCTGAAAATAACATGTGCTGTGCATGGTGGTTCATGCCTATAATCCCAGCTACTCAGGAGAATGAGCAGAGAGGATCGCTTGAGGCCAGAAGTTTAGAGACGAGCCTGGGAAACATAGCAAGACTCTGTCTCTAAAAAGGAACCTTAGTCTGGGCATGATGGCTCACACCCATAATCCTAGCACTTTGGAAGGCAAAGGCAGGAGGATTACTTGAGGCCAGGAGTTTGAGATCATCATGATCAACATAGCAAGACCCCAATCTCTACAAAAAATTAAAAAATTAACCAGGAGCAGTGGTACATGCCTGTAGTCCTAGCTATTCAGGAGGCTGAGGCAGGAGTGTCATTTGAGCCCAGGAGTTCAAGGCTACAGTGAGCTATGATAATGCCACTGTGCTCCAGCCTAGGCCACAGAATGAGACCTCATATCTAAATAAAATAAAATAAAATAAAATAAAATAAAATAAAATAAAATAAAATAAAATAAAATACAAAACATTGTTGAAAAAATTAAAGAAGACCCAAATAAATAGAAAGATATCTCATGTTCACTGATCAGAAGACTTAATATTGTTAATATGGCAATACTATTCCCTAAAATGATCTTCAGACTCAATGCAATCCTTATCAAAATCCCAGCTGGCTTCTGATCTTAATATGATCCTAAAATTCATATGAAAATTCATGGGACCCAGAATGGGCAGATTGATCTTAAAAAAGAAGAAGGCTGGAGACTCATACTCTCTGAATTCAAATCTTACTACAAAGCAACAGTAATCAAGACAGTGTGGTACTGGCACAAGGATAAACATACAGATCAATGGAATGGAATTGAGAGTCCAGAAAAATGCCTTTACATTTATGATCAATTGAATTTTGACAAAAATGCCAAGAACATTTAATAGGGGAATAGGGGAAGAATAGTCTTTTCCAGAAATTATCCTGGGACAACTAGATATACACATACAAAAGAATGAGGCTGGACCCCCTACCTTATACCATATACAAAATTTATCTCAAAATGAATTAACTATAAAACTCTTAGAAGAAAACATATGCACAGATTCTTATGACTTTGGATTAGGTATGACATCAAAAGCACAATCAACTGAAAAAAAATAGATAAATTGAACTTCATCATAATTAAAAATTTTTCTGCTTCAACAGATACCATCAAGAAAGTTAAAAGACAACCTATTGAATGTGAGATTTTGCAAATTATATATGATAACAGATATATCTAAAAATATGTAAAGAATGCTTACAATTAATAAAAAATACAAATAACCCAATTAGAAATTAGGCAGAGGATCTGAAGAGACACTTCTTCAAAGAAAATACACAAATGACTGACAAAGACAAGAAAAAATGCTCTAAATCTTTAGCCATCAGGGGAATGGCAATGAAAACCACAATGAGATGTCATTTCACACACACACTAGAGTGGCTATAATAAAAAGACAGAAAACAAGTGTCGGTGAAGATGTAGAAAAACTGCAACTCATATACGTGATTGGTGGAAATGTAAACAGTGCAGTCACTTTGGAAAAGTCCACAAGTGGTTAAACATAGAGTCACCATGTGACCCAGCAATTCCACTGCTAGTTACCTATCCAAAAGAAATGAAAACATATGTCCACACAAAAACTTGTACATGAATGTTCATAACAGCATTATTCCCAAGAGTCAAAAGGTAGAAACAATTCAAATGTACATCGATTGATAAATAAATAAAATGTATTATATCCATGCAATGGAATACTACCTGGCAATAAAAAGAAATAAAACATTGATACATGCTACAACATGGAAGAGCCTGGAAAAACATGCTAAGTGAAAGAAGCCAGACACAAAATGGCACATATTGTATGATTCCATTTACATGACATGTCCAGAATAGAAGAATTTACAGACAAAGTAGACTAGTGGTTTAAGAGGAAATGGGGAATGACTGCTAATGGGTATGTTATTTTTTGAGAGGGGTGATAAAAAGTGTTCCTAAATGGCACAAATCTGTGAATATAGTAAAAACCATTGAATACATATTATTGGATATATATTCCTTCTATATAATGAACACATATTAACATATATTGACTGTACTAATATATTTAAAATCATTGGATACTTTAAATGGGTGAATTTTATGGTATATCAATTATATCTCAATAAAGCTGTTATAAAAATGGCACACCAAAAGGATCAAGTTAATTAAATTAATTAATTAGTAAAATAAATAAAACTTTATAAATTGGGTTATCATCAAACCTCTAGAAATGTTCTTTCTTTTTCTTATTCACTATCTTTTAGTCTTTAATACAGTATGAATAGTAATGAAATAACAAAATTAAAGTCAAGATTGACATCAAAATTAAAATCAGAGGTACTCTGTCCTGACTGCTAGGACAATTGTTTTTGACAGATCACAGTTAACTGATCCCCAAACTTTGTGTAGGGATTGACATTATTATCAGTTTCAGTATTTCAGACCGTGACATGTTAGCAGATCAAATTTCCAGAGAGTGAGAAGATCTGCATATGAAGCCGGCCAAGATGACATAAGTACTTTTTCATAAATAGCTTTTTTTTGCTTGGAGACATAATGAGACTGGAGCAGGCCGTGGCATCTCACAGTGATAGCTCAAGATAAATTATGTCTCTCCTTCCCCAAGACCCTTTGCTTGTTGTTGATGTTATCTCTTATCCCCTACAGAGACAGTGGGCTTTCTAAAGTCACTGTAGAGCCAGGTGCGGTGACTCACGCTTGTAATCTCAGCACTTTGGGAGGCTGAGGCGGGTGGATCACCTGAGGTCAGGAGTTTGAGACCAGCCTGGCCAACATGGCAAAACCCCATCTCTACTAAAAATACAAAAATTAGCTGGGGGTGGTGGTAGATGCCTGTAATCCCAGCTACATGGGAGGCTGAGTCAGGAGAATCACTTTAACCCGGGAGGCAGAGGTTGCAGTGAGCCGAGATGGTGCCACTGCACTCCAGCCTGGGCGACGAGAGCGAAACTCCGTCTCAAAAAAATAAAAATAAAAATAAATAAAGTCACTGTAGAACCTGTCATCTTATGCTAGAAATAAATATATGTGTCTGCTTTGCCACAGTCTTCTCTTTTGTTTTCTGCCCCTGCCTAGAGGATCCCAGGAGATATATATATGGAAAGAGGGTAAGGAGTTGGCTGTGAGCTACTTACATTAGTAATAACAAATAGATACGCTGCACCAAAGTCTAGTAGACCCAAATTCAGAGAAAAGTTTTTATCTTCTGTTCTACAATGCACTGCAGGGTATCTGGAACAGGATGAATTTAGGTTAGAAGAAATATCAAGGCTTAGAAAAGCATTCCCATCTCCAGGCGAAAATGATCTCATCTCTCTACTGATGGTGAGGA
Organism: Hylobates moloch; assembly: GCF_009828535.3. Taxonomy (NCBI): domain Eukaryota; kingdom Metazoa; phylum Chordata; class Mammalia; order Primates; family Hylobatidae; genus Hylobates; species Hylobates moloch. Next base: position 39,746,881 of record NW_026652279.1, read on the forward strand.
AAGCAGTGAAGCCACTAATTATCTTTGAAAAGAAATGTTTCTTGGAGTAGGTTATTTTCATGCCAGGCTTCTGTCCCTGATTTGAGCTCTTTATTGCCTGTCAGGTATTTTCTAAAATATTCAACCTAAATAAAGAAGTTACAAATAATATTCTTTTGTTAACTTAAGTACCATGTGAATTTTCCTCAAGCAAATCTTATGACTTAGTATAACAGGATATAACAATGAACTTGAGAAGATAAGCTCTAAGTAATGAAGTGCCATTGTAAGGTACCAAAGTACCTTCTTTAGTAGAAATGGAAACCAATAATAAACTTTGAGAAACTCACAGAGATGGACTGTGTTAACTATACAGAGATGGGCTGTATTAACTATATAGTGTGGTCTTCATGGCAATCGTGATCTCAACATATCTGTGCAGAAAAAAAGTGAGACTGAGGGAAGGAAGCAAGAGTTGGAAAAGATCAGGAGTGTGTCTATACTCAAAATTAGACCACATGCACCTAAGTTCCCCACCTATATACAAATATAGCACTTAAAAAACAATTATTGACAAAAGTAAAATGTCCACAGGGGCAATGCACTTACTCTCCTCTTTGCACAGTTCTATAAGCAGACACACCATAGTCTTCACCAACATTGAGAGAGGTATCTGTACTCAGGGAGATGTTGACATCTTTATGCAAAGTGTTAACAAACCTGAAGGTAGAAATATTATTTACATATCAAACAAACAGGAACACCTGATAAAAGAGGGTAGGGGCCTTTTATGTTTTGGGTATAACTATATCCCCAGTGCCTAAGTGCCTAGAATAGTGGCTGGCACATAAAAAGTACCTAATGTATATTGTTAACTAGATGAATGAACCCACATGTAAAAAGTAATCCATAGTCTTAGCTGTCCCTAACTTTCTTTTTCTTGAACTTTTATCTGTCACATCCTCACCAGACCTCTAGCTAGACGGACACTATTATGATCATTCATGGAAATCTGAGTTTCGTCACTAATCCAGCTTAGGTGCATCTAATTTATTTCCCTTATAGTGGTGGAATCTATCAACTGAGACTTTACTAAGAAAAATAAGATAATTATTCATATATGAAGATATGACAGTATTTACATAAAACTGATATCTTATCCTCTTAAAATGAAGTCCAATGTGACTTATGCAAAATTCAGACTCTCAGCCCAGAGTAGGTTGTTATAATTGTTTTGGAGTCTGCAGAAACTTTGGACCCTTCCAGAACCATCTTTCTATTTTTCTGAACCTGGCACCTAGATTGTCCTCTAAGGATGGGTTTTGGTACATTTCTGTTTTGATAGCTTTTGATTTGGTCTCTGGCCTCAGGAATAAGAAGGACAGTTCCCACTAGAGTCCTGAATGTTAATTCCTAGACTTTAGATCATTCTACACTGACCTCGAAAATGTCCCTTCTGGAGGCCCATGGCTCTCTGACCTCACATTGTTTTATTTTGAGCTGTTTACTTTTTTTGAAGCATATTCAAAAGCAAGTTATTATGACTGTCCTACCCTTCAGTGAAATCCAGACTTTTCACTAAAAGTTCTCCTCTAAAATGCTATTCTCAACAGCAACCACTTGACCTTGGTGGTCATAGACCTATGTATCTGTCCATTTCATATCTAATACCAGCCACAGAGAACACATGTCCTCTTGGGTACTCCATCTCTGTAACTGTCCCTCACCATTTGACAAGACCCTTCAGCCTTATCTGGATTCAAAACTAAGTCTTTTGACTCCAAATGTGTGCTATACCATGATGCCTCTATAGGCTTATAGTAAAAACTATACTTTAAAAGATATATATTCAACTATCAAAAATGAAGGGAGGATTATTTTCTTACTTCCAAAATTCTCTCTGGTGATCACAAAGAGAAAAGTACTCAGTTATTTTCCTGACAGCAAGATAAATAGATAAAATTCAGCAGAAAGGATTTATGCCCCAGAGTACAGGGGGCATACACAGATAGAGTCATCTTTGAATCCCACATGAGAAAAGAAGCCTATCTGCCTCTCACTGTCCTAGAAAATGCCTTTTGACACCAGTGCCCCTGGCATTCTAGGAGAGGGAATTCCTGTTCAGAACAAGTAGAATGAAGCCCCAAAGATTAGAAGAGATCCAAGATTCAAGAAAACAGAGTGGCCTGGAATCTCATTGACATTCAAACCTCACGGTTATCATCCCATTGGTTGTTTTGCTTTCTGTATCCTTTACCTACAACAGAGAAAAGTAAAAGTCAGTAACAGTTGATGAAATAAGACCTATGCTCAGAAAATTTGATCATCAGGCAGATCCTTGGTAAGACGCTGATGAGACAGTCATATTACTTTGAGACGACAACTTAAAACACAGGCAATTCCTCAACTTACCATCATGCTGGAGATACTGTTCCCATCTTCACGAATGACAAGACTGTACCAGTTCTTCTCCTGCACAGAATGCTCAGTGTAGAGAGACAAATTGTGATATTTCAGGTGGAAGTGAAAATCCTGGCTTTTTGTTTTCAGGTGCAGTTTGGAATAGTGTGATGTTTTCTGTAAAATGAAGAACATAAAATGAAGGTCACATATACCTTCTACTCCATATTTGACATCACGATGTAGCATCTCAGGGTAGGCGACCTCATCAGACACTTTCAACCTAGTAATTCCTTTCTTTAACCTAGCCATTTTATTTCTTGGAATCTACTCTAAGAAATAATCAGAGGCATGCATAAATATTTATGAATAAGAATGTTCATTATAGGATTATGTATAATAATAAAAACTGAATACCTATGTGGAAATGTCTAAATAAACGATGGTATATCTATAGAATGGAATATTATATGCCCATTAAAATCATGTGCTCAAAGATTATCTAAAGACATGGGAAAATGCTTATGATACAATTAATGTTAAGGAAAAATCAAGATCAATATAGCATACAGAGTTTCTAATTCATTCAGGTACACACCTCACCTGAAAGGATTTGATGGACTCCATCAACAGAGAATTGTTTTCATTTCCCACCACTGTCACCTTCACCTCATCATCTGCCAGATTCAAGACTTGTAGGAAAACCTCCTGGGGACCTAACTGGTCTGGGGCCATTTCCTTAGAACAAAGAACACATGTCAGAATCACCAACAAATAATCCTTCAGATACAATGGCAACACATATCTCAGTTGTTTCTGACAGCCTAGTCCACTAGCCAAGTAGACATGTTTTCTCCCTCTGAAAAATATTTGGCTTAGAAAACTCTAAAGGCAGCTTGGAGAGGGAAACATCAGCTCATTGTAGCAAGTACCAATGCCAGCTTACAAACTCGATGCTTTTTGACTCAGCTGTGGCCTCATCCGTAATAGTGGCTATTCAATCTGCCAAAAGGTTTTTACTTGAGTATCTAGAAAGACATCGCATAAGCCTGTGTTCCCTAAGGAGATGGCTATCTTGGATATTAGTGTTTAAGAATTCCCTGAAAATACATTCCGAGTCACTCAGGTGGGAGGTGGGCCTCATTTTGCATTGCTGTTTTACCCCTGTATCTACTTATTTATCACAAATACTTATGATGCACCTCTTATAAAACAGGTACTGTGCTAGGTCCTAGGGAATCATGATTGAACAAGTCAAAAGAGCAAATAAGAAAGATATGATCCTGCCCTCATAGAACTTAAGAATTACTGAACTCACATTTATTTTTATCTCTACAGCTGCCGCAACTGCAAATGCCAGGCATGCTAGGATCATACCAACAGCCATTTTCCTAAGTGATCTGTGGTGGAAAGGAGAAACAATTATATCTAAACTTTAGACTCTAAAGGATGAAATCCAAACTCTGTAGCCTATTATTAAAGACTGCATTAGGCTGTTCTTGCATTGCTATAAAGAAATATCCGAGACTGGGTAATTTATAAAGAAAAGAAGTTTAATTGGCTTATGGTTCTGCAGCTTTACAGGAAGCACAGTGCTGGCATCTTCCCAGCTTCTGGTGAAGCCTCGAGGAGCTTTCAATCATGGGAGAAGCCAAAGGTGGAATAGGCATGTCACATGGTGAAAGTAGAGGCAAGCGAGGAGGTGGGAGGTGCCACACACTTTTAAATGACCAGATCTTGTGAGAACTCATTCACTATCATGAGGATAGCACCACAGAATGGTGCTAAACCCTTCATGAGAATTCACTCCCATGATCCAATCATGTCCCACCAGGCCTCACCTTTATCATTGGGAATTACATTTCAACATGAGATTTTGGCAGGGACAAATATTCAAACTATATCATTCCATCTCTAGCCCCCCAAAAATATCATGTCCTTCTCACGTTGCAAAATACACTTATATCTTCCCAATAGTCCCCCAAATTTTTATCATTCCAGCACAAACTCAATCAAAAGTTCCAAGTCCAAAGTCTCATTTGAAATAAGGCAAGTCCCTTCCACCCACTAGCCTATAAAATCAAAACAACTTATTGACTCCCCAAATAAAATAGGGGTATAGGCACTGGGTAAACATTCCCATTCCAAAAGGGAGAAACTGGCCAAAACAAATGGGCTACAGGCCCCAGGCAAGTCTGAAACCCAGCAGGGCAGTTATTAAATCTTAAAGTTCCAGAATAATCTCCTTTGACTCCATGTCCCACATTCACGGCACACCAGTACAAGGGGTGGGCTCCCAAGGACTTGAATAGCTCCACCCCTGTGGCTTTGCAGAGTTCAGCCCCTGTGGCTGCTCTCACAGGTTGTTGAGTGTCTGTGGTTTTCCAGGCCCAGGGTGCAAGCTGCCAGTGGGTCTATCATTCTGGGGCCTGGAGGATGGTGGCCCCCTTCTCACAGCTCCACTAGTCAGTGTCCTTGAGGGGACTCTGTGTGGGGGCTCCAACCCCACATTTTACCTCAACACTGCCCTAGTAGAGGTACTCTCTGGGGGCTCCACCCCTGCAGCAGGTTTCTGCATGAACACCCACACTTACTCATACAGCCTCTGAAATCTAGGTGAAGGGTGCCAAGCATTCTTCATTCTTGCACTTTGTATGCCTGCAGGCTTAACACCATGTAGAAGCCACCAAGGTCTATGGCTTATACCCTCTGGGAAAACAGGCATGTCACATGGTGAAAGCAGGAGCAAGTGAAGGGCAGGGAGATACTACACGCTTTTAAATGGTCAGATCTCACTAGAACTCAGTATCATGAGGACAGCACCAATGGGATAGCACTAAACCATTCATGAGGAATTCATCCCCATGATCCAACTACCTCCCACCAGACCCCACCTCCAACATCCAACATTGGGGATTACATTTCAAAATGAGATTTGAGTGGGTACAAATATTCAAACTGTATCAAAGACTTTTCCTGATTTGATCCCAATTACTTTTCTAAATCCTTGTTTCCATGACCAATTACTTTTCAAGGGATTTCCTAGAACTCCCCTTCATACATTCTTCTTTATTCTTGTTCTTGAGTCACATTGAACTGCCCTTCTCTGTGATACACCACATTTACCCACCTCCACCTTTGCTTATGATGGTTTTTCTATTCGCTATGTCATAATACCAAAAATAATGGCAATACAACCAGGTTTATTGAACGAATACCATACGCCAAGTGCTGTACATGCTTTATCTCACATTCCTCTGCAGAAATCTGTTGGCCTTGGCAGGGGAGGGGCTTTTTCTTTTCTACATCTCCTTGGCACTTCATCTTCCCTTCTTAGGACACTTATTTTATCTGTGTAGTAGTTGTATTTTATATATATATATACTCTAGCCCCTTTACTAAGTAATAAACTCTTTGAGGGAAATGGGTTTTTTTTTTCTTTGCTTGATTTATATTTTCATGACACTTGGTCCTAAACTTCCCAACATCTGCTCAATGAACAAATGACAAAGGGCCATTTTCATTTGGTAAAGTGGTCATCAAAATGAAATTGCTATTAAATCAAGAATGAAAGAAGGCTTGAAACTTTTTTTGCCAAACTCTAAAAAAGACTAATCCTTCTATTTAGAAAAAATTTCAGGCAGTAATTGGGAATAATTCAGTCCCCAGTCCTACTAGGTTCCCCATTTGTTTCATAGGGACAACAGGAGATTTAAAGGGATTAGTAGTCATCAAAGGCCTTGAGTTTCTTTGAAGAGACAACATTCAAGAACAAAGAAGAAAGTTGGTTTAGGAGCTAAATTTCACATATTTTCGGTTTGGCATGAAACCTAGACCTGCCCCTTCAACATCACACAGTTAAGTCCACAGTAATGGCTTCGACTCTCATTAATTATATCTAATTCCCATTTTTCAGTGCCAATAGGCACTTAGTCTAACACGGAAAAATAGAAGTAGATAGATGATAAACCAAAACAAATCATCACTAAGAAAAATACTGACATTGAATCTTTATCAAACTGGGCAAGACTGAGTCAATTTAGAGTAATCCATACAGACATAGTGAACACTTACGAGAAGTTAATTCCACACTTGGAGACCAGACGATAAATGACAAAGTCAAACAACGGGATGAAGATAAGAACCAGAAGGGGATTTAGAACCTGTAACACCATGATAAAAGGGATTAGCTACAAATATTCTCCTATCATGAGTGTGAGCACTGCACTTATTTGCTTGTGTACACTCTGTCTCACATCTACACACACTTTTGTCATTGTAAGTACAGAATGATGCCACATTCCTCAGTCCATTTACACCCAAGACCCTATTTCCCTTGCATAGCATTTTAGCTTTCAAATATCCCAAGGGACAAGTTTCACTCTGAGCCTGTCTTTCTGCCAGCCTTATTGTGAGCTCTTTCCTCTCATGACTTCACTGCTCACAAAATAAGCCTTACAATTTCTTTTACAAGATTTTCATTATACTATCTTTACTTGGAAAAAAATCCAGTGCTTATACTTTACCTGTGGCAAGTTAAGTACTTAACAGGGGATGTGAAGGAGAAGGGTGGGGCTTAAAGAGAATGTTTTCATGTTGAAGCTTGGCGCTTATCAGTGTACAAGGAGAAAAGCATCAAATTATGGTTGTTAATCCTAATACTGCAGGTGGAGGCATAGATAAGGAAACAAATAAGTCCCCATGGCTATAGAAGAGTCGCATACCTGCATCTGGTCCGGCTGAAGCACAAAAAACCCCTGAAACATTTTAACAAATTAATTTAGATGATGTCTGAAGAAAAGAAAAAAAATTGTTGGCCTAGATCAATAATTTTGCTAGTTAGCAAGTGAGAAACATATGAGAGAAAATTCATCAGGTCTTTGATTCAGGGCCACTATTTTGCTGTTAAGATTATTTGGGAGATGGGAACAGACTTGGGAAAGCTTCGGGCTATGTTTGCCAGAAAGATGGGCCTAAGGGAGAAATTCTTTTCTATGTATTATGCTTTCCTTAACTTGAAAGAGAATAGAGTCAGTGCATTTTTATTGATCTCAGCAACTGCAGTTCTAGGTTGTAATAATATGAAGGGCAAGACATCATGGTTAGGGTGAAGACTCTCCCTGACACATAGTGGTTCCGAAGTTGTTCTCCAGAGGGTCAACAAGAAGACCACCATGGTAAATAAGAGACAGCCAGAGGAAGGGAAAAGGTAAAATTATATTTTGCAGGCTCCAAATAGACTGACTAATAAGACCCTGGTATCATTCTACTCTGTCCTTTCGAAAACTGAGAAGATAGAAAAATAAAACACTAATCTAGGAAAAGAACAATTGAGAGCAGAGATGGTACCTTATTTGAGTGGGCTAAAGAATGGAGTTTGGAAAAAGAGAAAATAATATGTATAACCTTCTCATTCTTTCCATATCCATATATACAAAATATTCTATTTCCCCCAGGTCCCCTGCTGTGATCCTTGTTGAAGAGATAGACCAATTGTTTAGCAGTGTCACTCAAACCTGTCCCTGCTGTGTCCTGGGATAGGCTTAGACAGAAGAAAATCACTATCCCAGGTTATGTATCAATTCATTTGCTAGCCTCTCAATACTTCCTTGTATACATTGAAACTTTCTCATCCTTATGTTCCTGATTTCTAAAGAGAAGATTCTGGTTTTTATTTCTAAACTAGCTTTCTTTATCTTTGCCTACATGGCACCTTCAGGCTAAAAGCACTTCTCTGAAGATCTTGTTAGTTTTCAGGCAAAATCACAAAGAAATTAATTTTTCCCCAATATGGATGATGAAGAAAATAATAGCCTTCTCTGGAAAATCTCTTCTACTCACCAAATTCCCATTCATCCTGATGGCTTGCAAAGTCCATCGTGAACCCTAGGGCAAACAGATCCTATTATGAGAAATCCCTTTCCTGTGAGAGGGAAGTGGCTGTAAGGAGCGGTAATGTCCAAAAGAAATATTCTTACCTGCTGATCCAAAAGAGCCCAGAACATGGGCAATGGGATATAAAGGAATAGTACCCTGGTCAGTGCCTTTACATCCATAATGAGATGCTTCTGCAAAAAGGAGGAAGAATGGGCAGAAATGCTAGAACTTCTGTACATGGCTTTCTTGCTTAAAGTAGAAGTGTCCAAAAAACAGTAGAGAGGAGGTTAGAATCATTTTGAACATTAGGAAAGACTCTATCAAGCCATAAGATGTTTCTGCATTTCCAACTTACTGGATATTTCTCAGCTGCCCAGTCTAGCCAGTGCTGTCGCTTTGGAATGTCTCCAGAACGGTTCTTGAAACGATTGGAAATAGCAAACTAGGCCAGAGCATAGACATCATGGGAGAGACAAAGAGAAAAACATCCTCTGCCTTTTCCAACTTATTATACCTTCCTTCAAACACCATACTTTTAGTGACTTATTCCAACTCTTTGACCTAATCAGGCATTGAATTTCAGAATATTTCTGATATAATTTTATCTATCACTTTAAGAAAGAACTTGCCATTCAAAACAAAAAATAACAACAAAAAAAGAAAAAATGTTATCTGTCTATATATAATTACATTTCAGAAGATTTTTGCCAATTTAAAAAGATGATTACTTTTTTTTTTAACTTAATGGTTAAGTAGAGGCATAAGAAGAAGACTGGTTAATCTCAGCTTGTTAAAAAAACATGAAAATAGAACAGAGGTCATTGAGAAAAATGTATGCCCATGTTTGAAGGCCCATATTCTCAGCATAGCATCTCTTTCTTTTGATTGAAAAAGGCAAGAAAACAATTTATGGACTTACCCAGATACATTTGAAAACTTGAGCCACTATGTTTCCTTCAGGGGGTGGTTTATTGTATATTTTGCTTCCCATTGCAAACACAACTGCAGTTGATACACAAACAAGGTTCTTAGCTTCTCATTTATTAGGCTGGTGCAAAGGTTATTGCAGGTTTGCCATTACTTTCAATGGCAAAAACCGCAATAATTTTTGCACCAACCTAAATAGCACATTCAGTATATCACTGCTAAGGGCAGGCTGCTGAACTGTGGGAGTGGCTGGCAACTCTCATAAAGAGGGAACTGACTTACATTTCCTGACTTTTGGAGTTATCAAAATTGCAGGAGCCAAGAGAAGATAAAATGGTATGTTGTTAAGAGATATCTATTGAGACTTTCATGTAATCACAGAAGTGGAAGTCATCTTTGACTTCTTACTCTTCTTTCTCCATTTCCATATCTGAAATGTTACCAAGTTTTATTGGTCCTCTTTCTTTAATGTATTGCCTATTTGCCCCCTCTTTCACTTTACTACTGCTATCACTCTTGTTCAGTACTTCACAACTTGTACTTTGGATTATTAAAATGGCCACAAACTAGTTTCTCATTCTCTAGTCTCTTCCTTCTTTAATCTGATGCCAAATGTTTCTTTCCAGGATCTATTAATACTTAACTGACCCAAACTCCTGGCATGAAAGACCTTCCCAAATTCATCGTTATCTTGATGGTTATTGTTATCCCTACCATCTATTTGAACGTTTATCACATGTAACTTGTTAAGCATTTTACATACATTAACTGATTTAGCTTGACAAAATATATACCACTATCTCTATTTTATACATGAAGGAATATTAAGGAAATTAATCACTTTGTACAAGGTTACACTGCTAGAAGATACCAGAACTGGACTTTTGACCTGAGGCTTGACTGACTCAAAAATCTATGTATTTAATCCTTATAATGCATCTCACTCACTAATTCTTACACCACATACTGTACTAGACACTACTGGTAACACAGGTGGAAAAAACAAGGTCCCTGTCCTCAAAGGAGCTCACCTCAACCTGCCGTTTCCCACTTTATATTTCATCAATCTTTTTGAGGTACCCCATGCTGTAACCACTATTCATCAGTTCTACAAACACTTTTATTCTATACTATTTCTGTTCTTGAGCTCATTCTGTATATTTCAGCCCATATCTCTGTCCTTTAACCACATCTCCACAGCTAATTTTAAGGGAATTTCATTTCTTTAATTTTCCTCTTATTTTCCAAATTAACAATGAGCTGGTATTACTGTAGTAGTTATAAAATAGTGTTTTTTTCAATTTCATTCAATTAAAATCAGTAGAAAAACTCCATCTTGGTTCCCTCCCAGATGCACTTTCCTCATTAACAGATTTTCCAGGTTCAGCGTGATGCCCCTCTAGTAGATCCTCTGCTAAAGATGATTTTCTCAGTGACCAGTAGCATTTTCCAGTATCCTTACACATCAGAATGCACAAATCACTTTACTTTTCTCTCCCATCACTTTTTAATATCTCCATTCCTCTCAGTGAGATTCACTCTACCACTTTTTCTCATTCAGCCTCTCAATTTCCCCAAAGCTTCTCCAAATAGCATCCTTTATCTATAACACCCTTCTCATGGTTGATAGAAAAAATAGTTCAGTGGAGGAATGCTAATCCTGAGAGTCAAGTGGGCAGATAAAAAAGTACCTAGATGGCTGGGCGCGGTGGCTCACACCTGTAATCCCAGCACTTTGGAATGCTAAGGCAGATGGATTACAATGTCAAGAGATCGAGCTGACCAACCCGGCCAACATGGTGAAACCCTGTCTCTGCTAAAAATACAAAAATTAGCTGGGCGTGGTGGCGCACACCTGTAGTCCTAGCTACTTAGGAGGCTGAGGCAGGAGAATCACTTGAACCTAGGAGGCGGAGGTTGCAGTGTGCTGAGATTGCGCCACTGCACTCCAGCCTGCTGACACAGCGAGACTCTGTCTCAAAAAAAAAAAGAGATACCTAGACAAGAGGAAAATTTGGGGTAGGGAATAAACTTCTCCTGAAACTAAGAATGATCCTAGAAAGAGGCTGGACACCTCAGGAATGCTGGTTGCAACAGTGACAATGGAGTGATAATAGGAAGACTTATGTAATCAACTAAAGTCATACTTACATGTCAAAGACACTTAACTAAAGAAGATGAGTACAAACCTTGAATTTCTCTACTATCTACTCCTTCTAGTAGATGATGTTGCCTGTTACTTCACAAAGAAAATGGAAACCTTCAAATGGAAACTCCTTCAACTCCCTGCCACCAAATCTATTAATTCTTGTATCCACTCATCCTGTCCTCCCTCCAGGTAGGTGAAGGTGATATTCCTCCTCCTATCCAAAGCGAATTTGCTCATATGTGTTTTCATACTGATTATACTGTCTTTATCTTGTATCTTCAACCTCTTTCTCCACTGGATTATTCCTAATAATATTCACACATGCTCAATATCCTCTCTTGAATCCATGTCACCTTCCAACTATAAATACTATTTTACTTTCTTACTGATAGTGACAAGAGACAGATAAATTCCTAGGCAGACAGGGATGGGTCCCAGTGAAACCCGACCTTCGAGCCAAAGACAGTTTAAAGCCTGAAAACCGAGTTGCCGGTTCCTGATAGAGTCCACGACCTGAGTGAGAACTTCTATCTCCATCTTATCCTCTCTCTCCATTGGTTCATTTTGGATGCTGCCTTTTGGATGATGCCTTTTAACCAATCAAGTTGTGCTTTTTCCAAACCCACCCATGGACCAATCAGCATGCACTCCCCCATTCAAAGCCTATAAAAAGCCCACACTAAGCCTCACAGACGGCTACCTATTTCGGGTCCCCTCTAGGAGCTCAGAGCTTTCCTTCTGCCACTCAATAAAATTCTTCTCTGCTTTACTCACTGTCTGATGTCCACACACCCCATTCCTCTTCATCATGGGACAAGAACACAGAACTTGCTGAGCTGTTGGTGGTGGGAATGAAAGGGCTGTGACACCCCACGGCAGCTCGCCAAGCTATGGGCAGCGGGAATAAAAGAGCCGTAACATGCTCCCACTCGCTAGACTACAGGAGAGAGTTGTAACATGCTCCTGCTCGCTGAACTACAGGAGTGAACAGAGGTAACATTTCTGGGGGCTCAGACCTCAGGACTCCCTGAGCAGGAGCTGTAACACCCCTTAGGGCTCTGCAATTGCTAGCATCTCCGAGTTTTTGGGTGCCACCGTGTTCCCCTTGTCTAGATGCCGCACCCAACACAGAAGCTGCTCACTACATGCCCAGTCCAGTTGTAGGCTGAGCGAGCCCAGTGGGCCAGAGCAAGGCCCAGACAGAGGCGGCAGTGGCCGCAGAGATTTCTGGCTGACAAAGCAGCACCAAAGGAACCCTGTAACATTTACTTCTCGGTCTCCTCCAATCAGTCTTCAGCCTCCACCATAACTGATCTAATCATATCAGTGACCTTCTTGTTGCTGTATTTAATAGACATCTGTCACCCTTATCTTAATCTCCCACTCAGGAACATTTATCACTCTGAATGAATCCCTTCTTGAAATTCTCTTGGTATCCAAGATAACACTATTACCACTTTGGCCATTCCTTCTTAGTTAATTTGTGGGCTTTTCCTCTTTGCGTGTCTTTTAAATCCTAGCATTCCTTGAAGTTTGAACCTATCCCCTCACCTCACTTTTTTTTTTAACCTTACTCTTATTAGCTTTTAGTTATCTATCTTCATTTCATGGTTTATTGCTACCCATATACTAATGACTCCAGATCTATATCTATAGTGCAAATATTTCTTCTAAGCTCTAGTCCTGTATTCCCAAATAATTGTTTGGTAACTCCAATTAAATATTCCAAGAACATATAAAATGCAACATGTTCAAAACTTAATTTATCAACATTGCCCCAAACTGGCTTTTCCTCACTATCTCAGTTAATGACCCCACTACTTATCCAGTTGCTCAAGGTTCAGAACACTACATTAAACCTTGACTTATCTTCTCCCTCACTTAACATATCTAACCATTCTAAGGTTTGTTAATTCAACCAGGGCCAGATTAGGGTAAACTGAGTGAAGCACTCATCTCAAGCACTAAATTTAAGCAAGTATCAAAAAAGTCGGTAATCAAAATAAATATTATCCTTGCCTCACCCCAACACAATCCTTTCTCTACATTATAGAAACATCATTGAAAAATTAAAATCTAGCAATTATTCCTCTGTTAAAATGTTTTTAGAGTTCCCCACTCTCCCTCACAATAAAGTTCAAATTTCTTATTGGTTTAAAAGGCCCTTCATTATCTGGTTTCTGGCAGTTTTTCCTCTTTATCATTCCTTTTTATGTTTTAGGTAATCTGAATGCCTTTAAAACTTTTAAATATGTCATGCTATTTCTCAGCCTCTTGTCTTGCAGCTACTGTGTCCTCTTTCTGCATCACTTATAATTTCTTTATTGATTAATTGCTGTTCGGCCCTTAGGTCTCACCTTAAATGTCATTTCTTTAGGCAAACTTTTTACAACCTCCAAAGTATTATTTATTTATTATTTTATTCATTTATTTATTTTTGAGACAGGGGCTTGCTCTATTGCCCAGGCTGAAGTGCAGTGGCGCAATCACGGCTCATCGCAGCCTTGACCTTCTGGGCTCAAGCGATCCGCCCATCTCAGCCTCCCAAATAGTTGGGATCATAGGTGTGCGCCATCATACTCGGCTAATTTTTAAATGTTTGTATAGATGGAGTCATGCTATGTTGTCCAGGATGGTCTCAAACTCCTGAGCTCACGCAATCCTCCTGCCTCGGCCTCCCAAAGTGCTGGGATTACAGGTGTGAGCCACTGTGCCTGGTCTCTCAAGGTCTTAATTAAACATTCCTTCTATGCATTCCCATAGCTCTCTCTGTACTTTCCTAGATCATACTATATTGATCTGGGAAATACTGATCATACCATATCGTAAATTCCTTTTATTTGTTTGTCTTTCTTTCCCTACTGAACTATATAAGTTCTTTGGGAACACGAATGGTCTAGGTATCTAATTCACCAATGTGATCCCAATACCTAGCACATAATATGGCACACAATAGGCTCATTAAATGTTGGTTAAATAAATGAGTGAATGAAAAAATAAATTAATTGGCTGGGCGCAGTGGCTCACGCCTGTAATCCTAGCACTTTGGGAGGCTGAGGCGGGCGGATCATGAGGTCAGGAGATGGAGACCATCCTGGCTAACACGGTGAAACCCTGTCTCTACTAAAAATACAAAAAATTAGCCAGGCATGGTGGTGGGCGCCTATAGTCCCAGCTACTTGGGAGGCTGAGGCAGGAGAATGGCGTGAACCCAGGACACGGAGCTTGCAGTGAGCCGAGATCATACCACTGCACTCCAGCCTGGGCGACAGAGCGAGACTCTGTCTCAAAAAAGAAAAAAGAAATTAATTACAGTAAAAGATCAGAGAACTGAGTTATTGATTAGCACCTGGAAAACTGAAGCTGCTGACTAATAATGACAGCTAGCACTTGCTTAACATTTCATAATTTATGAAACGTTTCATTTATAGCATCTCTGTTTTATCTTCATAATTACTCTGTTATGTAAATATTATTATCATGAAAATATTCGGGAAAATATTTGGCTTTGAATGCAGAAGGAAGTAAAGAACGTATTATCACAGCTCACCTATAATAAATTTCCTTGGCATTGGGAATTCTGAGTACTACTATCAGCGCCCTCCCATCAACTCCCAGGTAGAAAATACACTGAACATTGAGTCTCTAGGCTGTTTTTCCTCTGTTGAGCTCTTTATGGGTTTGCACTGGATATCTTCCAGGGGGGTGTCACCCTGAGGCTCAGAGTGGAGAATAGGTTTCCAGGTCAATGATTAGAAATAATCATGCCCAAGTTTTCCCCTAGGCTGTGTAAAATAAGGAACACCACATTCCTCTTCTCTTCCAGGACTGGGTTCTCAGGGATAAAGAGAATGCCACTTGATTTAAGTTGCATTAATTTTCACCTACTTATCCAACTCCTCTTATTCTCTTTGCTCAAGGGCAGACTCTTTGGGGGCACTACACAGCAGGGCAGAAATAGCTAAATCTAGAAGCTGTTTTAAAAGGCTTGGAGAATTTAAAATCTTTTGCAATTACCAGGTAAATAAGTATCATATGAAGTAAACTAGTTTGAAAGAGGATTATCTTCCTTGCTTCCCTATATATTGTAGTGTGGAGCAGTGGATCTCCACCTTGACTATACATTAGAATGGTCCAAGATACTAAAAAAAATGCCCAAGTCCCTGACTGGCCTAGAGTTTGGTCTTTTTTAAAGCTCCCCAGAAAGCATCTTATTGGTTATGCAACCTTAGGCACTTTTTTCTTAAAGTTTCTGACTTCATTCAGAATCTACCTCCAAAGTTGAGGGGAAACCCTTACAATAACAGTTACCCAATAGGCCTGGTGTGAAGATTGAATGAAACAGCTTGTGTAAAATGCCTACATGATGTTTTACATGTGTCAGCTATCAATGATTATTAGTTTCCTTTGCTTCACTGCACTTACCAAGTGCAATTACCATGAGCAGTCCTGGAACTCCAAAAGCCAATGCATAGCAGTCTTCTCCAAAACACTGCACATCTCCTAAAGAAAATGGGATGGGAGGAGGAAAGTAACTCAGAGTCTTGAATATTTGATGTTTTATTCTACAAGCTCAGGTTGTTGAATAAACCTGAGCTTGTAGAATAGACATAACCACCCTCTTTCCTCCCATCACCTAATCCATAGTTCTTCTTTTGGGCCAGACAAATCAAGACTAAAATAAATTTTCAAAGATTATCAAGCTCTTATAAAAGGAAACAATGGACAGGAGAAAGCCTTGAACAGCTTTTTGGCTGACCAGAGCAAAGCCTTATACAGGGCCCCTCAAAAAAAATCCTAACCTCTCAGCATGGGTGTGATAAATGTAGAAATCAAGCTCCCTGCATTGATGGACAGGTAGAAGACTGAGAAGTATCTAGTCCGTTCCTCTGCCTGAAACAAACAGGATAAATCATCAGTGCAATGTATCCCCTAGCTCGAGCCCCACTCCATGTTCAGATTCAGAGCTGAAGGTACATACAAAGAGAAAGATTCAGATATTGCCTCCACAATATCTGAATTTCATATTATTAATAGATATTTAAAAACATTGCTGGCTGACCCCAATCATTTACTCACCTTTCAAACTCCAGAGAAGCTTTGGCATTCTTTTCCTCCCTTTGCATGGGTTAAAAATAATCTTCCTGTCTTCAGTGCCACTACTGTGTCCTGTATATAGCTATTCTAATATTAATGTCTTTGCATTAAATGTCTGAGTTTTTTATTTCATGTGTGTGTTTGTGTTTTGTTTTTGTTTTTGTTTTTTTTTTGAGATGGAGTCTCACTCTATCACCCAGGCTGGAGTGCAGTGGCGCAATCTCAGCTCACTGCAAACTCCGCCTCCTGGGCTCAAGCCATTCTCCTGCCTCTGCCTCCCGTAAATGTCTGTTTTTTCAGTATGTTTTGAGTTTCTTTAGAGCAGAAATTTTATCTTACTCATTTCTGTAATCCCCAGTACCTAGCACAGCATCTGACATATATTAGGGACTCAGTAAGTGTTTATTGACTGTATTAACTAAGTGAATGCCTGATTTAGTTAAATAATAGATTTTGCGGTAGGAGTGTGTGGTAAGAATAGTACCAGAACATAGGACAGTGGAGTCAACTGTTAATGAAGGAGGATAGTTCACCTAGTGCTTAACGGAGATTTGCCAGAGAGTCTAAAAAGAAATCATCTGGCTTAGAAGTGGCTAGTGGAAACCTGGAGGTGGATTTGTCTTACTAATCGAAATATTTTTGTGGAGCAGTTACCAAATGAAACAACTTTCAAATAAAGTTGCTGATGTTTCATTCATTATACACCGACATGCTTCATTCTGACACCCCAGATCTCTCCCTGCCATATTAGAACAACAAGTCCTTCCCCATTTTCTATTTACAGTGTGTTTTGTTTCCTCTCCTGGTTTAAATTTAAATCTTATTCCACTCATCTAGTTTGTATAGTTCATCATACACAGGATCCCACTTGCCAAAAGTTGGTTCTTTCTCCAAAGTCAGCAAGCAATTATGATCTATGGACTCTTGAACAGATAAAGAGTATAAAATAACCGAAATGGTCTGAAAGGTAAGAAAAACACTGGAAGACAGGACAGGATAGCAGGGGCAGAAAGAGATAATAGGCATTATGTCAGGGTGAAAGAGGGAAGAGGAAAGAGAGAGAGAGAGATAGAGATAGTGGTGGGGGGTGGGGGCGGAGAGAGAGAAAGAGAGAAGGGGTGGGGGAGAAAACGAGAAACTGGAAAAAAGATAAACAGTTATAGAAGAGGGAATGGATACATGAAGACAGACAAAACTGAAAACTGGAAACAAAAGTGAGGAAGCCAGAAATGTTGACAGATATAGAAATAGACTATTTTTTTGCCTATTTATCACTGCTTTCTCATAGAGGCCCATTTATTTTTCACCACTGGTAATGGAAAGTATTTAGGAAGAGAGGGAATGATCAGTCAGGGAAATTCATCTATAGACATTCATTATGTTTCCTTGCAATTGGTCATTTTCCCCTTTCATGGAATCTCAAAACGAGATGCTTAAATCATCTCTATACTACTCATCACCTCCCATTCCCAAAGTGCTTACCACATTTCTTCCTAAATACCTCAAGTTAGAGTAAACTTACTACTTCCAGTTGTTTGAAGTTTTTCCACCCATCAAACCAAACGCTGGCTTCTTGGAGGCTTTCACTCATTGGTCTCAGGTTTAATCACTGACATCCTTCCAGCATCTATAAGCTGCTATAGTATTCTCCTCAATTCTTGTCCAGGCTAACTATCCCTATTTCCTTCAACCTTTCCTCATAAGACATGCCTTTTTAGTTCATCTACCACCCTGGTCTCTTTCCTTTGAGACTGTTTCAGTTTTCCTCACTATTAACGGCCAGTATCCAGCATTGAATACAACTGCACAGATAAGATCTGACCAGTAGATTACTTCAATCTTGGCAAACGGCTACCTGCCAGATACCCCATTAATGCTGGCTCTATATTCTTGAAAATACAAAATAACAGGATACTTACATGTTTTTCTTCAAACTGGTCTCCACCAAAAGCTGCCACACAGGGTTTGATGCCTCCTGTCCCCAAAGCTATTAGACTCAGGCCGATCAATGATAGGACTCTGAAATGGAGAGGTGAGAATGCCAACCATGTTGATAATAAATGCATCTGTAGAGATGGACTACAGAGCTGCAGAGGGGAAAAAATGTGTACAAGGGCAAAGATCCCCTTCACATTTCTACCCCATGGGTACTTTCTACTTGCCTTTATTCCTAGGAGGTATTCATGGGCACTTACCATATTTATGATCCTTCAGCCTCTGCAAGAAAGTATGCATTATGTGGGAAGATTTCATCCCTGGTAGTTCCATTTACCCCTTATGAGCATCCGATAGAAACAGATACCGAAGGAACTCCAAAGCTAACACACTGGTTCCCAATCTTGTTTTAGTCAAGGGAGTACTTCAATAGAAAGACCTTTTAAGGACCCTGATCTCACATATCCTTACCAAAATTATTTTTTAAATGTTCAAATTCATCATAATTAATAGCAACAGTGTCAAAGATTTTTGACGGGACACCAATAAGAAAGTAATATTTATTAAATATCAGGCCAGGTGCAGAGGCTACGTCTGTAATCCCAGCACTTTGAGAAGCCGAGGCAGGTGGATCACCTGAGGTTAGGAGTTCAAGACCAGCCTGGCCAACATGGTAAAACTCCGTCCCTACTAAAAATACAAAAATTAGCCGGGCGTGGTGGCAGGCACCTGTAATCCCAGCGACTTGGGAGGCTGAGGTGGGAGAATCACTTGAACCCAGGAGGCAGAGGTTTCAGTGAGCCAAAATCACGCCACTGCACTCCAGCCTGGGCAACAGAGCAAGACTCTGTCTAAAAACAAACGAACAAAATTTCTAACTCATAGGATAAATACATGTACACAGGCACACAGGTACATTATAACATGAATACATATAAACTGCTTTGTGAACAGCTGTAATCCTCTCTTCTGACTGAATAGATAGACATCAGAGTTTATCAAATGCCTCTGATCCCATAAACATCAATAGCAACTGAAATATATGGAACTACACATAAATGTAAATATTCGAAGCTTTGAGTGTGACTTCTACAATTAATTATAAGGAAACATTATAGAGTTGTTTTTAACCCTGGTAAAGTATAGATGCATGGATGAATAAAAAGGTGAGGGAATATGTAGAGTATGAATGTTTTGATTATTTTCAAGCATATGAAGAGGATACTAACTAGGCATTCTACAAGTCCCAAAAACAGATGAGCTCAGATAAAGTAGGAAAGAGCTCAACTGGTCATAAGACTGTTTTTCTTAACCAGTTTTATAGTAAAACTGTAGATTGAAAATAAAGGGACATCTCTGGTAAGAAAATAGAAAATCATTTGTAACGAATGTCTGAGAAAAGTAGTTTAGTTGATTCCATGATTTTACTCACGTGTGTACCACTTGTCCTCCCAGTATAGGTAAGGCACCCAGGGACTTGATCACATGGCCAAGCACATACACCAAGGAGAGATAGATGATTGTCCTGTTGAGAGAGCTAAATCAGTCAGTCTAAAACCAGAATTGAGAGACTTGAATAATACAGACTTAGGGTTCAGACTGTTCTCAGTGTGGGGATAAATGGAGGACGAGGAGGAGGGAGGAGGAAAGAATTATCTGAGAAATCCAAATAGAGACAATAATCGTGAATGAAGTGAACAGACTAGGAAAAAGGAGTGGAATTCTTCACTCTTTAGTGTTAGAGGTAATAGACATTCCCTTTAAGTTCCCTTCCTATACCCACCTTCCCCTTTGCCTCTACCTGCTCACTCCACACATACACAGAGAAACTCTACTTTGTACAGACATGACAAGAACAAGGTGGATTTGTAGCAAAAGTGACAATGCTTTAAATTGGGAGAACCAGTAGAAGAGGATATTTGGACCTTAGGTGTTTTTCTCAAGGAATATCTTTTGCTGTAGAGAGCAAGAAGGGTCAAGGAAGAACTCCAAGTAAACAGGAATGGCTAACCCAAATGACTTCCTCAAAACTCAAGAAGCACTGGGAGGTAAAAAGCTCTCAGGTTCGGCCGGGCGCGGTGGCTCACGCCTGTAATCCCAGCACTTTGGGAGGCCGAGGCGGGTGGATCACGAGGTCAGGAGATCGAAACCATCCTGGCTAACACGGTGAACCCCGTCTCTACTACAAAAATACAAAGAAAAAATTAGCCTGGCGTGGTGGCGGGCGCCTGTAGTCCCAGCTACTCGGGAGGCTGAGGCAGGAGAATGGCGTGAACCCGGGAGGCGGAGCCTGCAGTAAGCCGAGATCGCGCCACTGCACTCCAGCCTGGGCGACTACAGCTAGACTCCGTCTCAAAAAAAAAAGCTCTCAGGTTCAGCCTGGGTAACTTGGACTCTTGGATTAATTGTAATCCTCACCACAGTTTCCTCAGGGACAAGTTAACAAGGATAAGAAAGGAGCCAGGGACTTAGAATAGACTGTCCAGTGACAAAAATCATGCAGTTGGAAGGAACATCCTGTTGTATTGTTTTCTCAAAGAACTTGAACAGCAAATAGAAAGTAGAAGAATAAGGAACTCCAGTAAGAGCATATAGAGAGATTCACACATTGAAATATGGCACACTACAACATATATTCCTTATGTGTAATACCACACCAGCATTCCCACATATAAGTAGAATGTTAGCATTATAATGAACCTTGGAAATTATACAGTTTACACCTGCAATTTTTAAGGTGTTATATGCTAATGTGGAATACAGAGAATAGAAAGGAATAAAGATAGCAAAGAGAGGCCGGAGATGTCAGAACTCTCAGGATGTGGATTTCTCATTCTAAGTGCCTAATCCTTGGGTCAGCTTTCTAGGGAAGGGAACTTAAAGCGTATGGCAGGTAGGGGACAAGAAGGTGACTAGGCCGGGCATGGTGGCTCACGCTTGTAATCCCAGGACTTTGGGGGGCCAAGGCGGGTGGATCACGAGGTCAGGAGATCAAGACCATCCTGACCAACATGGTGAAACACTGTGTCTACCAAAAATACAAAAATTAGCTGGGCATGGTAACATGCGCCTATAATCCCAGCTAGGCAGGAGGCTGAGGCAGGAGAATCGCTTTAACCAGGGAGTCAGAGGTTGCAGTGAGCTGAGAGATGGTGCCACTGCACTCCAGACTGGTGACAGAGCAAGACTCCATCTCAAAAAAAAAAAAAAAAAAAAAGAAGAAGAAGAAGTTAGGTGACTAATCTAGGACTAATTAACATCAGGGAAGGGGACAGGCTTCCCCAAAAGATCTTGCAACATCTTCTAGAGAAAGGTTCTCTTTGTTGTAATAAAAAGAATAAATAGAAAGGGAATAAAAAGGAACAGAAAAAAAAAATGCTAGCTATCATGAACCCCAAACAGATGATCTATGTTAGATCATCATAGAGGAAAAAAAAAGGAGTTTGAGCTGGAGTGATATAGTCTGGGTAGTAAGATCAGTATCCAATTGGTGGACTAAATCAGGGGTGTCCAATCTTTTGGCTTCCCTGGGCCACATTGGAAGATACATTGTCTTGGGCCACACATAAAATACACCAATACTAACAATAATTGGTGAGCTAAAAAAAAAAAAATTTAATAATGTTTTAAGAAAGTTTATAAATTTGTATTGGGCCACATTCAAAGCTGTCCTGGGCTACATGTGGCCTGCAGGCTGCAGGTTGGACAAGCTTGGACTAAATGAATGAGAGAAGTGTAAGTGGTTTAGGAGGAAAATAGGCAACTTATAGATTTTAAAAAAACAAAAAAACAAAAACAACAAACAAACAAAAACCTCATAGGAAATAGTTTAGATATGAAGGATATAAGAGAGGAAACTAATGGCAGGAAACTAACACGAGGAGCAAGAAGTCAAGAGACCTGAAAATTCTGCATTTGAAACGAGATATTAGGGTCATTGTAATCCCAACTATAGGACACAGAAATGCTTTAGGTTGACTTCACTAATCCTTCAGTTTTACAAATCAAGAAACTGAAATCCAGACGGGTCAAATGACATTTCTAAACAGTGACTTTTGGGCCAGTTGCAGTGGTTCACCCCTGTAATCCCAGCACTTTAGGAAGCTGAGGTGGACGGATCACTTGAGGTCAGAAGTTCAAGATCAGCCTGGCCAACACGGTGAAACCCCACCTCCACTAAAAATACAAAAATTTGACAGGCATGGTGGTGCGTGCCTGTAATCGCAGCTACTTGGGAGGCTGAGATGGGAGGATCACTTTAATCCAGGAGGTGGAGGTTGCAGTGAGCCGAGATCTCACACCACTGCACTCCAGCCTGGGAGACAGAGTGAGACTCCATCTCAATGAAATAAAAAATAAATAAATAAATAAAAATAAAAATAAATAAATGAACAGTGACTTTGTTTTTAATTGTAGAGATAGGGTCTTTCTATGTTGACCAGGCTGGTCTCAAACTCCTGGCCTCAAGCAATCCTCCTGCCTCAGCCTCCCAAAGTGCTGGGATTATAGGCATGAGCCACTACACCTGGCCCCAAAGTGACATTTTAATTAGTATTAAGGTTAGGTGTAGAGCTTCTATATTTAACTCATAACCCAGCATTCCTTTGGTTTTATCATGAACAAGTTAATGTGGAAAAAGGAAATGGAAGAGAAAGAAGTAATACATTTTATTTCACCGTAAGAGTATAAAAAGCCACAGCCATTTTTAATAGGCGCTTAGGAACTAAGAAGAGGTATATACAGAGGCTGAGAGTGTGTAGTGATGGCAGAGGAAGAGACCTTGCATGAAGAAAAGAAGGTCAGTTCTGATCAGACAAAAAAGAGGAGAGAGAAAGGACATACTATACAGACCCACTCAGAGAAAGAGAAAAGAGAAGTGTGGAGAGGACATTCAAAAGCATAATAACTCCAAGATGGCTGAATAGGAACAGCTCCAGTCTGTAGCTCCCAGCATGGTTGACACAGAAGATGGCGATTTCTGCATTTCCAACTGAGGTACCTGGCTCATTTCATTGGGACTGGTTGGACAGTGGGTGCAGCCCACGGAGGGTGAGCTGAAGCAGGGTAGAGCATTGCCTCACCCAGGTAGCACAAGCAGTCGGGGGATTTCCCTTTCCTAGCCAAGGGAAGCCGTGATAGACTGTACCTGGAAAATCGCGACACTCCCACCCAAATACTGTGCTTTTCCAAAGGTCTTAGCAAATGGAACACCAGGGGATTATATCCTGCACCTGGCTTGGTGGGTCCCATGCCCATGAAGCTTTGCTCACTGTTAGCGCAGCAGTCTGAGATCGACCCACGAGGCAGCAGCCTAGCAGGGGGAGGGGCCTCTGCCATTGCTGAGGCTTGAGTAGGTAAACAAAGCAGCTGGGGAAGCATGAACTGGGCAGAGCCCACTGCAGCTCTGCAAGGCCTGCTGCCTCCACAGACCCCACCTCTGGGGTCAGGGCATAGCGGAACAAAAGGCAGCAGAAACTTCTGCAGACTTAAAAGTCCCTGTCTGACAGCTCTGAAGAGAGCACTGGTTCTCCCAGCATGGTTTTTGAGCTCTGAGAACGGACAGACGGCCTCCTCAAGTGGGTCCCTGAAGCCTGTGTAGCCTAACCCTGTGAGCCTGTGAAGCCTCAGTAGGGACCGACTGACACTTCATACAGGCAGGTGCCCCTCTGGGACGAAGTTTCCAGAGGAAGGCTCAGGCAGCAATATTTGCTGTTCTGCAATATTTGCTGTTCTGCAGCCTCCGCTGGTGATACCCAGGCAAACAGGGTCTGGAGTGGACCTCTAGCAAACTCCAACAGACCTGCAGCTGAGGGACCTGACTATTAGAAGGAAAACTAACAAATAGGAAGAAATAGCATCAACATCAACAGAAAGGACATCCACACCAAAACCCCATCTGCAGGTCACCAGCATCAAAGACCAAAGGTAGATAAAACCATAAACATGGGGAGAAACCAGAGCAGAAAAGCTGAAAATTCTAAAAACCAGAGTGACTCTTCTCCTCCAAAGGATCACAGCTCCTTGCCAGGAACAGAACAAAGATGGACGGAGAATGACTTTGACGAGCTGACAGAAGTAGGCTTCAGAAGGTCGGTAATAACAAACTTCTTCAAGCTAAAGGAGAATGTTCAAACCCATTACAAGGAAGCTAAAAACCTTGAAAAAAGATTAGACAAATGGCTAACTAGAATAAACACTGTAGAGAAGACCTTAAATGACCTGATGGAGCTGAAAACCATGGCATGAGAACTATGTGATGCATGCACAAGCTTCAATAGCTGATTTGATCAAGTAGAAGAAAGGGTATCAGTGATGCAAGGTCAAATTAATGAAATAAAGCAAGAAGAGAAGTCAAGAGAAAAAAAGAGTAAAAAGAAATGAACAAAGCCTCCAAGAAATATAGAACTATGTAAAAAGACCAAATGTACATTTGATTGGTGTACCTGAAAGTGACAGGGAGAGTGGAACCAAGTTGGAAAACAATCTTCAAGATATTATCCAGGAGAACTTCCCCAACCTAGCAAGGCAGGCCAACATTCAAATTCAGAGAACACTACAAAGATACTCCTCGAGAAGGGCAACCCTGAGACACATAATTGTCAGATTCACCAATGTTGAAATGAAGGAAAAATGTTAAGGGCAGCCAGAGAGAAAGGTCAGGTTACCCACAAAGGGAAGCCCATCAGACTAACAGTGGATCTCTCGGCAGAAACTCTACAAGCCAGAAGAGAGTGGGGGCCAATATTCAACATTCTTAAAGAAAAGAATTTTCAACACAGAGTTTCATATCCAGCCAAACTAAGCTTCATAAGTGAAGGAGAAATAAAATTCTTTACAGACAAGCAAATGCTGAGAGATTTTGTCACCACCAGGCCTGCCTTATAAGAGCTCCTGAAGGGACATAGGTGTGGGCAAGGACTTCATGTCTAAAACACCAAAAGCAATGGCAACAAAAGCCAAAATTGACAAATGGGATCTAATTAAACTAAAGAGCTTCTGCACAGCAAAAGAAACTACCATCAGAGTGAACAGGCAACCTACAAAATGGGAGAAAATTTTTGCAATCTACTCATCTGACAAAGGGCTAATATCCAGAATCTACAATGAACTCAAACAAATTTACAAGAAAAAAACAAACAACCCCATCAAAAAGTGGGCAAAGGACATGAACAGACACTTCTCAAAAGAAGACATTTATGCAGCCAAAAAACACATGAAAAAATGCTCATCATCACTGGCCATCAGAGAAATGCAAATCAAAACCACAGTGAGATACCATCTCACACCAGTTAGAATGGCCATCATTAAAAAATCAGGAAACAACAGGTGCTGGAGAGGATGTGGAGAAATAGGAACACTTTTACACTGTTGGTGGGACTGTAAACTAGTTCAACCATTGTGGAAGTCAGTGTGGCGATTCCTCAGGGATCTCGAACTAGAAATACCATTTGACCCAGCCATCCCATTGCTGGGTATATACCCAAAGGACTATAAATCATGCTGCTATAAAGACACATGCACACGTATGTTTATTGCGGCACTATTCACAATAGCAAAGAGTTGGAACCAACCCAAATGTCCAACAACGATAGACTGGATTAAGAAAACGTGGCACACATACACCATGGAATACTATGCAGCCATAAAAAATGATGAGTTCATGTCCTTTGTAGGGACATGGATGAATCTGGAAAACATCATTCTCAGTAAACTATCGCAAGGACAAAAAACCAAATACCTCATGTTCTCACTCATAGGTGGGAATTGAACAATGAGAACTCATGGACACAGGAAGGGGAACATCACACTCCAGGGACTGTTGTGGGGTTGGGGGAGGGGGGAGGGACAGCATTAGGAGATATACCTAATGCTAAAGGACGAGTTAATGGGTGCAGGAAATCAACATGGCACATGGATACATATGTAACAAACATGCACATTGTGCACATGTACCCTAAAACCTAAAGTATAATAATAAAATAAAATAAAATAAAATAAAATCATAAAAAAAGAAAAGAGCTCCTGAAGGAAGCACTAAACATGAAAAGGAACAACCGGTACCAGCCACTGCAAAAACATGCCAAATTGTAAAGACCATCGATGCTAGAAAGAAACTGCATCAACTAACGAGCAAAATAACCAGCTAACATCATAATGACAGGATCAAATTCACACATAACAATATTAACCTTAAGCGTAAATGGGCTGAATGCCCCAATTGAAAGACACAGAGTGGCAAATTGGATAGAGTCAAGACCCATCAGTGTGCTGTATTCAGGAGACCCATCTCACGTGCAGAGACACACATAGGCTCAAAATAAAGGGATAGAGGAAGATCTGCCAAATCTACCAAGTAAATGGAAAGCAAAAAAAAAGCAGGGGTTGCAATCCTAGTCTCTGATAAAACAGACTTTAAACCAACAAAGATCAAAAGAGACAAGGAAGGCCATTACATAATGGTAAAGGGATCAATTCAACAAGAAGACTTAGCTATCTTAAATATACATGCACCCAGTACAGGAGCACCCAGATTCATAAAGCAAGCCCTTAGAGACCTACAAAGAGACTTAGACTCCCACACAATAATAACGGAAGACTTTAACACCCCACTGTCAGTATTAGACAGAACAACGAGACAGAAGGTTAACAAGGATATCCAGGACATGAATTCAGCTCTGCACCAAGTGGACCTAATAAACATCTACAGAACTCAATACCCCAGATCAACAGAATATATATTCTTCTCAGCACCACATCACATTTATTCCAAAATTGACCACATAGTTGGAAGTAAAGCACTCCTCAGCAAATATAAAAGAATACAAATCACAACAAACTGTCTCTCAGGACACAGTGCAATCGAATTAGAACTCAGGATTAAGAAACTCACTCAAAACGCACAACTACATGGAAACTGAACAACCTGTTCCTGAATGACTACTGGGTAAATAACAAAATGAAGGCAGAAATAAAGATGTCCCTTGAAACCAACGAGAACAAAGACACAACATACCAGAA
Organism: Hylobates moloch; assembly: GCF_009828535.3. Lineage (NCBI taxonomy): Eukaryota > Metazoa > Chordata > Mammalia > Primates > Hylobatidae > Hylobates > Hylobates moloch. The sequence continues at coordinate 39,774,263 of NW_026652279.1, forward strand.
TCTCTGAGACACATTTAAAGCAGTGTGTAGAGGGAAATGTATAGCACTAAATGCCCACAAGAGAAAGCAGAAAAGATCTAAAATTGACACCCTAACATCACCATTAAAAGAACTAGAGAAGCAAGAGCAAACAAATTCAAAAGCTAGCAGAAGGCAAGAAATAACTAAGATCAAAGCAGAACTGAAGGAGATAGAGACACAAAAAACCCTTCAAAAAATCAATGAATCCAGGAGCTGGTTTTTTGAAAAGATCAACAAAATTGATAGACCACTAGCAAGACTAATAAAGAAGAAAAGAGAGAAAAATCAAATAGATACAATAAACAATGAAAAAGGGGATATCACCACCAATCTCACAGTAATACAAACTACCATCAGAGAATACTGTAAACACCTCTACGCAAATAAACTAGAAAATCTAGAAGAAATGGATAAATTCCTGGACACATACACCCTCCCAAGGCTAAAGCAGAAAGAAGTTGAATCTCTGAATAGATCAATAACAGGTTCTGAAATTGAGGCAATAATTAATAGCCTACCAACCAAAAAAAAAAGGCCAGGATCAGATGGATTCACAGCTGAATTCTACCAGAGGTAGAAAGACGAGCTGGTACCATTCCTTCTGAAACTATTCCAATCAATAGAAAAAGAGGGAATCCTCCCTAACTCATTTTATGAGGCCAGCATCATCCTGATACCAAAGCCTGGCAGAGACAACAAAGAAAGAGAATTTTAGACCACTATCCCTGGTGAACACCGATGCAAAAATCCTCAATAAAATACTGGCAAACTGAATCCAGCAGCATATCAAAAAGCTTATCCACCATGATCAAGTCGGCTTCATCCCTGGGATGCAAGGCTGGTTCAACATGCACCAATCAATAAACGTAATCCAGCATATAAATACAATCAACGACAAAAACCACATGATTATCTCAATAGATGCAGAAAAGGCCTTTGACAAAATTCAACAGCCCTTCATGCTAAAAACTCTCAATAAAGTAGGTACTGATGGAATGTATCTCAAAATAATAAGAGATATTTATGACAAACCCACAGCCAATATCATACTGAATGGGCAAAAACTGGAAGCATTCTCTTTGAAAACTGGCACAGGACAGGGATGCCCTCTTTCACCACTCCTATTCAACATACTGTTGGAAGTTCTGGCCAGGGCAATCAAGCACAAGAAAGAAATAAAGGGTATTCAATTAGGAAAAGAGGAAGTCAAATTGTCCCTGTTTGCAGATGACATGATTGTATATCTAGAAAACCCCATCATCTCAGCCCCAAATCTCCTTAAGCTGATAAGCAACTTCAGCAAAGTCTCAGGATACAAAATCAACGTGAAAAAAAACACAAGCATTCCTATACACCAATAACAGAAAAACAGAGAGCCAAATCATGAGTGAACTCCCATTCACAATTGCTACAAAGAGAATAAAATACCTAGGAATCCAACTTACAAGGGATGTGAAGGACCTCTTCAAGGAGAACTACAAACCATTGCTCAATGAAATAAAAGAGGACACAAACAAATGGAAGAACATTTCATGCTCATGGATAGGAAGAGTCAATATTGTGAAAATGGCCATACTCCCCAAGGTAATTTATAGATTCAATGCCATCCCCATCAAGCTACCAATGACTTTCTTCAGAGAATTAGAAAAAACTACTTTAAAGTTCATATGGACACAAAAATAGCCCACATTGCCAAGACAACCCTAAGCAAAAAGAACAAAGCTGGAGGCATCACGCTATCTGACTTCAAACTATACTACAAGGCTACAGTAACCAAAACAGCATGGTACTGGTACCAAAACACATGTATAGACCAATGGAACAGAATAGAGGCCTCAGAAATAACACCATACATCTACAACCATCTGATATTTGACAAACCTGACAAAAACAAGAAATGGGGAAAGATTCCCTATTTAATAAATGGTGCTGGGAAAACTGGCTAGCCATATGTAGAAAGCTGAAACTGGATCCCTTCCTTACACCTTATATGAAAATTAATTCAAGATGGATTAAAGACTTACATGTTAGACCTAAAACCATAAAAACCCTAGAAGAAAACCTAAGCAATACCATTCAGGACATAGGCATGGGCAAGGACTTCATGACTAAAACACCAAAAGCAATGGCAACAAAAGCCAAAATTGACAAATGGGATCTAATTAAACTAAAGAGCTTCTGCACAGCAAAAGAAACTACCATAAGAGTGAACAGGCAACCTACAGAATGGGAGGAAATTTTTGCAATCTACCCATCTGACAAAGGGCTAATATCTAGAATCTACAAAGAACTTAAACAAATTTACAAGAAAAAAACAAACAACACCATCAAAAAGTGGGCAAAGGATATGAACAGACACTTCTCAAAAGAAGACATTTCTGCAGCCAACAGACACATGAAAAAATGCTCATCATCACTGGCCATCAAAGAAATGCAAATCAAAACCACAATGAGATACTATCTCACACCAGTTAGAATGGCGATCATTAAAAAGGCAGGAGACAGCAGATGCTGGAGAGGATGTGGACAAATAGGAACACTTTTACACTGTTGATGGGACTGTAAACTAGTTCAACCGTTGTGGAAGACAGGGATCTAGAACTAGAAATACCGTTTGACCCAGTCATCCCATTACTGGGTATATACCCAAAGGATTATAAATCATGCTACTATAAAGACACATGCATACATATGTTTATTGCAGCACTATTCACAATAGCAAAAACTTGCAACCAAGCCAAATGTCCATCAATGATAGACTGGATTAAGAAAATGTGGCACATATACACCATGGAATACTATGCAACCATAAAAAAGGATGAGTTCATGTCCTTTGCAGGGACATGGATGAAGCTGGAAACCATCATTCTGAGCAAACTATCACAAGGACAGAAAACCAAACACCGCATGTTCTCACTCATAGGTGGGAACTGAACAATGAGAACACTTGGACACAGGGCAGGGAACATCACACACTGCTGCCTGTCATGGGGTGGGGGGCTGGTAGAGGGATAGCATTAGGAGAAATACCTAATGTAAATGGCGAGTTCATGGTTGTAACAAACCAACATGGCACATGTATACCTATGTAACAAACTTGCACGTTGTGCACGTGTACCCTAGAACTTAAAGTATAATAAAAAATAAAAATTAAAATTAAATTAAAATAAAAAAACATAATAAACACGTTTAAGAGAGTGGTTCCAAGTGATTGCCCAGGTCAAAAATCAAAACTGATGAGCCTGGGTAATAGGATATAAAATCTAGGAACTATGATTAAAAATGTTTTCCTTTCTTAAAACCAACTTGACACTACAAATAGCATCCTTGAGAAACCAATATGCATGTTTAATAATTTTTGTTTTCCCACTGCGTACCTATTGATTAGTCTTTCCTGTATGTAGCTCTGAAGGAAGCCTCACTTCTTTCCTGGCATAGGGAGTTCCTTAAACAAGAGTCAGGGACTCTGGATGCCCATTTCCTCTTAACATATCTATTATTCTGGGATAGCAAACAGAGGAAAGATTTTTAATAGAAGTTGTTTACTAAATTCAGGAAATTGCCCCTTCAGGGTTTGAACAATCTTTCTAATGTTATAGAAGGCTTTTCACCCTCAAGGTGACACCTGAATAAAAGTAAACACACCACACACACACACACACACACACACACACACACACACACACACACAAACACATACTCAGGCAGAGAAACATATGAGAGGTGGGGAAGAACTTAACGGTTTGAAACAAAAATCTATCCATTTTCCTCTAGCAAATGAAGAAAATAGGCTATAGGTTCAAATTAGGAAAGATAGTAAAGAAAGAGTCTTGTCTTTTTTCTGATTTTCCAACTTAAGGAAGGGTAGTTTTAAGTACTTATTCCCTTTTGTTGCTGTTATCATGTTTGTATATGTTACACACACAAGCACATGCACACACACACAAACATGACTACAGGTGAACAAGTTATCCACGTTTTCTCAAACTACTCCCTTTGTGAAAGAGATACCAATCACCCCCAAGTTTTATTATTTAAAAAGCAACCAAAATACCCACAATAAAATAAAAGTAACCTTCATGCCTGTCTACATCTATCTGTAGTCATGTGGCTACATTTGAGGGTCTGAGGGTGAATAAATTTATGAATTCGAAGATGTACTGTGGTCCTGCTATGTGCTAGGCACCATTCTATGTGCTCTTGGATAAAAATATAAATCACAGCCGGGCACAGTGGCTCACACTTGTAATCCCAGCAATTTGGGAGACAGAGGTGGGTGGACCACTTGAGGTCAAGAGTTCGAGACCAGCCTGGCCAACATGGTGAAATCTCATCTCTACTAAAAATACAAAAATTAGCCGGGCATGGTGGCACATGCGTATAATCCCAGCTACTCAGGAGGCTGAGGCAGGAGAATCGCTTGGACCTGGGAGGCAGAGGTTGCAGAGAGCCGAGATTGCATCACTGCACTCCAGCCTGGGCGACAGAGCGAGACTTTGTCTCAATGACAAAAAATATGTATATTATATAATATACTTAAATATTATACATATTATATACGTTCATATAATATATAAATGACTGGGGTGGGTGGGGAAAAATATATATAAATGATTTTGTCCTCTAAGTGTTTGAAAGAAGATATCAGATTCATATATAAATAATTAAATAACTATAGTAGGATAGAGTTTAGTAAATGTCATATAAGGGTGAGAGAACAAAGAACTCAGAAAACACTAGATTACTTCCAGCTATAGTAAAAGGTGAGGGGGCAGAGAATACTCCATAGCATAGGTGGTATTTGAGTGAGCCTTACGGGGTTTGGACATGAAAGGGTGGGGAAGAAGGGGTTTCCATGAAGCAGAAACAATGCAAACAGACATGAAAAAAAGATGTCACTGGATATGATTACAGAAATATTAGTATTACATTTTCCTCTAGTGGCCATTCTTGAAAGGAGATAAGTATGACAATAAGCACAGAAAAGTCAGTTGGAGTGAGATTAGTAGACAGTGATTTAATAGTCACCAGAAATTGCTGAGCAGAGTAGTAATGTGATCAGGATTTCTTTTAGGAAAATTAATTTGGCAGTAGCGTATATGCTCAATTGTAGGAAAATGAGATGGGAAGCAGTAAAAACATTTTAGATGTCCATTTTAATATCTCAATTTAAAGATATTGAGACAATGAAGACCAAAACTGGGTGATGGCAACTAATGCAGTGGATGTTGTGCTGAAAAGGGATAAATGTGAGAGAGATTGTGGCAAACAGAATTGGTAGAATTTGATAACTGATTGAATGTGGGAATGTAGAGAAGCCAGAAGAAAGAACAGATTTGAGGAGGTGAATGCCAATATGTAATTCACTGGAATTTGAGGAGCCATCTGCATATAGCTAATATCAACACCACAGAATTTGCTAAGGAAGAATCTAGAGAAAGAGAAGAGGGTAAAAGTTATAACCTGGGAAATGCTTACACTCAGGAAAGAGTGAAGTAAACAAGAGGCAAAAGAGAAGCCAGATAAATAAGAAAAGATATAAGAGGACGAGAGTGAGAAAAATATACTGTAGAGAAGGCCAGGGAGTTTCACAGAAATGATAAACAGACTGAAATGTTAATAACAAATTCAAAATGAGTAAGAATTTAGAAAAGACCACTGGAATTTGTTAATGAAGAAATCCTTACCAGTGATCTTAGGCAGTAATTTCAGAAGGAAAAAAGATGATTTATAGTATATCTTATTGTACTACAATATGATCTGTATTAAAGCTATTTGAATATGAACAATATGAATTAGGTAGTACGTGTAATTCACCTCTTCATCCTCCATGGTTCCTTGGACAAACAGAAGGTGCTCAATAAACATTTATTGAATTAAATTGGGTCAAATCAAATTAAATTGAATTGGATTATATTGCATTACATTATATTACTCTACCATAAGAACTGATCATGAAGAGTGAGAAAGAAAGGCAACACATACAGAGGATTATTTTTATAATATGGGGTTAATGGTAATAAGAGAAAAATGATAGGAAAAGAGAGTCAAGTTGAGTTTTGTTCATTTAAAGCTATTAAAGATTTGCACCTGCTTCTAGTTGAAGGCAAAGACTCTAGTTCTCTGGGAGAATTTGAAGGCAAGAGAGGGGAATAGTGAGGGTACAGAGACCCTAGGGAGAGTGATCTAGGTGATGGTGATACATAAATAAAAACTGATCAAGGTGTACAGTTAAGGCTTTTGAATTTGTGTACTTTATGTAAGTTATATCCCAATAAAAATAAATTAAAAACAATAATAAATACATCAAGAAGGATTGATTTGAGGGCACAAGTGGAGGTTGTTAAATTTTCTCTGAATTAACCAGGAAACAATTGCTCACCAAATCCTGTAACTGTACTTCTTCAATCTTAAAGGAAGTTATTTTTAAAATAAATAAAAGTGGTATGTCATGTATATGAATCTTTATTCTACAACTGAATAAATAGATTGCGGCTTGCACTTTTTATTCTGCAAGTAGTGCCAATCTCTGATCTAGATAAACTTGGTGACTACTACTACATATGTAGCAAACGTAGATCTCAGCTACTCACCCACCATTCCTCTTCCAAGTCAAGAAACTGTTCAGTACTATGTTATGTCTATAGATATGTATTAGGTGCTGATTAAACACTTTTAGAATAATGAACATATATCAGCCAAAGTAAGCTATAAACCACTGTTTACTAAAGAGAATTCCTTGGAACACTAGGTCCACAAAATATCCAGAAAAAATATTCCATAGTCAAACTAGTTTGGTAAACATTACATACTACAACCTTTTGTGGAGATTTTATAGTTCATATTGGCGTATTTAAGGCTATAAGAAGTCATGCAGTAAGGGAACATTTTTAGCTTTGCTCAGCCTAACAGTTTCCAAACTTGTTCGACCACAAGAGCTTTATTTTCCCACATAACTCATTGTATTTTATAGTTTTTAACAGAATGCCCTTTGAGAAATGCTCATTTAGACAAATCCATGGATAACAGGTCCATAGAAAATAATTTGGCAGTGGATATCCACCATCCGTTTCTAAGCTTATCAGTTTAATGTTACAGGGGACAATTATAACATTATACCATGTTATATCTCTTGGTGCTATGTTCAGGGACTTAAAAGATACTGAACTGAATGAACCAGTAGTCTAACTCATGAAAATATTAGATTCATAAGAAGGAAACTACAAAAGACGTTAGAGAAGAGAAATAGATGGTAAAAGAGCTGAAAAGAGACACTCATAAGAAGATCCTAAAGGAGGTGGGATAACTCAATCTGGAGAAGAGATGGAGAAAGTATCAAATAACTACATAAAAGCATCTAAAATACGATTTTTTTTTTTTTGAGACAGAGTCTTCTTCTGTTGCCCAGGCTGGAGTGCAGTGGCGTGATCTTGGCTCACTGCAACCTCTGCCTCCCAGATTCAAGCAATTCTCCTGCCTCAGTCTCCCAAGTAGCTGGGATTACAGGCACCTGCCACTATGCCTGGATAATTTTTGTATTTTTAGTAGAGACGGGGTTTCACCATGTTAGCCAGCCTAGTCTCAAACTCCTGACCTCAGGCAATCTGCCCGCCTCGGCCTCCCAAAGTGCTGGGATTACAGGCGTGAGCCACCGCACCCGGCTAAAATTAGAAATTTGCTGGTGGATAGTGCTCTCTATCTCCGACAAGATCAGAACAAGATTTAATATTAAACTACAAATGGAAGGTTAAAATTAGTTTTAAGGAACAAAAGATACTGCAACTGAAGAGGATGTAAACACATTGGAAAAACTGATAATGAAAAGAATAGCCTTTCCTTGTTGCTACAGAGATTTTTTTTTAATTTCCCACACTACACAGATGTACAGAGATTCTTATTTTTCACGCATGACATAGGTATGTTCTTGCTCAGAAGCAAGAGGCTAGAAGTGATAGCCTTCTGCACAACCTGTGAAACTTGTAGGAATGTGACCTCTCATCTTCCTTACTTGAATTTTCCCAACCATGAGTCAGCAATGGCTGCTCCCAGGATGGGAGTAAAATAACAGAGGCTGCTGAAGGCATGGTATATAGATGTGGAGGTATCTTCATTCCAGTGCAGGAAATACAGGAAATACAGGATCAGCACAGCTGTAGTGGGAAAAAAAAGGAGGCATGAGGAGACAAAACAAGATAGATGCATTAAAGTGACTTATGGAAAAAAATATTTAAACTCTGGTCTTTATAATGTGATTTTGGCCTTCAGCACTTCCATCAGTGACATGACTGAGAAGTGACTGCCAGGCAGTAGATACAGGGCCCCATCGGAGTTGTGGGAGTAAATGGGACTATGTTGAATGTACGAATATAATACTCCTCCCTTCAGTCTCTGTGCACCCCTAGCATCATTTAGGCCAACCATGAACATAACATGGTGCTTCCAATATCCCTTCCCTCTCCTCTCCTTCCCAGCAACAAGATGATAAGAGCTCTTATCTGAATTCCATTCTTCATACCTGTTCCTCAGGTATGAGCTCTTAGCCAAGAGCTGTTAGCCCATACCTAAGGAACAGGTATGAAAAATGTAACTCAGATAATGAGAGCTTTCCCACTTTTTTTTTTTTTTTTTTTTTTTAGAGATGAGTTCTTGCTATGTTGCCCAGGCTGGAGTGCAGTGGCCATTCACTGGCACAATTACAGGTGCCCGATAACCTTGAACTCCTGGGCCCAAGCAATCCTCCTGCTTCAGCCTCCCAAGTAGTTGGGGCTACAGGCACATGCCATCATGTCCAGCTCCACCCACTTACCCATTCTCAAAGTCTGTGTTCTGGTTTCTCTCAGGCCTATCTGATCTTGGCCTATATATTAGGTGAAATCCTATGAGAGATTTATTAGAAGTCTTGGCCAAAGTAAAGGACCAATTTGGACCAAGGCAGAAAGAGTGGACTCGGGAAATAAGTGCATATAAAGAGATCAGGCTGTCACAAACATGGGGTGAGGGTGGGTGGAGGAGAGTAGGTAGGACTCTTGGACACAAAATTACCTTTCATTCCATAATAGGAAAAGCGCTCGCAGAATTCATTCACCACAATGAAGGCGATGCTCAGTGGATAGTTGGAGCCACAGATTGTCTATTCAACAAGAAGGCAATGATTCAAGCATGAGTTGTTTTTCCCTGTTTCAACAATTAGATTTCTTCAAAACTGAAAAATTCATTTATTTCAAATCGTCATGGTAGGTAATGGAACAATGGTCTCTACTCTTCATGACACACCTATTAGGTAACACTAAAAGTGCTTACATTACTGATTTAGAAATAATAGAAGCTAATCTGAATATTATTTTGTTTCTTATTTATTTTACATGGAATTGCTCAAATATTCCTTGGACCTGCTCATCTTCCCACGACTACTAAATGAAAAGCCTAGGGCTCTGGGGCAGAAGAATGGTCATATTTACTTTCTAGGAACAGACTAAAGAGGTAGCCTATGGAATACCTGATATCCAAGCAGTGAGATTCAGATGTCAGTCTCTGCTTAGCTCCACTATGGGGACTGACCCCTCTTGTCCCCAGCTGTTCTGTTTGCCATGCTGGGAGGAATCCTGGCAATATGATAGCTTCTACTTCAGAGGCTGCTGGAGCCAGGCACAGAGCCCAACATGGAGGGCAGAGATTCCTAAGGGTAAGCTAATTGATCACCTTGACTTTAGGCAGAGTTCTTAAATCCTGTAAAATTAAATACCTACTCTTCCTACTAAAGAGATTCTATAACATTTTTATGATAATCCTATAGGACATTAAAAGAATTATGCTTTTCATGTAATATATCAGTCAGAATATAAGGAATGTTATGTTTTATTTCAATTCCCTATCTATTACAATAGACCAACTAACATGAGAGGAGACATAGAGGTATCTGTCCTCAGTACAGTCAAATCTTGTAAGATTTATATTGCCTTATTTCATGAGAAGTATATACATCTTTGCAAGTAGCCCTAAATTCTTTGAGACCAGAAGAGATATCATTAACTAAAAAAATAGGCAAAATAATAAAGTAATGTATTATTCTTTTAACCCTAGGGATATATATAAACTGTCCTCCTAAATATTAATATATTTTAATGTTTTATAATAACTTGTTTGAAACATACAATGAACTGGGCTTCTTACCTTTGCAGCTCGCAGCTTGAGAATTATGCAATCTGGAGTTTAGCTGACACACTGTTAGCTAGTTAGGCAACACTGCCACTGGTTGTGTTAACATACTGATACTGGCATTGTCACTATACCTGTCTCAAATCCTCTGTTCTGTTATTCCAAAGAAGTGAGAATAACATCACCTTTTGGCCCACAGTAAGAACTCAGTAAATTTTGGCTATCATTACTATATCCTCCCCACTTACAGAATTTTAATGTAAGAATTGACTGAGATGAGTTTAGAAGTGCTTTAGCGAGTATATAAATGCAAAACATTACTATTCTCTGTTTCTCTGTCCTATCTCCCACAGTAAACTGGGAACACATAGTAACAGAGATTGGATCTATTCTGAAACTTCCATTGGTGTTCAGCAGAAGACTCTGCACACAGGGAGAACTAAGGGCAGAGTTTTTATATTGGTAAAGAAAGAACAATCACACACAGTTCTCCAGACAAGAATGCTTGCCAAGTTTCCCTGGACATTCAAATTGCTTTTTTTCCCCCAGGGAAACAGAATATGCAATGAAATTCAGCAAGTCCCTGGATCCCAACTGAAGAACTTTGACTACCTCTTCCTGCTGCTTTGTCTTCTTATGTAAAGGAAGCTTCTGTTTAGATTTGGTTTCAGGTGAATTCTAAATCCAAGAGAGAATCATTTTAATACCCTAATACAGCCCAGCTGGAAGCTCCGGAGCCCAAGGAAGAGAGCCAAAAGAGGGAGGCCATTCCTCTCAGAGGCAGGATTGAATCTAAGGACTCACCGGAGATGGCTTCTTTGGAGGGCTAGGCGGTCGAGGTGGTACCTCTTCAATGGAGACAGGTGAAAAAAGAGTTTCCTTGGACTCATTTTTCTGGAAAGGATTCATGGCTGGCTCCTTACTCTCTCTCTCCTCAAGCATTTGGCTTTAGTAGGCAGTTAGGACAGCTGCCAGCCTACTCTGAAAAGGAGGACTGGGAGGGGGAGCTGGTGGCTTCAGCAACTGAGTTTAACTCTGTGGGTGTCAGCTTCAATAGCTTCCTGATCCAGAGCAAAGCAGGAAGCTATAGTTAAAAAGAATGTGTAAAAGTACAGCACAGCAAAGTGAAAACATGCCAAAGATGGAATGAAACAATGCTAGAGAACAGATTAGAAAATCTATGTTTAAGAAAGATTATCTTTGCAAAGGAGTAGAAGATAGTTAAGAACACAACACTTTGAGCACAGATTGAAAAACTGATTCCAAGGTCAGGCGCGGTGGTTCACGCATATAATCCTAGCACTTTGGAAGGCCCAGGTAGGCGGATCATTTTAGGTCAGGAATTCAAGACTAGCCTGGCCAACATGGTGAAACCCCGTCTCTACTAAAAATACAAAAAAAAAAAAAATTAGCTGGGTGTGGTGGCGGGCGCCTATAATCCCAGCTACTCAGGAGGCTAAGGCAGGAGAATCACTTGAACTCAGGAGGCGGAGGTTGCGGTGAGCTGAGATTGCACTATTGCACTCCAGCCTGGGCAACAAGAGCGAAACTCCATTTCCAAAAAAAAAAAGAAAAACTGATTTCAGGATAACAATAGCTGTAATTTATTGAACATCTACTATTGAAAGGTTAATATATATGAATTACATCTATGTTGTATGTATACATAACATATATATTTATTCTAATTCATATTACTATCCCCATTTTATAGAAAGTAATGTTCCCAGAGGTTAAGAAATTTGTTCAAAATACCCGTCCAGGAAGTGGCAGATCTGGAATTTTCACTATGCCATGACAGCTGGGAAAAGTGGAGTTAGTATCAGTCATTATTCAGGTATAGAGGTTACATAAATGGAATGTAGGAATGCAGAGGATTAAAATGCATTGGAGAAGGAAAGTCATCATAAACCTGAGTTTGGGAGATAAGAAAGATGGTGAGTTTTGGCTGGGTGCGGCAGCTCACACCTGTAATCCCAGCACTTTGGGAGGCTGAGGTGGGCTGATCACAGCTCAGGAGTTCAAGATTAGCCTGGCCAACATAGTGAAACCCCATCTCTACTAAAAATACAAAAATTAGCTGGGTGTGGTGGCACGTGCCTGTAGTCCCAGCTACTCGGGAGGCTGAGGCAGGAGAATTGCTTGAACCCAAGAGGCAGAGGTTGCAGTGAGCCGAGACCCCACCACTGCACTCCAGCCTGGGCGACAGAGCAAGACTTGAAAGAAAGAAAGAAAAGAAGGGAAAGAAAGAAAAGAAAAGAAAGGAAGGAAAGAGACTTTTGTTTTCAACATCATAAAAGTTCAGCTAGAAATAGCCTATAAGAAATTAAAGAGGTGGGGCTAAAGAAAATGAGAGAAAAGGACTGGTGATATACATTTGGGAACCATTTTTCTTCTTTGCTTAAGTCATTCCTTATATTTTCATTTTCTCACTTCAAGATTAATCTATTCTTTCATTTAATAAATAAAATTTAATTTGCACAAAAATTGTGAACCAGTTACTTTCTAGGTACTGCTGTGAACACCATTTTCCTTAATTATACATTTAGTCCTTACCAGAAGAGGAACAAGAACAAACATGATAATGCTAGGTGCATTTTATGCTCTGTTATTTTTGTCAAGCCAAAGAAGTAAAAGAATAACAAAAGAGCATGGTTCCCCTCTAGTTGTTTGTCAAAAGAAAAGGGAAAAGACAGGCTAGAGAGCTATAAAAGAAATAAGAAAAATGAAGACTAAATCAACAAGGTCAGGCAACATCAGAATGAATTATTTTATTTGAAAATACAAGAGACAAAACCTATAACTCTATCCCTCACAAAATTTTTACATTAACTATTCAAATAATTTATTGACAAATAGGGCCAGGATAAACTATCTTTTCCTCTCTAAACTTTAACTCAGACTTTGATCATATCTTCTCAGCTTCTATTACACCCCTCATTTCTACTGTTTCTACCTTTACCCAAAGAAGAGTCCAGCTTCATTTCTGACTGTGGCATTAATAATTAAGCTATAGGTATTCTTTCAGGAAGCACTGCCATTTCTGACTTGGTTTGGTTAATGACTTTGGATAGAAAATAAATGGTCAGAAGTTACTGGTCAAGTTAACTAGCAGAGGCACAGATGCCTTGAAGATCCACTTACGTCGTGGCTTTCCTTGATCTGGCAGAGTAGATGGAATAGCACCTGTATGCAGTGTACCAATTTATTTGTGCTCATAGGTATCCCAAATACTAAACTTTGGAGTATTGGCAGTGGTTTTCTGACACTCCTTTGTTTACACAAAATTCTTCTTTTGATTATGGCAATATAATGATAGTATTCACAGAATCAAATAATATCAGAGATGGAAGGAATCTTAATCTTGTCCTTTGTGAGTGAAACTTCCCTGAGGATAAGAATCATTTTCCTTTGGAAATTCCAATTCAGTAGATCTTGGTAGGGATCTAAGAATCTTTGTTTTCAACGAGCACCTCTAGCAATTCTTACGCTAGGAATTTGGGAAACACTGGTCTTAAATTCTCTTCTATTCTAGCCTGAAGGATATTTCAGAGGAACTTAGAAGGGACAAAGGAAGGACCGGAACCCTAGGCTCCCAAGGCATAGTCTTGAGCCATTTATATAATATTAAGATGGCTCTTAAATCCTATTATTTTGCTAACATCAGATAGAAGGAGAAAGGGAAAAGATAAAAAGAAAGCACCTCCCAGAATGAAATGAGCACCAACTATTCTGAGACAAACAATAATAAAAGTGAAAGAATCTAAGTATCAGTGATGAGTAAAGAATATTTGTGTCCTTAGTGATTACAACACCAGAAAACATTTATTATCACATATGATAAAGTTTTAGTTATATATACATAAAAGTAGACTGCCACTCTAAGTCAATAGAATCTAATATAGCCAGAGAGAAGAGGAAAATATGAAATTAAAAGGGAACATATATTTAACAAGTTCTCTAAATTAAAATACACAAAAATAAATTGTATCAAACATCAGTCACAAAGAAACAGAAAAGGGAAATCTAAGGAATACATTTATATATTTATTTATATAAATAGATTTAGGAATAAATCTAACAAAAGATCTTCTAGACCTCAATATTAAAAACTATAAAATTTTACTGAAAGAAATTGAAGAAGATCTAAATAAATGGAAACATATCATGCTTATGATTTGGAAGGCTCATATTGTAAAGATGTCAACATTTCTCAAAACATTCTACAGTTCTAAAACAAAATCCCAGCAGGTTTTGTGAGTATAGAAAATGACAAGCTGACTTTTTGAAGTCAACTTGGAAGTGCAAAGAGCCAACGATAGCAAAGTCAATCTTAAAGAATAATGGTGGAGGATTGTATTACCCAATCTAAGATCTATTTTAAAGATAGTTATTATATCAGAGTGGAATTGACACAGATACATAGGGCAACCAATGAAACAACACAGAGTTCAGAAAATGATTCACACACATATCGTTTATAACAAAGATGATACTGCAATACAGTGAAGGAAATGATGTTGATTTCAATAAATAAACACCATTTGAATATCCATACCCCCCAAATTATTTTGACCCTTATTTTACAACATACACAAAAATAATTTCTATATAGATTGCCTATCTGTTAAAGTAAAAAAAATATATTTTTAGAGGAAAACATAAGAGAACATCTTTATGATTGTGGAGTAAGTCAGCATTTCTTTTTTTTCTTTCTTTTTTTTTTTTTTGTGAGATGGAGTCTCTGCTCTGTCACCCAGGCTGGAATGCAGTGGCACGATCTCACTGCAACCTCCGCCTCCCGGGTTCAAGCGATTCTCCTGCCTCAGCCTCCTGAGTAGCTGGGATTACAGGCATGCGCCACCACACCCTGCTAATTTTTGTATTTTTAGTAGAGACTGGGTTTCGCCATGTTGGTCAGGCTGGTCTCAAACTCCTGACCTCGTGATCAGCCCACCTCGGTCTCCCAAAGTGCTGGAATTACAGGCATGAGCCACTGCATCTGGCCAGCATTTCTTGAATAAGATATAAAATATGGTAACCATGAAAGAAAAAAAAGATATATTGGACAATATTAAAATTAAGAACTTTTGTTGACCACTCTGCCAATTGTCAAAAGACAATTTACAGAGGGGAAGAAAATATTTTTGTTACATATATCTGTCAAAGGATTTGTGTCCAGATTATATAAGTAACTGCATAAATCAGTAACAAAAAGATTAATAAGTAAATGGAAAAATATTCAAAAGATCTGAACAGCTGACGCGGTGGCTCACGCCTGTAATCCCAGCACTTTGGGAGGCCGAGACGGGTGGATCACCCGAGGTCAGGAGTTTGAGACCAGCCTGGCCAACATGGCAAAACCCCATCTCTACTAAAAATACAAAAAATTAGCTGGGCATGGTGGGGGGTGCCTGTAATCCCAGCTACTTGAGAGACTGAGGCAAGACAATTGCTTGAACCTGGGAGGGGGAGGTTGCAGTGAGCTGAGATGGCACCACTGCACTCCAGCCTGGGCGATAGAGCAAGACTCTGTCTCAAAAGAAAAAAAAAAAAGATTTGAACAGATATTTTACAAAAAGAAAACCCAAGTAGCCAATAAATCTGTGAACAGGTTATCAACTGTATGGAGGTAAATACAGTTCATTTAGCTAGTCCTATATTGATGTATACTCAGGTTTAGTCTTGGGAAAGGAAAATATCTTGGGCCCCTTCAAGCTGGGAATTGCTCAGGGCAAGTTGGCCTCCCATTCTATTCAGTCATCTCTCTGCTCACAGAGACAGATGATGCATATTCTGATTGCCTCCTTTGGAAAGACTTACCAGAAACTCGAATGCAACCATCTGTCTCTCACCTTCCCGTGACCTGGAAGCGCCCAGTGGGGGGGCTCTGCATTGAGTTGTCTCCACCTTTCTGGTTGGAACCAATGTATTTCTTACATATATTGATTGATGTCTCATACCTCCCTAAAATGTTAAAAACCAAGCTATGTCCCAACCACCTTGGGCACAAGTCATCAGAACTTCCTGAGGCTGTGTCACCGGCTAGTCCTCAGCCTTGGTAAAACAAACTTTCTAAATTAACTGAGACTGCCGGGCCTGTAATCCCAGTACTTTGGGAGGCCGAGCGGGCGGATCACTTGAGGTCAGCAGTTTGAGACCAGCTTGACCAACATGGTGAAACCTCATCTCTACTAAAAATGAGAAAATTAGCCAGGCGTGGTGGCCGGCGCCTGTAATCCCAGCTACTCTGGGGGCTGAGGCAGGAGAATCGCTTGAACCGGGCAGGCGGAGGTTGCAGTGAGCCGAGACCCTGCCATTGCATTCTAGCCTGGGCAACAAGAGCGAAACTTCGTCTCAAATAAACAAATTTAATTAATTAACTAAGACGTGTCTCAAATTTTCAGGGTTCACAGTCTTTTTCTATTATAAGTAATACTGCAATAATAACATTGCACAGAAGTTAAATATATGTGCAGGATAAATTTCCAGAAGTGAGACTGCCGAGCCAAAATACATGCTTTTAAAATTTTTGGAACTGCCTATTCATTTTCTTTGCCCATTTTTCTAGAGTCGTTTGTCCCCTTCTTGTAAATTTGTAAGATCAATTTAAACATTATTGATATTAATATTCTGCCATCCTCTATATTGCAATATTTTTCCTATTGATTTTATTTATGGACTTTTAAAATTAAATGTAACTTGAAGTAAAATGCACAAATCTTAAGTGTACAGCTCTGTTAATTTTTATATGTGTGTAACTCACACAAGCACTACCTAGATGTTAAAAAAATTTCTAGCACATCAATGCCAAAAGTCCTTCAGAGATAATACCACTGCCTCCCTTCTGCCTCCCAGTCAAACCCTCCTCCCTCAAGGTCACTGTTCTACAAAATGGTACTCTGAGTGGCCAAAGACTGGACAGATATCATATCCAAACCACTTTGAGCCAACAAGACTTTGTCCTTTGTTCATGGATCTGTATGTGTAAGGGAATGCATTCAAAGAACATGTTATTTTCAAGTCTTCCCAAGTTCTATTTTTCATCAGGCCCTTTTGCATTTACTATGCATATGCCTCAGGGTTGGTCAGGAGTGTGTGAATAGCTTAGGCCATCTCTGGTTTCTGCTGCACATGTACCCAGTCTCAGCCTGAAACATGATTGCCCCAACTAGGATTGCAGCCTCAGGGCAGTAGGGCCAATAAGCTCTTGGCCTTCTCTCCCTAGTCAGCATCCCAGAAGTCACATTCACTTAAAATATTTCTGGGCATGAGTGTCAACTACCCCTTCAAATTGAGTGAGTTTCCTTCAGGAGACAGAGAAGTTGCCAGTCCTGAAAATATTAGTTATCAATCTTTTCATAATATATTTTTATTATACTTTTTTTCCATTCTTGAGTTCCTCATTTTGGTTCATCTCTTAATAAATTAGAAATTACTACAATAATTATTATAGGAATGGTATATGAATGATAGAATTCCTGAATTCTTATATGTCTAAGAATACCTTCTTACCAAACTATGGATGACATCTGATGAATACATATTTCATAGGTCACGTTAATACCCTTGCACAGATGCAGCTTTATTACCTTTAGATTTTAGTCTTATAGAATAATTCAAAGTCCTTTGATTTTTGTTCTTTGATAGCCAACTTACTTTTTCTGCTTGCATGCTTACATTATCATCTTTTTTTTTTTTTTTTTTTGAGACGGAGTCTCACTCTGTTACCCAGGCTGGAGTGCAGTGGCAAGATCTCTGCTCACTGTAAGCTCTACCTCCTGAGTTCACGCCATTCTCCTGCCTCAGCCTCCCGAGTAGCTGGGACTACAGGCACCCACCACCACACCCGGCTAATTTTTTTTTTTTTTTGTATTTTTAGTAGAGACAGGGTTTCACCATGTTAGCCAGGTTGGTCTCGATCTCCTGACCTCGTGATCCGCCTGCCTCGGCCTCCCAAAGTGCTGGGATTACAAGTGTGAGCCACCATGCCCGGCCTACCATCAGTTTAATCAAACCATTCAGTACGGATCAAACCAAAAGTGTATATGTTTAGAATCATGTCAGGATTATCAGTTGTTTCTGGCAGAGAACCTTTTATCTGAGAACTTATCTAATCCACTAGCTCCCTACATTTTGGTATCTGAAAACACATCAAATAAGGAGATACAAAAGCATGGGAGATATTATTTCATTCTTCTCTCTCTGAGGTACCCTTGAGTGGTATAAAGAATGATATACTATGTACTCGATCCATAAAAAAAGGTCTTTAAGAATGTTTCACTTACGACGGATATAATAAGGAGGGGAAATGATGTACTGAAGATGTACTGTTCAGCTTGCTGGAAGTTTGAAAACATAATGCATGTTATATAGCCAGCTTTATCAGCTCATATCACCATGTACTCATTTCTGGTAGTGTTAACACCAAAAAGAAAACTCAGCATAACAACTTTCAGTAAAAACCATTATAATTACTGTATTAAAATGATAAGCATTTTACTAGCCACTTTGAATTATGAGCTTGCTTATTAATTATGAGTTAAGTAATAAATGACATAGTTGTAGTTCTTGGCTAAGTATTGATAAATAAAATAGAAATAAAAATGAAGACAGATTAACTAAAGTTAGACTAGAAAGAGAAAAGGAGAAAGCAAGATTAAAATAAAAACTTACAAATTAAAAAAAAAACTACACAAATTCCAAAGGTAAGAAGTTGAATTTAAAAATTTTTCATTATTGACGAAACTTGGAAGCAACCAAGATGTCCTTCAGTAGTTGAGTTGATAAATAAACTGTGATACATTCAGACAATAGGAGAGTATTCAAACTTAAAAAAAAAATGGGCTATCAAACCATTAAAGACATGGAGGAAACTTAAATGCATATTATTAAGTGAAAGAAACTGATCTGAAAAGGCTATATTCTGTATGATTCCAACTACATGACATTCCGGAAAATGCAAAACTATGGAGACAATATGATTAATAGTTGCTGGGGGTTAGAGGGAAAGGACAAACGAATAGGCAGAGCACAGGATTTTTAGGGCAGTGATACTATTCTGAATGTTACTAAAATGATGAATACACATTTGTCAAAAATCCATAGAATGTACAACAGCAAGACTGAACCCTAATGTAAACTATGAACTTTGTGTAATAATGATCTATCAATGTAGGCTCATCTATTTTAACAAATGTGCCACTCTGGTGTGGGATATTAATAATGAGGAGAGAAGAAATAAGACCTTTTCAACTTTGCTATGAACCTAAAACTTTAACTTTGCTATGAACCTAAAACTGCTGTATTTTATTATATATATATAACTTTATATATAATATATATTTATATATAAACTGCCTAAAAAATAAATTTATATAAACTGTCTAAAAAACAAATAAATAACATCAACTGAAATTTCTGAATCAAATTTAATTTCTTTTCTCATCAAAAGTTAAGACATATTTCCCTCAGTCTTAGGAATTTTTATTGTTAATACGAAATAAATTATACATGCTGTATAAATTTTTATTTATAGCTAAATATTTCTTCAGTCATCACTGTCACTTCCTGATTCACTCAGCTGCAAATCATTTCCTAAAATAAGAAAGAAATAACAAAACTGTAGTAATTAAATATTTAATATTTATTTTTGCATAACATAAATTTTACATAAAATATAGCCCCCAAGCGTGATTCTGTTTATCTAGCATTTTGCTTATTCTGTAATTCAGTGACACAATTAGTAACTCAAGTAATTAATACTGTGTGTAAAGAAAAAATATACCACCAAACTTCAGCACAGTTTTAGTATTTCCTGGCATCTATTTTAGTCTTCTTTTACATATCCCCATCACTCTTTTTTTTATATCACTGATTTAATTAAATTGGGAAATGAGAAAAATGTAGTTTAGAAGATTAAACTATATTATTTTGGAGAGTGAAAAAAATGTTATTTTTTTTTTTTACTTAAAATGGAGTCAAAATCATTAAATAATATATGTCAAGGATAATTCACCATTGATTCCTTTTGTAATTAATCTATGTACTTACAGTCATGGAGCTTACAGTCCCGTGGGGGAGACAGACAGTAAACAAATAAACAAATATATAACATAATGCCAAGTAGGGATAAATGCTATGGAAAAATGAAAATGGGTATGGAGATGGCAGTGGCAGGTGCTATTTTAAATAGGGTAGTTTTGAAGGCCTTTTTGAGGGGTGACATTTGAACAGAGATCCAAATATAGGAAGAAAGTCATAAAAAATGGAGAATGTGGAGGCGAAGTGACCAGGCTAAAAGAACAGTGCAAATGCCCCAAGGCAGGAGCATATTTGTTGCATTCTCTGACTTGCAAGAAGGCCACTGTGGGTGGAATGGAATGAATAAGGAAGATAACAGTAGTAAATGAGGTCAGAAAGATATCCAGAAGGTCATGGTAAAAACTTTGGAGTTTGTTTGAAAATGTAATGAGAATTCATGAGAAAATTTTAAGCAGGCAACTAACTTAAAACCGGTTGTAGATTAGTAAATACACCGTAATGGTGTGGAAGAAACACAGAAACAAGAGAACAGTTGTAAGTCTAATGCAGTCTCTTATGTAAGAAATAATGTTGGCTTTGACTCAGGTAGTCTGGGGGAGGTGACGCTAAGTGGTAAGATTCATAATGTACTTTGAAGACAGAGTTTATAGGACTAATTAAAACATTGAATTTAGGGGACAAGAGAAAGAAGTGAAGAATGACCCCAAGGTTTTTGTTCTGAACAACTAGATAAATCATTTACTGAGTTATCATTTACTGAGATGAGAAACACCAGAAGAACATGGTTGTAGAAGAAAAATCACAAGTTCAATTTTCATGTGGTAAATTTGAGATACCTAGTAAATACCCAAATATATATGGTACTGGCAGTTGGATATACAAGTCTGGAGCTAAAGGTAGAGGCTGGAGCTGGAAATAAAGATTTGAGAGTCATTGATCATACAGGTTTATCTGAAGCAAACGGACTGAATGAAATCACTTAGGTAGTAAATTACAATGGTTAAAAAAATTCTTGTATTTTTTAACTAACCCACAATCAAAAAAGCTGGCATGTTTTGAAATCAATACCTAATTTAAGAAGAATCGTTTTTAGGCCAGGTATAAATTATAAGATGTCTCAGTCTTTTGCATGAACTCCAGAACTGATAACATCATTTGATAAAGAAATCTGCTAGGCCAGGCACGCGGTGGCTCACGCCTGTAATCCCAGCACTTTGGGAGGCTGAGGCGGGTGGATCATGAGGTCAAGAGATTGAGACCATCCTGGCCAACATGGTGAAACCCCATCTCTACCAAAAATACAAAATTAGCTGGGCATGGTGGCGCATGCCTGTAGTCCCAGCTACTCGGGAGGCTGAGGCAGGAGAATTGCTTGAACCTAGGAAGTGGAGGTTGCAGTAAGCCGAGATCACGCCACTGCACTCCAGTCTGGCGACAGAGTGAAACTCCATCTCAAAATAAATAAATAAATAAATAAATAAATAAATAAACTAAAACTTTTTCTGTGCATCTGGTTCTCATGACCATCTCATCACTTTCATTGAGATGGAGTTTCACTCTTGTCACCCAGGCTGGAGCACAGTGGCACTATCTCGGCTCACTGCAACCTCTGCCTCCCTGGTTCAAGTAATTCTCCTGCCTCAGCCTCCCAAGTAGCTGGGATTACAGGCATGCACCACCATGCCTGGCTAACTTTTTTGTATTTTTAGTAGAGTCGGGGTTTCACCATGTTGGCCAGGCTGGTCTTGAACTCCTGACCTCAGGTGAATCACCTGCCTTGGCCTCCCAAAAGTGCTGGGATTACAGGCGTGAGCCACCTTGCCTGAACCATTTCATAATTTTCAAGGATTAAGTTTCCACTTATAGAACTATTATATGACAAAGAATGTTATATGATGCCTGTAATATGAGTTTTTCAAGTGACACAAACCCAAATGTACTCAGAGTTCCATTTTGCCCTTATAGACTTTATGCTATCAAGGCTAGAAAATATTCAGTCAAGTTTTGAAGACATAAGATTAGCCTTTGATTATGAGTTGCTTAGTAAAGAAAATGTGTTTTCAATCATAGCTGTAATTATGACTCAGAAAAAGAGAGTTTACCCATAAAAATATATTCAGGCATTTAAACCAATAGTTATCACTGAGAGTAGTACTGCCCCCCAGGGGATGACACAGAAATTTACATGAGGGGTTGCTTGTCCTGATGGCTGTAGATTGCTAATAGCATTTAGTGCGAGGGGAGTTTAGGAATGCTAAATGTCTTGCAATGGATGAACAAGTCTTGCACAATAAAGAACTCTTCTACACTCTTGTGAAATTTTTGAAAGTCTGGTGGAATATCTTGGAAGATCTGTTTATAAATTTAAAACCAGAGCTGAAATACATTTTCATAAATTCCAAGTATTGTTTTGCACATATTTAATTGAAACTTACAAGTATGCAGCTATCATGTAAACTGAAGATGATTTTGTTTTGTATTTTTTAAAAACTTTTCAAAAATTTTCTTTTAAAAATAGTTTGGGGCAACACATTAGTGACATCAATGCTGCTCATTGTATTTGGAGCAGCAATACAGCATAACAACACTTGTCTGTATAGGCAGCTGTAGACGCAATTTTTAAATATATATGCATATACTTTTCTAGTCCTTATTTCTACAGATTAAATAAAAAGAAAAACTGTTGACAATAAGAGTTGAATGTTGTTTTGTTTTTCTTAAATCCAAACCTATGCATTAAAAGTAACTGCAAAAACATGGTTACTTCATTATATCTTCTGATATAGCTATTCTTTAACATTTACAAAGTTAGAATACATATTATTATGAATTTGTTTTTATTTTGCCTTTATATTAAATTAAATTAATTCTTTTCAAAGATGTATGTACATAGATTATATTAAGCTATGAAATTCATTTCAAAATAGTAAAGGAGAATTAAAAATATCTGTTACAAAAGGGGGTGTTAGGTCTCATAAAGCTGAGCAATGGGATGATTGTAGTAATGGTCAGAGATGGCTTATTTCATTAGGAAACTCCTAGTTTAGATACATCAGGAAAAGAAATTTCACTATTTTTACTAAAAAAAAAAAAAAAAAAAAAAAAAAACCTCCCAAGTGGTTATTACTGATAGACAAAAACACTACGGACTTTACTTTTGCATATATCTTTTGCATCTAGTAATCTTTCCAAATTATTTTATTAGTTCTATCGTTTGCTGATTCCTTTGGATTTCCTATGTAAATAATTTACATTCCTACAAATTAAGAGTATTTTATTTCTTGTTTCCAATTCTTATATCATATTTCTTTTACTTGTTTTATTATATTTGCTAGCAAATTCAATAGAGTGCACAACAGAAATAACATTAGTCCTCTTTGTCTTGTTCCTGAATTAAACGGGAATGCATCTAAAGTCTCTATTATAGTATGATGTTTGTAGGAGTTCTGTTTTTTGGTAATTAACTTTTATAAAGCTAAGAAAATCCTATTATATTCATCCTTTGGCAAATGTTTTTATTTATTTTATTTATTTATTTTTTTGAGACAAGAGTCTCACTCTGTCGCTAAGGCTGGAGTGCAGTGATATGATCTCAGCTCACTGTAACCTCCACCTCCTGGGTTTGAGCAATTCTCATGCCTCAGCCTCCTGAGTAGCTGGGATTATGGATGTGCACCAGCATACCTGGCTAATTTTTGTATTTTTAGTAGAGACAGGGTTTCACCATGTTGCTCAGGCTGGTCTCGAACTCCTGGCCTCAAGTGACCCACCTGCCTCGTCCTCCCAGAGTGCTGGGATTACAAGTGTGAACTACCATGCCCAGCCTCAAGTACATGTTTTCAAATTAATAAATATTGAATTTTGTTAAGTTATTCATTTGTTGAAATGATCATATGAGTTTACTTCTATAATCTGTTAATGTGGTGAATTAGATTGATATCATTTCATATGTTTAACATTTCTTACATTTCTGTGATGACCCTTATTTGGTTGTGATTTGGCAAATTATACTTTTTCTACAAAACCATCCGTTTCTATGTCAAATTTACTGGAATAAATTTTTTAATAAAATTATAATTAAGGCTGGGTGCATTGGCTCACACCTGCAATCACAGCACTGTGGGAGACTGAGGCGGGTGGATTGCCTGAGCTCAGGAGTTCGAGACCAGCCTGGGCAACACGATGAAACCCTATCTCTACTAAAATACAAAAAAATTAGCCGGGTGTGGCAGCATGCGCCTGTAGTCCCAGCTACTTGGGAGGCTGAAGCAGAAGAATTGCTTGAACCCGGGAGGCAGAGGTTGCAGTGAGCTGAGATTGTGCCACTGGACTCCAGCCTGGGCGACAGAGTAAGACTATGTCTCCAAAAAAAAAAAATAATAATAATAATAATAATTTTTAAAAACTAACAAATTGGAAAACCTAATGATAATTGATAAATTTGTGGACATATACCACCTACCAAGATTGAACCAAGAAAAAATAGAAAACCTGAACAGGTCAAGTACAAGTAATAAGACTGAATCAGTAACAAAAAGTCTCCCATCAAAAAAAATTTCAGGACCTGATGGTTTCAATACTGAATTCTATCAAACATTTAAAGAATAAATGCCAATTCTTCTCAAATTCTTCCAGAAAACTGAAGAGGTGAGAATTCTTCCAAACTCATTCTATGAGGCCAGCATTACCCTGATACTGAAACCAGACAAGGACACAACTATAGGTCAATATCTCTGATGCAAATACATGCAAAAATCCTCAACAAATAGTAGCAAACCAAATCCAACAGCACATTAAAAGGATCATTCACCATGATAAGTCGGATTTATCCCAGAGATGTAAGAATGGTTCAACATACCCAAATCAATAAATGTGAAACATCACACCAACAGAATGAAGGACAAAAACCATATGATTATCTCAATAGATGCGGAAAAAGCATTTGATAAAATTCAACATCCCTTTATGATAAAAAAAAAACCCCAACAAACTAGATCTAGGAGTGTACCTCAACATAATAAAGGCCATATAAGAGAAACCAACAGTTAACATTATACTAAATGGGGAAAAGCCGAAAGCTTTTCTTCTAGGAGCTGGAACAATATAAGGATGCTCACTCTCACCATTCTTATTAAACACAGCACTGGAAATCCTAGCCAGAGCAAAGAAACAAGAGAGAAAAATAAAGGGCATCCAAATTGCAAAGGAGGAAGTCAAACTGTCCCTGTTTGCAGATGACAAAATCTTGTAAAGAGAAAACCCTAAAAGCTCCACAAAAAACTCAGGATTGATAAACAATTTCAGTAAAGTTGCAAGACACAAAAATCAACATACAAAAATTAGTAGCATTTCTATAAACCAACAAGAAGAAATCAAGAAAGCAATCTCATTTACAATAGCTACACACACACACACACACACACACACACACACACACACACACACCAAATACTAAGGTCCAGGACAGTGGCTCATGACTGTATTCTCAGCGCTTTAGAAGGCCAAGGCAGGAGGACTGCCTGGGGCCAGGAGTTCAAGGCCAGCTTGCGCAACACAGTGAGACCCAGTCTCTATTAAAAAAAAAAAAAAATTAGCTGGCATGGTGGTGCACACCTGTAGTCCTAGCAACTTGGGAGCCTGAGGAGGGAAGATCACCTGAGCCCAGGAGTTCAAGGCTGCAGTGAGCTGTAATCATGCCATTACATTTCAGCCTGGGCAACAGAGCAAGACCCTGTCTTTAATTAAAAAACAAAACAAAACAAAACAACAACAACAACAACAAACCGAGGAATAAATTTAACCAAGAAGGTGAAAGAGCTTCACAAGGAAGCCTATAAAACACTGATGAAAGAAATGGAAGTGGTCACAAAAAATGGAAAGACATGCCATGTTCATAGATTGAAAGAATTATAATGTGAAAATAACAATACTACCAAAAGCAATCTACAGATCCAATGCAATACCTATCAAAATACCAAAAACATTCTTCACAGATACAAAAAAAAATCAAAAGCTTCATATAGAACCACAGATGATGCCAAACAGCCAAGGCAACCCTGAACAAAAAGAACAAAGCTGGAGGCACCACACTACCTAAGAAAACAGCATGGTATTGGCATAAAAATAGACACATAGACCAACGGAACAGAATAGAGAACCCAGAAATAAATCCACATATTTATAGTCAACTGAATTTTCACAAAGTCACCATGAACATTCTGTGGGGGAAAGGACAGTCTCTTCAATAAATGGTGCTAAGAAAATTGGTTATCCTTAAAAAAAAAAAAAAAGAAAGAAAGAAAAGAAAAGAAAAAAGGAACTAGACCCCCATTTCTCACTATAAACAAAAATAAAATCAAAATGGATTAAAGACTCAATTCTAAGACCTGAAACTGTGAAACTACTAGAAGAAAACATTGGGGAAACATTCTCAGAGATTCATCTGGGCCACGATTTTTTTGTATGTAAGACCTAAAAACACTGACAACAAAAGTAAAAGTAGACAAATGGGATCACATCAAACTAAAAAGCTTCTGCACAGCAAAAGAAACAATCAATGGAGTAAAGAGACAGTCTACAGAATGGGAGAAAATATTTGCAAAGTATCCATCCAACAAGGGATTAAAAACCAGAATATATAGAAATTCAAAAACTCAATGGCCAAAGAACCCCCATATAATACCAATTAAAAATGCGCAAATAATCTGAATAGATTTTTCTCAAAAGAAGACATTTAAAATCAATAATTTTAAAAAACGTCCACAGGCATATGAAAAAATGCTCATCATCACTAATAATTAGGGAAATGCATATCAAAAACATAATGAGACATCATCTCACCCCAGTCAAAATGGCTATTATTGAAAAGACGAAAAATAACATGCTGACAAGGACACAAAGGGAATGCTTGTGGGAATGTAAATTAGTACAGGCACTATGGAGAATAGTATGGAGGTTCCTCAAAAAACTGTATAGATCTACTATATGCTCCAGCAATCTAACTGCTAGGTATATATCCAAAAGAAAGGAACTCAGTATATCAAATTGATATCTGCACGCCCATGTTTATTGCAGCATTATTCACAAGAGCCAATATATGGAATCAACCTAAGTGTCCATTAATGGATGAATAAATAATTAATATACATAGAATACTATTCAGACATAAAAAGGAATGGAATCTTGTCATTGGCAGCAATGTGAATGGAACTGGAAGTCATTATGTTAAGTGAAATAAGCCAGGCACAGAAAGAAAAATATCATATGGTTTCACTCACATGTGAGAGTTAAGAAAGTCTATCTCATGGAGATAGAGAGTAGAATGATGGTTACCAGAGGCTCGGAAAGGTGAAGACAGGGATAAACAGAGGTTGGTTAGTGGGTACGAAAATACAGTTAAATAAATTTAATAAGTTCTAGTGTTCAATAGCAAAGTAGGATGACTATAGTTAACAACAATTTATTGTATATTTCAAAATAGCTAAAAGAGAAGATTTGAAATGTTCTTAACCCCCCAAAAAGGACAAATGTTTGAGGTAATGTATATCCTAATTATCCAGATTTGATCACTACACATTGTATGCTGGTATCAAAATATCACGTGTAAGTCATAAATATGTATATTGTATATCAATAATTTTTAAAAATATAGTTATAATTTTAACTTAATTTTCTTCCTTAATATTGTCTATTTGTGATTTTTCTATTTTTCTTCTCAGCCCTTGTTAAAGATTGGTCTATTCTATTGGTCTATTTTGTTAGTTTTCAAAGAAACAAATTTTTAGTTTTGTTGATTTTCTAATGTTTCCTCATTATCTATTACATTAACTTCTATTCGTCTATATTATTTTCTTTCTCTGCTTTAAGATGTTATTGTTCTTCTAGTACCTCAAAGTGAACCTTTCACTCATTTATCTTCAATTTTTTTAAATAACATTTGAGGTTATAAATTTCCCTATAATGAGCTGGACACAGTGGCATATACCTGCAGTACTAGGTACTGAGGAAGCTGAGGCAGGAGAATCACTTGAGCCCATGAGTTCGAGGCTGTAGTGCACCATGTTTGCACCGGTGAATGGCCACTACACTCCAGCCTGAGCAACAAAGCGAGACTCCATCTCTAAAACAAAGTTAATCAATTAATTAATTAATTAAATTTCCTATTATCCTTTAAAACATTTCCTTGGAAGTACCAAAACTGCTGTGATATTTTATTTATTATTTATTATTTTTTATCTTCATAACAATATTTAATTTTTTAATATTGTTCAATTATAAATATTTTGTAATTTCATTGTAGTTGCCTTTTAACATGTAAGTTATTTGGCATGTGCTTTGAAATTAAGATGTAAACTTATTTTAAATTAATTTTTATTTATTTATATTTTCATCATATAATCATAGTATGTTCATTAAAAAATGAATTCTTTGAAATCTGTTATTGCCTTTGTCCTAGTAAGAGGTAAATTTCTGTAAATGTTTCATATGTACCTTAAATATGACCACTCGCTTTGCATTTTTGGATTGTAGGATTCTACGTATTCACTATTAGAACAGGTATGTCTATTATGTATTTACAGATTTCATACCCTTACTAAATTTTTTCTGCTTGATTACATATTCATAAAATCTCCCACTAAAATAGACTTGTCAATTTCTCCTACTTCTGTTATGTTTTATACACACACATACACACACACACACACGCACACACACACATACATAGTGAAGATATGTTATTACATGCATACAAATTCAGAATTGTTTATCTTCCAGGTGAACTAAACCTTTTCTCATAATTTACCAAGCCCCTTTACCTCTAGGAGTACATTTTGCCTTAAAGTCTATTATTTCTGATATTGATGATCCAGATTTTTGTTATAATTACTACTTAGCTAGCATCTTTTTTTCTCTCTCTTTATTTTCCATATGGTTTTTAGACAATTTGGTATAATCAGCATATGGTGTTTTAA
This sequence comes from Hylobates moloch, assembly GCF_009828535.3. Classification (NCBI taxonomy): domain Eukaryota; kingdom Metazoa; phylum Chordata; class Mammalia; order Primates; family Hylobatidae; genus Hylobates; species Hylobates moloch. Next base: position 39,803,455 of record NW_026652279.1, read on the forward strand.
AAAAAATCTAATCTGATAATCTGTTTCTTATTAGGTGGATATAATGCTTTGCTTTTGTTATTACTGATATATTGAGATTTATTTCTACTTTGTATTTTCTGTTTTGGGTTGATCAATCACTTTCTTTCACTTCTCCTTCTCTGCTTTCTACTAGATAAAGTTTTCTATGTTCCCTGGTTTTCCCACTGATGATGTGGAATCTATAGATTGTATCTGTTAATTAAATGGTACCCTTAACATTTTAGGATACCTAACTAGCTACAAATTTATCTAATAAAGTCAAATTCAGTGTTTCTATCCTCCTAACATGACATGGATCTTAGCATACTTAAACTACTCTCTCAGCAACTATTGTCTAGAGTTTTAGCTTTAATCTTCAAAAAAAATTTTCCAAATGTACAAACATCTAAAACAGACTGGTTATCTTTATAGTCAAAGGTTAATCAAATTTCCTGACATTTCATCTATTTTTTTGTTCACTACTGTTTCTCATATTCCACACTTTCCTTCTGTTTTCACTTTTCTTTCTGCTGAAATATATATATATATATAACATATATATGTCTGTTAATAATACATTTGATAAATTCTACAGACAATAAGCTGTTTTCGTGTGCCTGAAAATTATTTTACTCTTGAATGACATTGTGTTTGGGTATAAAATTCTAGCTAGAATTATTTTCCTTCAACACTTGAAAGATATTTCCCCCACTATCTTTTGGCTTACCTATCTAGCTAAGAATGTCTGCTGTCAGCCTATTCTTCTTTTGTAGTTTGTCTTCTCTGTAGTTTTTAAGGTTATTTCATTCTTGATGTTCTGTAGTTTCACTACCATGTTTTGAGGTCTAGATTTATTTTTATTTATCTTGCTTATTAGCTGAAGTAAAAATTCTGGAAAATTCTCAGGATTAAGTTTTTATACTATCTCCTCCATTCTTTCTTGGACTTCCTATTGTGTAATGTTTAGTCTTCTCAATCTTTTCTGTCTCTAAGCTGGTCTCCCATTTTATTTTTCTGTCTCCCTTGTATTGTGTTCTGGGATAGTTCCTCAATATTATCTTCTATTTCACTAATTTATTCATCAACTGTATCCAGTCTACAGTTTTTCTCATTTATTGGTTTTTTAAAAATGTCAATGACCAGTCTAATTTATTCTTTTTTATAATCTGTTAGATTTGTTTCATTTCTTCCCGGCTTTGTTTTATAATTCTTTTAAAAGCTGTATCTTCATTTATCTCTTCGAATGTTTTTAGCGTATTTATTTAAATGTCTTTGTCTTAATTGCTCTGTAAAAAGATTTTCATTTGGAAAGAATCCCTGCTCTAACTGTTAATTTTATTGGCTAACTTTCTTAGCATTAGACTTTTTTCTTCTGTTTTAGAATTATGTTTGTTCATTTTGAGTGGAAAATTTCTGTTTTTCTCTATCCTCACACCACTCTGACAGGGTTTTGTAGTTCCTTCCACCTAGTCCTCTGAGCTCCATTACCAGAAACAGGTTTCATAATCACATTTGGAGATTGTTATCCTCTGGGTATATTGGAGATATGCTAGATCCCTTCAAGGAGTCAATGGATATCAAGGTTCTACAGACCCTATGCCCACACCTTCTAAAACACAGTAGCCTCAGTCAATATGTAAATGTCTATTTCTTCCAATCTCTTTTATTAATTGGCTATTTCTTCCAGTCTCCTTTTATTATTTATCCCCACCTCTATCAACCCTCTCTCCCTTTCCCCACTACCCCTTAACAACACGCATTCTCTAGCTTCAAATAGAAAGTATGACAGGTTCACTGAATCAGAAGTTTTAATAGTTTAAAAGTTCTGATTATATTATTATACCTTTCCCTGAAAGTTCTGATTATTTCCCTAAAAGTTTCCCTAAAAGTTCTCATTATATTATTATACCTTTCCCTGAAAGTACCAAGATCCTTACCAATATCACCTTCTTTTGAACTCAGATCCAATGGCTTCAGCTCCACTAAGCCCACTGTTTTGTGTTTATAGTCCAGTTCTTCTCTTTGGAGATGTTATCTTATATTTGATTCTGGCCATGTCTGGGTTTTACCTTTTAATACTTTATCCATTGTTCCTATTTGTTTGGCACAGAAGGGGTTTTAAAAACATAAATTCACTATGCCATGTTTTACTAAAGAACTACTCTAGATTTAAAAAGAAATTCTAAAATATAAAATATCCTGAACCCCTTCAAAGTTCTGCAAGGCAATGTGACCTCCACTTTCAATGAGGAAACTGAAGTTACAAGAATTAAGTTTAGTGTTATTAGTTACACAGCTAATAAGTGATAAGGAAGTCAGGAATATAATACAGATATGCTGATTCCTAGACATGTGCTCAATTCACTATAGAACTTACTAATTTCTGGAAAATTTTTCCTAGCTTTTACTCAGATTCTCATTTAGTACAACCAAGCTGAATTTTCTCCATGTTCTCTTGGCCATTCAAAAAATCAGATATTCCAATATTACTTCCCAAGTCAAGAATAACACTAAATAACTGGAAATTCAAAATATCTTCACTGGTCCCTAATTAACTCATAGTTTTACCAATTCTCTGCCTCTCAGTCTTGGCTTCTCCCTTCTTTAGTTCTACTATTAGGCTAAAGCTAGTCAGTCTTTCCTAACTGCTTACTTTTTTCATTATTAATAAACATAGTGAGATTAATTTTAAATATACAGAAAATTCCATTCTCCCCAGGTAATACCAACCTGCATGCCTTTATTAAAAAGTATTTGCTAAGCATCTATTATGTGTCAAGTACCATGTGCTAAGTGCTAGAATTCAATGATAAGCAAAAACAAACAAAGTCCTTGTTCTCATGGAACATTATACTCTAGAGAAAGAGAGCAAATCACACAAATTAATGTAAATTTACAACTGTCAAACAATTGATATAAAGAAGACATATCTGATATTCTAAAGGTCTATAAAAGATAGGAGCTTGTCAGAAAGGTGAAGAAGACTTCCTAGAGGAAGTAACTTTGAACTATAACCTAAAGGAGAAAAAATTACATGAAAAGAAAAATGGACTGAATGGACAGCATGTATAAGACTCCTGATGTGAGTGAAGTATTTGAATATAGTGGCAAAAAGAAAGCACATGTTGTTAGAGAAGAAAAACCAAGACCATTATGTTAAGGTGTTTTGCCTCTATATTAAAAGAAATTACAAGCTATTAAAAAGTATAAAGCAGAAGAGATGACAAATCGTATTTGAATTGTGAAAAAATCAATATGGCTACAATGTACATAATGGATCAAAAATGGGCTTGGCTACATAAAGGGGTGAACCAGTTAGGTCACTGTAGTAGACAAGGCAAGAAATAATAGGTTGAACTACTGTGATAGTGGCAGAGATGCAGAGAAGCAGATGACTGAGAAATATAGAGGAGGCAAAACAAATAGGACTTGATGAAGGAGTGGCTACACTGTAAAGAGGGCCTCAGCCATCGAAAATAATTAGACTTATGATTTGCAAAATTAGATGTATGCTACCTTCACTAAGAAGTAACACAGTGAGCCAAAGATTGATTATGAGTTGGTTTTGGACAAAGTAAATTTGAAGGCGATGACATGATGGGAGACGAAGTTAAACATGTGTCTAAAGCCTAGAGGTTTGAATCAGAGATATAAATTTGCAAGTTACCTACATACAAGTATTGACTGCAACAGAAATATGGAGGACATTATTTAGGGAGAAATTGTAGAATGAAAAGAAAAAAAGAACGCAAAAGTAAGCCTTGCAAAACTCCAACTTTAATGACTGAGCAGAGGATCATATAAACTTGAAAAGGAGTGAGAGGAAAGATTATCTAGAGAGATGGGAGAAAAACCAAGAAGGCATTATGTCACAGATTCAAAAGAAAACCATAATTCAATAAAAATGTAATTGTTAACAGTATCAAATGCATAAAATAGAAATCTTTTTCTTTATCCAAATTTTAGGTCACAATCAATATGGCTCCACTATAAATTCTTACTTTTCCAATTGCCTGTGTTTATGTATACTTACTTAAAGTATTCATCAGAAGGCCACTGTTGTCTCGAAATCTGTTATGACTGGCATCCATATCAGGAATCCTGTACTGTGTCATAGTAGGATGTCCTGAGACATAATTCCCTGTATCAGAAGTAGAGGATTTGCAATCTTCATTTTCTGAGTCACTAGAACTATCCTCACTACTTGAAGATGATGAACTTTTGGAATCTGATGAACTATCACAACTACTCATCTGGTCCATTAGACTAGCTTCTGCCTTCAGTTCTGAAAATAAGACAGAAATGAATAGATAGGTTAAATAAAAAATGCTAAATAAATATAATAAAAATTGAACGTATTAGTTTTTAAGAAACTGTTGAAACTAAAATCAAACATACATTTACAGTACTTAAAGCATTTTATTAAAAAACAAAACTCTTCTACCATCAAGCCATACTTCAATGATTGGATTACAGATACTAAAAGGGATAGACAAGGTCTAAATCTAAACTCCACATTTATTTAAACCATTGTACTTAAATATACAGGTAACTCAAATATAAAGTAAATACTGTGAAAAACTATAAAAATTAAAATCTATTTTGGCAGGAACTGTCTTCTGATTATTTTTTATTCCTTTAAATACATATAATATAATGTGATAATGTAACAGATGAACTTCATTCTTTTCCTGGTTTTCCTAGAGAACATTTTGATGAAGCATCTATAGGTTTCCCCCCTGCTCCCTTAATAGGAATTTAAAATATTCTAAGTATTTTTGGAAAGCCAGTTCCCATTATAACTTTGGCTATAAATATTTCTGTAGATAAAAATAATAATAATGATGTCTTCTTTTGTTTAGCATTTTTCAAGTTCTAGACACACAAAAAAATTATAGTTGGGAAGGTCTTCAGCTACCATTTAGAACAACTTCATAATTTTATAAACGAGGGAATGAAGATCCAGAAATGTCAAAAGTTGTCAGTTATTTATGAGTGGAGGCAAATCTACTGACTTTCAAGTCAATATTTTCCTATGTGATACAAATGTCAAATAGTTGAACAAAATTTTTTAAACCAAAAAATTCTAAGTGAATAACATACTCAGTTAACACATTGACATTTGATAACATCTTAGTACACTGCTACATTAAGTTAACTGGTCATTTTTAGCCCACTTCCTCATTCTCCCTATTATAAACGCACTGGCTTTCTATTATTCGACCACATTAAATCCATTTCCGGGCATTAGATCCAAAGAACATTAAATCCATGTTCTTTGTACTAGCTGTTTCCTCTGTCTGATATATTCTTCACCCAGATCTTTTGTTTGTTTGTTGGTTTGTTTAATACATAATTTCCATAAAGTAAAATGTACAGCTAGATAAATTTTAGCATGTATAAAACCTGTATATCTACCACTGAGATCAAGATATAGAATACTTCCATCCCCATGACTATTCTCCTATGCTCTTTTCCAGTCACTAATCACCATTTTGACTTTTATTACCAAAGATTTTTGTCTATTCTTGAACTTCATACAAATAGATTCACGCAGCATGTACTTTTTGGTCTATCTTCTTTCAACATAATGTTTTTATATTTACTCATGTTACTGAATTAATCTGTAGCTTATTCTTCTCTACTGCTATGATATATTATATTACAAAAATATACCACAAGTTAGTTACCCATTTTCTATTTATGGATATTTGGGTTGTTTTCAATTTTGTATATTATTAATAAAGTTGTTATGAAAATTCCTTTACAAGTCTTTTTGAACTTATATACACATTTCTCTTAGGTAGAAAGACAGAAATTGCCAAGTCACAATAGGCATAGGTTTAATTTCATTAAAAACTCCCAGTTTTCAAACTGATTTTACACTCCAACCAGCAAGGTATGAGTCACAGATGCTTCATATCTTCCCTCACTAGGGCACAAACACACTTGGTATAGTGAGTCTGATGGGTGTACAATGGTATCTTCTTGTAGTTTTAATTTTCATTTCTTTGATGTGATAATATGAAGCAGTGTTTTTTATATGCTTACTGGCCATTTGAATATCTTTTTTGAAAAGCCTGTTCAAATCTTTTGTCCATTTTTATATTTGTTTGTCTTTTTCTTACTGATTTGTAAGAGTTCTTTATAGCTAATTCTCCTGGCTATGAGCCCTTTGTCACACTTTTGGCATTTGTGAATATTTCTTCCAGGTTACCCCAAGTCTGTAGCTAGGCTTTTCATTTCATTAATGGTGTCTCTTGAGAAGATTCTAGATCTCTGAAAGGCTGGCTCCTTGAATCGGTTTAAGCGTAACCTTCTCAAAAGTTTCCTTCCTCTCCATTCTCCAACCCCCATTACTTAGTTTAATTCTCTTCAAGACACTTATTTCTGAAATTCATTTGGATACTTATTTGTTTACTGCTTGTATCTTCCCTACTCTCTCACCCTCATCCATACTCCTAAATATAATGTGAGAATAGGAATGTTGTCTTGTTCATGTTGTATAATTATTGTTATACAATGTTGGATTCAATTTGCTAATATTTCATTGATAATTTTTGAGTTTAAGTTCATAAGAGATATTGGTTCATAGTTTTCCTTTTCTTGTACTTTATCTGGTTTGGGTATTGGGGGTAATACTGGCCTCATAAATGAGCTTAGAAATATTCCTTCCTTTTCCTTTTTCCAGAAGAGATTGTGTAATGTCGGTGTTAATTCTCTTTAAATGTTTGGCAGACTTCTTGGTCTGGCTATTTTTAGGGGGGTGTTTTTTAATTACTAATTTAATATTGATAGAACTATTCAATTTGCTTACTTCACCTTAGTTGAGTTTTGGCAGTTTTTAGCTTTTGAGGAACTAGTCCATTTCCTCTAAACTGTCAAATTTATGAGCACAAAGCTATAATATTTCTTTTCTTTTCTTTTTAGATAGGGTCTTGCTCTGTCACCCAGGCTGGAGTGCAGTGGCACAATTATGGCTCACTGCAGCCTCAACCTCTTGGGCTCAAGCAATCCACTCACCTCAGCCTCCTGAGTAGCTGGGACTACTCAGGTGCACATCACCACACCTGACTGCCTGACTAATCTAAAAAAAAATTTTTTTTGTAGAGACTCTCTATTGCCTAGGCTGGTCTGAAACTCCTGGGCTCAAGCAATCCTCTTGCCTTGGCCTCTGAAAGTGTTGGGATTACAGGCGTGAACCACCACACCCAGCCTACCATTTCTTTATAATACTTTTAATGGCCACTGGATCTGTAGTAAATCCATTACTTTCCTGATTATAGATGGAAGTTGTACTTTACAATTCCTGATATTAGTAATTTCTGCCTTCTATCTTTTCATTTTTATCAATCTTACTAGAAGTTTATCAACAGTATTCTCTGATGACTGCCTTTTTGTTTCATTAATTTTCTCTATTGTTTTCAATTTCATTGATATCACTTCTTATTTTCATTATTTGTCTCTTTTTGCTTGCTTTGGGTTTAATCTGCTTTTCTTTTTCTAGTTTCCTAAAAAAGGGACTTAAATTAATTAATATGATAACTTTCCTCACTTCTAATGTAAGCATTTAATGCCATAAATTTCCCTCTCAGAACTTCTTTAGTTACATTACACATATTTTGGCATGCTATGTTTACTTAATACACTTAGCTGCATGTATTTTTAATTTCCTTTGATGATTCTTCTTTAACCCATGGATCTTTTAGAAATGTGTTGTTTAATTTTCAAGTGTTTAGAGATTTATCCTGTTGTCTATTATTGATTTTTAGTTTGAATCCATTATGGTCAGATACATAGTCTGTATGACTTCAGTCTCTATAAATCTATTGAGATTTGTTTTATAGCCCAGGAGATGGTCTGTCTTAGTAAATATTCCATGGGCACTTGAAACAAAATGTGTATTCTGCTGTTGTGTGGCATGTTATATATCTGTCAATTACATCGTGTTGGTTGATCGTGTTACTCAGATTTCCTATATATGTGTTGATTTTCTGTCTAGTAGTTCTATTAGTTGCTGAGAGCAGAGTGTTGAAATACCCAGGCATATTTGTGGATTTGCAGATTTCTCTTTTCAGTTCTATCAGTTTGTGCTTCATATTTTTCTCAGTTCAGTTCAGTTGTTACATGTATACACATTTATGTCTGCCTGGTAAATTAATACTTTATTCATTATTAATGTATCTCTTTGTAGTAATTTATTTTGCTCTTTTTTTTTTCTTTTGAGATGGAGTCTCACTCTGTCACCCAAGCTGCAGGGTAGTGGCGTGATCTCAGCTCACTGCAACCTCTGCCTCCCAAGTTCAAGTGTTTCTCCTGCCTCAGCTTCCTGAGTGGCTGGGATTAAGGTGCGTGCCACTGTGCTTGGCTAATTTTTGTATTTTTAGTAGGGATGGGGTTTCACCATGTTGGCCAGGCTGGTCATGAACTCCTGACCTCAAGTGATCTGCCTGCCTCGGCCTCCCAAAATGCTGGGATTACAGGCATGAGCCACTGCGCCCGGCCTATTTTGCTCTTAAGTCATCTTTATCTGATATTAATACAGCCACATGTTTGTGCTTTTTAAAATTAATGTTTAAATGGTATATATTTTCTATACTTTTACTTTCAAGCTACATATTTCATTAATTTCTTATAAACAGCATATAGTTGGGTGTGCTTTTTATATAGTCTGCCAATGTCTGTCTTTTAATTGGCTTATTTAGACGATATATGTTTAAAGTAGTTATTGCTATATGTTAGGGCTTAAGTGTGTCAATTTGTTATTTGTTTTCTGTTTGCTTCCTCTGTATTTCATTTCTCTGTTTCACTTGTCTTGCCTTTCTGTGGGTTACTTGAAACATTTTAGAATGCCATCTCAATTAATTTATAAAGTTTTAAAAGGTGTCATTTTGTTTATTTTTCTTAGTGGTTGGTTTGGGTTTTTCAATATACATACCTGACTTGTCAATGCATTCCCATTCTAAGTAAACCTCATATCCACTTTGAAATATCATTATTTTGGGTATCAGAAGGTATTATCATTTTTGTTTCAGTCATCACATATGATTTAGAAAAGTCATGAGGAAAACCATAATCAATTGTACTTATTGATATATTTGCTCTTTCTGTTGTTTCTCTCTTCCTGATACTCTAAGATTCCTTCATTTAACATTTCTCTTCTGTCTGAATGACTTTATATAGCCAATATTTAAGGATAGTTTCCTAGGAACAAATTCTTTCAGTTTTCCTTTCTGAAGCAGGCTATTTGCCCCTCATTACTGAAGAATCATTTTGGTAGATACAGAATTCACACTTAACATTTTTTTTCTTTCAGCACTTTTATGCCACTCCCTTCTGGGCTCCACGGCTTCAGATGAGAAATTGGATGTTAACCGAATGGTATTCTTTCATAGGTAATATGTTATTTCTTTCTTGCTTTCAACCCTTTTCTCTTTGCCTTTAGTTTTCAGATGTTTAATTATGATGTACCTTGGCATCAATTTCTTTGGGTTTATCCTATTTGGGGTTTGTTCAGGTTTTTACATCTGTGGGTTTATGTCTTCCATAAAACTTGGGAAGTTTTTGCACATATTTCTTTAAATACTCTTTTCACCCTGCTCTCCCTCTTCTTTGAGACTCCAATGACACAAATATTGGATATTTTATCATTCTTCCACAGATTCTTGGGGACATGCTCATCTTGTTTCAGTCAATTTTCTATTTTCAGGTTGAGTGGATTCTATACATCCACAAGTAAACTGATTCTATCCACTCCCTAGCACTGAGCCCATCTAGTGAGTATTTTTGTTGTTATTATATTTGTCAGTTCTATAATTTCCATTTGATTCTTACTTAAAACTTCTATTTCTTTATTGTGATTTCCTATTTTCTATTTTTTAAAATTTGTTTCAAGGGAATGTATAACTGAATCACATTTGTGATAGTTGTTTAAAGATCATTGTCAGATAATTCTAACATTTGATTCATCTTCATGTTGGTATCAGTTGATTGTCTTTTCTCATTCATGTGATTCTCCTGAATCACAAATTATGGTACAACAGGTAATTTTATTTTCTTTTTCTTTTTCTTTTTTTAAGATGGAGTTTTGTTCTGTCGCCCAGGCTGGAGTGCAGTGGCACGATCTTGGCTCACTGCAACCTCCACCTTCTGGGTTCAAGCAATTCTCCTGCCTCAGCCTCCCAAGTAGCTGGAATTATAGGTGTGTGCCACCACACCCAGCTAATTTTTGTATTTTAGTAGAGACAGGGTTTCACCACATTGGCCAGGCTGGTCTCAAACTCCTGACCTCAAGTGATCTGCTCGCCTTGACCTCCCAAAATGCTGGGATTACAGATGTGAGCCACTACACCCAGCCATGACAGATAATTTTCTATTATATCTTGGATATCTTGGTTTTTATGCTAGGGGAGATCTATATCTTATTCAAATTTTTAATTTTAGTAGGCAATCACTCTGTTTAGGTTTAGCATGCATATTCTTGCCTACTGTTGTGGGCTGTGGTTTAAATGACAATCTTGTTTTCAGAGTTTTTACAGTATTGTCTTGGTCTTCTTAACTAAATCTCCAGCAGCTGGGGTTCCCGATGATCCCTGCTGGTGCTACATGAAGGAAAGAAGGGACTTCACCAGGCAAGGAGATGTGGTGCATATAGGTGGGGAAAGGGAGTCTCTTGCCTGGGATAAAGAGTGCTTCCTGAGCCAGGTAATTTTTTGTTGTGATTGGCTCCCCTGCTTGGAGGGGTGGAGGAAAGGAAAGTGCTTCCTAGCAAAGTGTTTGTTGTGGCAGGATTCCCTTTATTGATGCGATCCAGTCTCAAGATGTCTTTAGATGAGAGAGAAGAATCTTAGGTTAATAGGGCAGGAGGGCAGGTCTGGGAGGTAGAGTGGTATAAACAGTCTTCCCAGGCTGAATGCTTATTACAATAGAATTCTACTTGCAGGGACCTTCTGGCCATAGAGTGTCTCTGATGGAGGAAGGGAGCCTCAGGCCAGGTATACAAGGAGAACACTTTGAGGAATGCAGTTACTTACTGTGGTATCATCCTATTTGCTGGTACTCCCAGCCGTGAGTTGTCTCCAGGTAGGGGAGTAGAATTTTAGATCCATCTTATTTCTTTTTAAATTTTTTTTTTTTTTTGTAGAGATGGGGTCTTGCTATCTTAAACTCCTGGCCTCAAACGATCCTCCCACCTCGGCCTCCCAAAGTGCTGGGATTACAGGTGTAAGCCACTGCACCTAGCCTCTATCTTATCTCCCAAACTCAATTCTAGATAGCTCAAAGATGTAAATGTAAAATTTAAGCTACAAAAATATTAGTACAACTGCCAGACATAAACTTGAAAAGTGATTCAACCATTTTAACAGTAGTCAGTGGCACAGTAGGGTCAAGAAAATATTTTATAGAATGCAATCTAAGGAACATGTCATACAAATATCTCAAGGTAAATGAAGTTCCATTCTCATACTAAGTTAGAAATAGAAAGCTTTATGGTTGGAGATCATATTAACTTATCCTCTACACTTTCTTTTCTTTAACTTTTAATTTTTACAATTTTTTAATTGAGTTGAGGTTTCGCCATGTTGCCTAGGCTGTTCTCGAACTCCTGGGCTCAAATGATCCTCCCACCTTGGGCCCCCAAAGTGCTGGAATTATAGGCATGAGCCACTGTGCCTTGCCTCCTCTACAACATTCTTTTCCCTGAGTTATGCTTTGATACAATGCTTTTATTAAGGCCTCTATTAAAAAACTACCACATGGAAGAACTTCTACTTGTACTGTAAAATTACTGTTGAGAATACTATATAAAGTTTAATGCTCCCTAGAAAAAGGTTCCATATGATGAATTCCTTTTAGAATTTAGTAATAGGAAAAAGTCTGATTCTTTGTAACCTATCAGATAATACAACATATGCTGCTTGTGTCTCCCTTATGTCTTGGTGGTTAGAAGCTCAGAGCTAAATTATTATTATTATTTTGAGACAGAGTCTCACTCTGTCACCCAGGCTGGAATGCAGTGGCACAATCACGGCTCACTGCAGGCTTGACCTCCCCATGCTCAAGTGATCATCCCAGCTTAGCCTCTCAAGTAGCTGGGACTACAGGCATACACCACCACACCCAGCTAATTTTGTATTTTTTTGTAGAGATGGGGTTTTACCATGTTGCCCAGGCTGGTCTCAAACTCCTGAGCTCAAGTGATCCATCTGACTTGTCCTCCCAAAGTGTTGGGATTATAGGTGTGCACCACCACACCCAGCAATTTAATGTGTTAATGATTGGGAAATCTGCCTTCTCTTCCCCTTTAATATCTTGATTTTCTGTATCAATATTTTATTGTATTCATGTATATAAAGACATCATAATTCAAATCCATTTGGAAGCAGGCATGATGTAAAAAAAAAATAAAATTCAAGACCTGTTGTATTGCCAAGCGTTCTGGACTTGTCTTTTTTATTGTTTATATAGGAGCTACTAATCGATTAGAGAATGAATACTCTACTGGGCTTAGAAGGGAACACTGAAATCAGACAGCTATGTGAAAATTTTAAGAAGGCAAAGTGTAGAAGCAAATATACTTTAGTGACCAGGGTCTCACTGCAGCCACAATTACTACAACATCGATAACCCACACTGCAGCTAGAAAAAAAATGGAGATTTAAGTTTTCTTACTTAAAAAAGGACTGTATATACTTCCCTAAAAATACCTCCTGAGAAGTAAGCAGCAATTCAGAAAAAGTTGCCTGCTCATTCTGCTTACTATATTTCCTCATTTCCCTATGGAATTGGTGACATCTTAAATATCTACAGTCTGGCCATACATGAAAAATTTTGACAGGAAGATGCTGTGAGGAATTGAATTTGAGTCATCACAATTGCCAAAAAGAAGAAAACTCAAGTTATATATATCTAAAGAGTCATTTTTTTTGCCCTGAATAGTAATTTAAAATGATACAAGGGGAGGTTCCAAGATGGCTGAATAGGAACAGCTCCAGTCTACAGCTCCCACCGTGAGCCACGCAGAAGATGGCTGATTTCTGCATTTCCAACTGAGGTACTGGGTTCATCTCACTGGGGCTTGTTGGACAGTGGGTGCAGCCCACTGAGTGTGAGCTGAAGCAGGGCAGGGCATTGCCTCACCCAGGAAGTGCAAGGGGCCGGGAAATTCCCTTTTGTAGCAAAGGGAAGCTGTGACAGACAGTACCTGGAAAATCGGGACACTCCCACCCCTAATACTGCGCTTTTCCAATGGTCTTAGCAAACGGCACACCAGGTGATTATATCCCGTGCCTGGCTCGGAGGGTCCCATGCCCACAGAGCCTCATTCACTGCTAGCACAGCAGTCTGAGATCAAACTGGAAGGCAGCAGCGAGGCTGAGGGAGAGGCGTCCACCATTGCTGAGACTTGAGTAGGTAAACAAAGCGGCCTGGAAGCTTGAACCAGGTGGAGCCCACTGCAGCTCAAGGAGGCCTGCCTGCATCTGTAGACTCCACCTCTGGGGGCAGGGCATAGCTGAACAAAAGGCAGCAGAAACTTCTGCAGACTTAAACGTCCCTGTCTGACAGCTTTGAAGAGAGTAGTGGTTCTCCCAGCACAGACTTTGAGATCTGAGAATGGACAGACTTCCTCCTCAAGTGGGTCCCTGACCCCCGAGTAGCCTAACTGGGAGACACCTACCAGTAGGGGCCGACTGACACCTCATACAGCCAAGTGCCCCTCTGAGACGAAGCTTCCAGAGGAAGGATCAGGCAGCAACATTTGCCCTTCTGCAATATTTGCTGCTCTGTAGCCTCCGCTGGTGATAACTAGGAAAACAGGGTCTAGAGTGCACCTCCAGCAAACTCCAACAGACATGCAGCTGAGGGTCCTGACTGTTAGAGGGAAAACTAACAAACAGAAAGGACATCCACACCAAAACCCCATCTGTAAATCACCATTATCAAAGACCAAAAGTAGATAAAACCTTTATCTACCTTTTGGGATAAAAGATGGGGAGAAACCAGAGCAGAAAAGCTGAAAATTCCAAAAATCAGAATGCCTCTTCTCCTCCAAAGGAACGCAGCTCCTCGCCAGCAATGGAATAAAGCTGGACAGAGAATGACTTTGACGAGTTGAGAGAAGAAGGCTTCAGACGATCAGTGATAACAAAGTTCTCCAAGCTAAAGGAGGATGTTTGAACCCATCGCAAAGAAGCTAAAAACCTTGAAAAAAGATTAGACAAATGGCTAACTAGAATAAACACCATATAGAGAAGACCTTAAATGACCTGATGGAGCTGAAAACCATGGCACTAGAACTACGTGATGCTTCTACAAGCTTCAGTAGCCAATTAGATCAAGTGGAAGAAAGGGTTTCAGTGACTGAAGATCAAATGAATGAAATGAAGTGAGAAGAGAAGCTTAGAGTAAAAAGAGTAGAAAGAAATGAACAAAGCCTCCAAGAATATGGGACACTGTTAAAAGACCAAATCTACGTTTGATTGGTGTACCTGAAAGTGACAGGGAGAATGGAACCAAGTTGGAAAACACTTTTCAGGATATTATCCAGGAGAATTTCCCCAACCTAGCAAGGCAGGCCAACATTAAAATTCAGGAAATGCAGAGAACACCACAAAGATACTCCTGGAGAAGAGCAACTCCAAGACACATAATTGTCAGATTCACCAACGTTGAAATGAAGGAAAAAAATGTTAAAGGCAGCCAGAGAGAAAGGTCGGGTTACCCACAAAGGGAAGCCCGTCAGACTAACAGCGGATCTCTCGGCAGAAACTCTACAAGCCAGAAGAGTGTAGGGGCCATTATTCAACATTCTCAAAGAAAAGAATCTCTTAAAATTGTAATTATTATTATTTTTTTTAAATTTTATTTTATTATTATATTTAGGTTTTAGGTATTGTTACATATGTATCCATGTGCCATGTTGATTTCCTGCACCCATTAACACGTCATTTAGCATTAGCTATATCTCCTAATGCTGTCCCTCCCCCTCCCCCAACCCCACAACAGTCCCCGGAGTGTGATGTGTCCATGAGTTCTCATTGTTCAATTCCCACCTATGAGTGAGAACATGCGGTGTTTAGTTTTTTGTCCTTGTGATAGTTTACTGAGAATGATGTTTTCCAGTTTCATCCATGTCCCTACAAAGGACATGAACTCATCATTTTTTATGGCTGCATAGTATTCCATAGTGTATATGTGCCACGTTTTCTTAATCCAGTCTATCGTTGTTGGACATTTGGGTTGGTTCCAACTCTTTGCTATTGTGAATAGTGCTGCAATAAACATACGTGTGCATGTGTCTTTATAGCAGCATGATTTATAGTCCTTTGGGTATATACCCAGTAATGGGATGGCTGGGTCAAATGGTATTTCTAGTTCTAGATCCCTGAGCAATCACCACACTGACTTCCACAATGGTTGAACTAGTTTACAGTCCCACCAACAGTGTAAAAGTGTTCCTATTTCTCCACATCCTCTCCAGCACCTGTTGTTTCCTGACTTTTGAATGATGGCCATTCTAACTGGTGTGAGATGGTATCTCACTGTGGTTTTGATTTGCATTTCTCTGATGGCCAGTGATGATGAGCATTTCTTCATGTGTTTTTTGGCTGCATGAATGTCTTCTTTTGAGAAGTGTCTGTTCATGTCCTTTGCCCACTTTTTGATGGGGTTGTTTGTTTTTTTCTTGTAAATTTGTTTGAGTTCGTTGTAGATTCTGGATATTAGCCCTTTGTCAGATGAGTAGGTTGCAAAAATTTTCTCCCATTCTGTAGGTTGCCTGTTCACTCTGATGGTAGTTTCGTTTGCTGTGCAGAAGCTCTTTAGTTTAATTAGATC